>NC_091441.1:115829194-116142738 GCF_964237555.1 Oryctolagus cuniculus | reverse complement strand
GGGAGGGACTGGTGGCTGTAGGGGCTGGCGGGTCCAGTGTGGATCCTGGGCAGGCCATCCGGGAGGGCAAGACACAGCTATGCAGGCTGCAGCCGCTGTCCCCTGGGTGGGGCTGGGGGATGCCCCTCATTAGGTGAGTCCCAGCTCTGCTGTGATGACCTCTGGACTTGGGAGGCCTGTCCAGGTTGTCCAGCATAGGCCCCCAACTCCCAGTCAGCCGGAAGTGGACTGGGATCGCATCCGCAAAGTGCCTTTGTGACAACACCTGGATATGTGTTGAGTTGGGTGGCCTCAGACCACAGACCAGGCACCATGCATGGCACAGAGCCCCCGAAGCACCTTGGGCAGGTACACCCCGCCTCATACCTGGGTGACAGCCCCCCGGCTGCCCTGCTCGGTGTCCTTCCCAGGTTGGCTGTTTTGCCCATCGCTGGCAGGCTCAACCCCTTCAGGGTGGTGCTCACCGTCGGCTGAGCACCTGCTCGGATTCATTACCCCAGTGACATTCCAACAGGAGCTGCTTCCAAGAGGAGTGGGCTCTGCAGATCCCACTGATGCAGGCTCCGTGCTGTAGCTATGCTGTGCCGTCTCTCTCAGCCTTTGCCACAGCCTCCTGTCCCCCACTCTGTTGTTGGACAGAGGAAGGCAAGGACCCCACTGCAGCTCTCATAGCCAGGGAGTGAGGGCACCAAGGTTCAGACCCAGGTCTTTCCATCCAGAGCCCTTGATTGAGTTGCACCCCTTGGCCTGGCACGTGGGGGCCTGCTCAGTTGTAGTCCGGTCTTGCTGCTACCTGCATTGCAGACTGAGTGTGTTTATGGTCGTGTGTCTACACACATGTTGGTCCCATTAGCAAACAAGCTCCTGAAAGACAGGATGCCCATGGGCGTGGTGCTTACCTAAAAATGATGGATAGGTGAGCAGATGGGTGTATGCACATGGAGGCGGGTAGGGGTGAATGGTGTATGTGTAAGGATTCCTGGGTGGGCCGGTGCATAGGTGGTGGATTGGGGGCTGGGTGGATAGATGACTCATCAGCGGACTCGGGCCCCTTGCTTAACTGGTGGGGCTGAGAAGACACAGCTGAGAGCTGCGTAAAACACCCGTCACTGGCACCAGCACTCTGTGAAGTAGGAGCAAATCACCCCCATTTCGCAGAAGTGGCAAACTGAGGCCCTGGGTTTGAATCACATGCCCAGGTCAGTTCCTGGTGGCAGGACTGTGACAGTGGCTCCCGAGCAACTCGCACCTTTGGAACAAGGCAGGCCCGGCTCTGTGTCTCCCGCTTCCCCGTCCGTGGTCCTCCAGGAAGCTCTCCTGACTTCTCCCAGCCTCCTCCTCCTCCTGCTCACCTTGCTCCTGCAACACCTCTTGTCCACAGCAGCTTTTGGGCCGCCTGAGTGGCAGCTCATGGCCGCCAAGAGATTTCTAATCCCGTGAGGGAAGTATTAATGAAGCTCGTGCTGTGGGCAGTGTTTGTAGGCTCCTGTGGGAGCAGAACAAGCCAGCAGTCAGAAAATCTCCCTGAGGCGACAGCAGACACAGCACCACGAGGCAGAGGGTCCCAGCCGCAGGGCACGTGAGGACAGTGCTGACCACGGCCTGGGAAGACGCCTTCCCTCTCCCTGCCTCCTCTCCCCCATGCTCCCTCCCTCCCCTTTCCCCCCGGATCTGTTGCACGCAGGAGATGCTGAGAGCTTGTGTTTCTCCCTCCCGGAGACGGCCACGAGGTCCACGTGGTGGGCGCTCTAAGTGGCCACCACGTGATGGTGCCAGTTACCAGCAAGTGTGTGTTGTCTGTGCTGTGCTTCATCCCCCTTTGATTAGTTGGGGTGAAAATTCTACTTTCATGGCCATCACAAAACCCCTCAGGCCCCCTGCTAACCTCGCTCTGGGTAGTCCAGAAAACAGAGGGAAAGTCCAGTAGGGTCCGCAGAGGAGTGCCACTGTGATGGGGCCACATTCCTCCTCACAGGGCCTTGGTGGCTGCCAGGATCAACCAGAGGGTAATCAGAAGTGGGGGGAAAGGAGGGAGAGCAGGGGTGAGGGAGGAGAGCAGGGGTGAGGTAGGGAGAGCAGGGGCTGAGGGAGAGCAGGGGTGAGGGGGAGAGAAGAGGTGAGGGGGGGCAGAGAGTGATGGGGGGGAGAGCAGGGGTGAGGGGAGAGAGCAGAGGTGAGGGAGGGAGAGTGGGGCTGAGGGACAGGGGCAGGGGGTAAGGGGGGAGAGCAGGGATGAGGGGGGAGAGCAGGGGCTGGAGGAGAGGGAGAGCAGGGGTGAGGGGGGAGAGCAGGGGCGAGGGAGGGAGAGCGGGGTGAAGGGTTGAGCAGGGATGAGGGGGAGAGCAGGGGCTGGAGGAGGGAGGGCGAGGGTGAGAAGAGGATAGCAAGGATGAAGGGGAGCAGGACTGAGGGAGGGAGAGCAGGGGTTGGGGGAGAGCAGGGGTGAGGGAGAGAGAAGGAGTGAGGGAGGAGCATGACTGAGGGAGGGAGAGCAGGGGTGATGAGGGAGAGCAGGGCTGAGGGGGAGAGCAGGGGGAAGGGGAGAGCAAGGCTGAGCAGAGGGAGAGCAGTGGGGAGGGGAGAGAGCAGGGGTGATGGGGGAGAGCAGTGGGGAGGGGAGAGAGCAGGGGTGAGCAGAGGGAGAGCCGGGGGAGGCGAGGTCGTCACTGAGCCTGTGTGACAGCCCCTCTTTGGAACTCAGGGCCTGTCTCCTGGCCACCCCAGCCCAGCTCCCTTTGCAGTGCACCTGCCACAGGTCAGGTGAGTGTTGGCAAACTCGATTTCAATAACAGCACGTGGGCCCAGAGAGCGCAGTGTGTGCAGTGTCACCCAGCGAGCGCAAGGGTCGGGATCTGAAGCCGGGTCGGCTGAGGTGGTCTCCCCAGTCGGTGGTCCTCAAGCAGCCCCTAACCTCTGCTGGCTCTCGTCCTCATTGTGACCGACGTCCACTCACCAGCCAGCCTGGCCCATGGACGGGCAGGGGGAGCAGAGACCAGGGCTGGGACGTGGATTTGAACCCCAGCTCCACCTCTTGGATGACCTCGGCTGTGGCCACCTGCCTCTGAGCTGTTTCTTCTGCCTGCGTTGGGGTCGGAGCGAGGCCGGAGCAGGACGTGCGAGGCCAGAGCAGGACATGCGAGCCAGAGCGCCGCTCTTACTTTTGTTTCCATAAACCCATTGTGCAGCTGGAAGGTGTTCTAGGTCTGCTGGGGAAGACGGATTCAGTCACCTGCAGGGAAGTTCACTGCTGAAACCTGCCACTGTCCCATGTCGGAGCTATAGCTCGGCCTTGTGTGAGGGGCTAGGGTGGAGAAAGGGGGTCCCAAGGAGGCTGTGGAGGTCTAAATAGAGGGTGGGGCACGAGTGCCAGACTGGATTCCCTTAGGCAGTGGGGAGCCACGCAAGGTTCTTAAGCGGGGGTGTATTTTGGGATTGTGGGGGTGGCAGCGACAGGCCTCCACTGTGCTGTGTGCTGCGGCAACAGCTGTCTTCCTTCCTGTTTGCAACCCCTCAACGTGCAAGAAACCAGGACCCCCAGTGAGAACACCGGAGCTGGCAATGATCCTCTCTGCAGACACCAGACAAGCTCATTAGCCCGAGTCACAGTTAAGCTGTGCCACAGTTGGGGCTGGCCCAGGATGCCGATGACAATTCCAACACCCAGGATGCAAACGGGCGAGCCTAGAGCAGCCCCGAGCCAGGACCCGTGCAAAACCTGGGGCTCGTCAGGCTGCACACACACCCAGCTCCCTGATGAAGATTCTGAAATGCACTCCCTGACCAGGCCCTCTGGGAAAATAGGTTCGAGAAGCTTGGTACGGTGGCCTGGGTGTGTTGTAATGGAAACACGGTGTGGTCTCAGTATGCACTGCCCAGGTATGCAAGAAAATGTACGGGGGTGGGGGGTGGGGCTGAGGAGCAGGCCCTGCTCTGACAGACAGGAGAGACCACGTCCAGTGGCGCTCTTGGCACTTTGCACACCCTGCCTCTTGGCCTCAGCACTCTCCACACTGTTCTAGAATCACAGAGCCAACTCTGAAGTGAGGAGCGGCGCTCGGCGAGGCGCTGGGGACCAGGGAGGCACGGTCTTTCCTCCACTGGCACCGTCACTGCCGTTCTGGAAAATGCCGCCTGTTGCAATGGTGTAGACGTACTTGGAGGTGAGAAGTACAACAGTGAAAATCCAGGGTCGGTGATTCCAGACTGATCCTACACCGTGCTGAGTGGAGGGTCACCAGACCCGGAGCAGCTGTTGGTTATGCGGAGACTGTGCCGTCCCCTGCGGGCGTCCCAGCATTCCTGGGGCCTGGGCATTAAATGTGGCGTCTCGCACCCTCACATGCCATCAGCAGAGGACGGCTGTGCTTGTGTCACACCCAACAGCGTGCAACATGCATCTGAATCTTGACATCAGTCTCCTTGAGGTATTTTGGGTTTTTTGATAGGCAGAGTTAGACAGTGAGAGAGAGACAGAGAGAAAGGTCTTCCTTCCGTTGGTTCACCCCCCAAATGGCTGTCACAGCCAGCATGCTGTGCTGATCCGAAGCCAGGAGCCAGGTGCTTCCTCCTGGTCTCCCATGCAGGCACAGGGGCCCAAGCACTTGGGCCATCCTCCACTGCCTTCCCAGACCACAGCAGAGAGCTGGACTGGAAGAGGAGCAACCAGGACAGAATCTGGTGCCCCAACCGGGACTAGAACCTGGGGTGCCGGCACCGCAGTTGGAGGATTAGCCAAGTGAGCCGCGGCGCTGGCCCTTGAGATGTTTTTACCCCCACTTTATAGATGTGTACTCTGAGGCTTGGAGAGGTGCCGGAACCTGCTCAGGTTAGCAGAGCTGAGTCTGTTTCCTGCCTCACAGGGCATGCAGTATGTTTGCTTTGTATAGCCATGTGTCTCCACATCAATTCAGTATGCATTTATTAAACACCTGCTGGGTTCCAGGCACCTGGTCAGTTCTGGAGACACAGAGGCAAGTATCCCAGACTTTGTCCCCGCGCAGTGTGTGGGATAGTTCAGAGGAAAGAAGCGTGGCGTGGGGAAGCAGGGGGAAGGAGTCCACGTGCCCGGGAGCAGTGGCACAGCCCGTGAAGCCCCATGAGAAGCTCACAGCGGTGACGTGAGCAAGCCTCCTTTATCAAAGGGTGTGGCTGGGACACTGGCGGTTGTCATCCAGGCAGGCGGCAGGGCCGGCAGGGCCGGCTTTGAGACGGGATCCGGACAGGCAGGTTGCAGAAATGTGCAGACATGAGTCATCCCCACGCCTGAGTGCAGAGGGTGAGGAGGCGAGGGCGTGGGACCCACATTCCCACCCGTGTGCTGGCTCCGTGGTGCTGTCAGGGGAGGAGCGAGGAAGGGTGGGGGCCCAGGGCAGGGCTGGAGTCGAGAGAGAGAATGCGTCTGAGATGCTGCATGTGGGGATGTGTGGGCAGCGGCCGGGGGTGTCTGAGCTTGGGAGGGCAGCAAGTAGCAAGTAGAATGGGCTCTTGGGGGTCTGTTGGGTTTCTTTCTTTCTTTTTTTTTTAGATTCATTTATTTATTTGAAAGTCAGAGTTACACAGAGAAGGAGAGGCCAAGAGAAAGAGGGAGAGAGAGAGAGAGGTCTTCCATCCACTGGTTCACTCCCCACTTGGCCACAACAGCCAGAGCTGCGCCAATCCGAAGTCAGGAGCCAGGGGCTTCTTCTGGGTCTCCCATGTGGATGCAGGGGCACAAGGACTTGGGCCATCTTCTACTGCTTTCCCAGGCCATAGCAGAGAGCTGGATCAGAAGTGAAGCAGCCGGGACTCAAACTGGCGCCCATATGGGATGCCAGCACTGCAGGCAGCAGCTTTACCCTCTATGCCACAGTCACCTAGTAGGAGAAGGCAGAGAGAAAGAGAGGAGGGGAGATGGGCCACCCATGGGAAATACCAGCCTTTGGGGGCTGGGAGAAGAGGAACCTGTAGGGGAAGCAGTGAGGTCCTCTGAGAAGGGTGGGATGGTGAGGCCGGAGCAGAGGAGGGCAGGGAGGCCAGGGGGCGTGGCCTGGGAGCACCTGTGGCGCTGACCCTCCTTGGTGAGAACAGCTTCCATGGGGTGCTGGGGTTTGGGGGATCGCAGCCAGACGTGTTCCTCCTTTTCTGGAGGTTTTCTTATAGGGGGTGGGGAGGGGGCAGAACTCACAGAGGAGCCACTGCCGTCTGGGAAGTGGACAGGCCTGGGGAGAAGGTGATGCCTTGGAGGACAGGACTGAGGGGTTGCGGGTCTTTCTTGGAAAGGCAGGTGGGCATTTGCGTAAGAAAAGTGGAAATGTGGGTCTTACACTCCAGGGGGTGCTGCTGGGCTGCTGAGGGAGACCAAAGAGCTCCAGCACGCAGCTGGCCCCAAAAACCACAGGAGAGCGTGTCCCGAGAGGTAGAGTGCCACAGTCCGCTTCCTATGGCTGGAACCAGGGAATCTCCTTGGAGGAGAGGTTTATTTGTCTCTCTGTGCCCACGCCTGGGAGTCTTTCCCCTGCACCCCCTCGTGGCAGAGGGCACCACCTGGCAAGACAGAGTGGGTGTGGGCCAGCTCAGGTCTCTGTTCCTCTTAAGAGCTCCTCTCACTGTCCCAGGACCACCCCACCATGTCCCCATCCGACCCTGGTCACCTACCAAAGGCCCCACCTGCAAACACCATCAACAGTGGACTCTGGGGTTTAAGTTCCCAACACGTAAACTCCTGGGTGAGGGGGCGGGGGCACATCCGGAACCGAGCATGGGGCGAGGCTGGGCCCACAGGAAGCAGCCTGCAGAGGGAGGCCTGCTCCTGCGCCTCACAGCGTCTGGCACCTAACAGAGGCTCGACAGAGAAGATCCATTCAGGAGTGGATGACTGCAGGGGAAGTGAACATGGGACGACACTAACAGAGATCCTTCTCCCAACCACACGGCCATCGGGGAGCAGCATGGGACGCCCTGATAGGTGGCCTGGGCAGGATCCATGTTGCTCAGGACCCCCGAGGAAGGGCCCAGGACAGCCCCAAGCCCTTGGGCTGGTGTGGACAGAGTACACTCTGTCTCCTAGAACAGGGGAGTCTGTCAGGAACCAGGCAGCACCTGCCCTTTCCACCTGCAGGTGAGACCTGCACCAGCTCTCCTGTCTACACCTGTGTCTCCACCAGCACTGGAGAGAGCGAGGGGACCTGGGGGGGCTCCCCACCCCCTACCAATAACGGGTTCTTTGCTTGTGTCCTTGGTCACCATGGTGACTCCAGCCTTCTAGTCTGAAAGAGATGGATGGAGTTTAAATCATGATTAACGGAGATACCCGGTGTGTTTTCCAGGGGGGTCGTTTGCAGCTCCTGACACCAGCGTGAGCTTGGCTGGACACTGCATGGTACATTTATGTCACTCAGGCTTGTGTTTGGATTTGTTGCCAATTTTGTGGTCTTGATAGTAGAGCTATGTAAAAATCAACCTCGTTGTCTCCCTGGCTAATCTTGATTCACCGTGAAATGGGCTTAAGAGCCAGAGCCCGCGATCCAGTGATCTCCAGCTAGCGGGGGGATGGGGATTTAAACTGGCTCAGCCGTCGTCATGAGTGAGCTGCTGTTTAAGCGTCTGCTCACCTAGCTCATGGAGCTTTTCCAGGCGGAAGCACCGTGCCTGCTCCATGTCCTGAGTCCTTCTTGCTTTACGTTAAGGTGTGTGTTCTAGTACCTTCTGATTCGGGACTCTGAAGCAGGCATTACCCTTTCAAAGTGCAGCTGCATGAGGATCCGTGTGGCACAGCCCAGCCACCTGGGCTGCTCTGTCCCACGTCATGGCACGTGTCCCTGAGCTGCCACTGCCCGCAGTCCTGGACACATCCGGCATAGATTCCTGTCCCAGAGTTAAGTCGTGCGCCCTCTGAGGACCAGGACAGCACATGCTCTCAGAGCCCAGCGCAAGGCCTGACCCACGGTCGGCTCCACGGGAAGCTGTGACTTGAGCTACACGGGAACCTTGGGCTCACATCCTATTTTGTTCCTTTCTCTCTTACTGGACTAGTGAGGCTGAGTTTGTTCACCCACCAGCTGTTTAACACCCAGGCCTTTTCAGAAGAAGTGTCTCATGGCTTATAAGATGGATAAGGTCCTGGCCCTTGAGTAGATGAGCCTTACAGGGACAGCCAGCTGTGTGGATACTCACACTCAGGGAGAGAGCTGGGAACCAGCATCCCATTCCATAGAGGAAGGCTTAGGGCTCGAAGGGACTGATAATCTGCCCTGTTATTATATCTTCTCTACTGAAGAGACAACTGAGGGGTCTTAAAAGGCATTTTGTCACGTGTCAGTCACTTACATAGTGCCAGAGACTGGGCTCGACCTTCGATTTCCTGAGGTCAAGTGCAGTCACCGCGTCTGCGTCTCTCCATGTGCCCTGAGCTCTGAAAGGAGGCCGCACTCCAGCAGAACAGCCCCGTGCTCCATCCTGGAGGACGTGGTGAGGACCTGGTCCTGAAGGCGGGCAGGTGTGGGCAGGTAGGCAGGGAAGAGAGGAGCCTGCAGGTGAACGCTAGGCGGCAGCGATGGCTCATAGGCGGGCAAGCCCAGGGTGTTAGGAACCCAGCAAGGCCCCTGGTTGGGTGCAGGCTTTGGACGTGTCCAGATCTGAGCCTGGATCCTGGCTGTGTGAATGTAGACCAGACACTCCGTTTCTGGGTGCTTTGGGTCCCACCTCTGTGAAGAGGGAATGATAGCTGTTTCCACTGATAGGATCAGGTAAGGCGGGAATACAGCCATGGAGTGGACAGTGCGCACCTACCCTGTGAGCACTTGGCGTCTCCTGAGCTTGTGTTTCTCTTGGACTAAGTGCCTTCCCTCTGGAGCCCTCTGTTCCCAACCAGGATGTCCTGGATCACCGGATAATAGAGCCATGGACGTCACTGGAAACAAAAGTCCCACCAGCCCTGGGGTCCCCAGACATTTGTCTTCTTGCTGGGCCCCTGGAGATGCCCGCAGTGGACTGATCCTTCACTGAGGACCTGTCAGGGCTGGGGGCAGCACCTGGGAAGTCCTAGCAGCTTTCTCTCCTGAGCCAGCAGGCAGCCCTCAGGCTGTCTGTGCTCGCTGTCCTTGGCCCCTGCTGGAAGCCCAGCTTCTCCCTGCGCAGCGTGGGCTGTGCACCTGTCATGGCTGTGGCAGTGCAGCTGGGTCTCATCCTGCCCTGTCGCTCAGCTTCCCAGGGCCTCCTGTGCTTTTCCAGTGGCTGCCTCATCTCAGCTGGGTTCGCGGGTTCTTCCACTGAGCCCGGGTGCCATCCACATCTTGGCTTCTCAGCTGCTGCAGCCGTGGGCAGAAGTTGGGTCCCAGAGAGGACTCGCATGCAACGTGTCTGCTTTGGCTGCTGCTGTCACACCCCTGTCCTGCATCCCCCCAGGATGGCCATGTGTACTCCCCTTTTCATCTGAGGTTTCTCTTCTCTGGGTCCTGTTCACCCAGCTGTCCCCAGCCAGTGAGTCAGCCGCTCCCAGCACCTGCCTTCCCCTGCCCGCCACTGCGTCTGAAGATGAGAGGGCCCCAGGATCCCTGTGCCCACGTGCAGCCTCCGTCTGCTCTCTGCCAGCCGAGGCTACTTCTTCGATGGGCCACGGAGCCTCACCTGCTGCCCAGGGGTGGCCGGCACAGGCTGTCTCAGCGTTCGTAGTGACCGAGTTCTCGGTGTCAGGTGTCTGTCGCGGTACAGTCCAACCCTCTCCTCACGCTGTCCACGGGAGCAGATGGGGGCTCTGGAGGGCTGTATGGACCTTCCAACTCCTGCCTGTGCTGTGTGTCTGGTGCTGGGCGCACACCAGTGTAGCTCCCCTATCAGGTTCGTCCAAAGTGGGCAGAGAGGGTTCAGACTGTTCTTTCAGTTTTCTGAACTGGACTTTGGCTGGAGACCTCCTGACCGCTGGTTGCCCTTGCTGGCTGTCTCCGGCCGTGGAAGGATGGTCACCGTCGGGGAAGTGCCCTCAGGTGCCTCAGGTCATCTTCAGAGTCTGTTCTGAGTGGCAGGGAGTGTATCACCTGAGCCCGTGCCTTAAGGAAAACTCGTTCAGAGTCGGGTGGGAGCAGGGCCTCCCCCCGCCCCACCAGAGGCTCTTGCTGGGTGGCGACGTAGCCTACATGTGTGATCCCTTGTAATGGAGGCCCCAGGGGGCAGTGATGTAAGCGGATGAGCTAACATCTTGCCAGGGTGAGTGCCACGGCACGGCAGGTGAAGCCACCACCGGTGATGCCAGCACCTCATATAGGCACCGGTTTGAATATGGCCGCTCTTTTGATCCAGTTCCCTACTAATGGCTTGGATTGGGCCCCTGCACTCATGTGGGAGACCTGGAAGAAGCTCCTGGCTCCTGGCCCAGCCCTGGCCATTGCAGCTTTTTGGAAAGTGAATCAGCAGATGGAAGCTCTCTCATGGTGTCTATTCCTCTGTCTCTCTAACTCTGAATTTCAAATAATTAAATACATATTTTTTAAAAAATGATTCTCTCGCTCATACAGGTCTGAGTGTGAGCTGCTTGGTCTCAAGGCCCAGACTCCTGATCTGCCTCTCCTCTGTCCTTGGGTTGTTGCCCTTCCGTGGCCTGGGATGGTTCATGGCCTGGTCTTTACTTCAGCCATGGGAAGGGCACAGAGGGGAGGGCTGTACAGGTCCTGCCCTTGAGACAAGGACTTAGAAGCTGCACACAGCACTCTCTCACACAGCTTACCGGCCAGAGTACAGTCACACAGCCTTGCCCATCTTCTAGGGAGGCTGGGAAGTGTCTCCATCAGATCTAGTCAAGAGCAAGGGGTTTTGTTACTGAAGAAGAAGAGGGAGTAGATGGTGGGGGGCTCCTGCTCCACACCTGCCTGTCCCCCCTTCCCTCTCTTCCTGTTCTACGCAGCTCAGGGAGAAAGCCATGAAACACGGATGTGGAATGGGCCAGTGTTTGGTTGTACGATCTGAGGCTGCAGTGTGGGTGACTTTCACAGCAGACAATGAACCACTCGTCATTTACGTAAAAAAGATAAAAAGTAGCGTCCCGTGGCATCATGGCTGCGTGGTCCTCCTGGGGGACACACCTGTTGAGATTGGGCTGCCTGGGACAAGGCTTTCCCAAGAGCTGCTGCTTCTGTTGCAATGTTACAGAACCATCCTTAAGTGGTGGTGGAAATCGTGGGAGGCCAAGTCCATCCATGGTGGCCCCTCTCTGTTAGGTTTGCTTGCTCCCAGCATCCTAGCATGGTGCCATGCCACGCAGTGACTCTGAAAGCTCGAAGCAGGGGAACCTGTTGATACCCAAAGGAATGACTGTCTAAGTGTCGGGTGTTAGGGACCACACTTGCAGCCAGCTGGGATGAGCAGCTGGAGCCCAGGCACAGAGGCGGGACCAGCTGGGGAGGGATGTGGGTGGGAGTGGGATTCCTCGGTGATTTCCCCGCCAGGGGAGTGGATGGTGATGAAGTGGCGCAGAGGTCCAGGTGGACTGGGTGCTGGAGGTGAGGACAGCTAGGGGAGGAGGCTGGAGTTACAAGCAGGCAGAGAACGCAGCGTGCATGGTGGGAACAGACTTCTGAACACTTCTGGTGGAGTGACCTGGAGTGGGGCGCCTCCCTGCCCAGGCTTTGGGGCGTTGTCTGTAGAATGGGGGCAGGACCTGTCCAGTGTGGGGAGACCAGGAGGATGCGTGGTCTCTGGAGAGCAGCAGGTGCTCCCTTAGGCGCCGCATCCTGGGCTCTGGCAATGGGGTCACAGAGCTTTAGTCCCTTCAGGGTCAGGACCCTGGAGAGCTCCAAGCCCTTTGTGAAGCCCTGATGCTGTGCGAGGTAGCAAGGACCTCAGAAGTCCTCCACTAATACAGAAGGAGTTCTCACTGCCGGTGGGCCACACGATGAGTTCAGTGACAGGGAAACCGGCTTAAAGAGCATCCGAGGGGTGGGTGTGTGATGCAGCAGCTAAGGCATTGCTAGGGACGCCCACATCCCACGTCGAGCGCCAGGGTCGGAGTCCAGCTTCCATGCCTGATTTCCGCTTGCTGCTCATGCTTGCCCTGGGAGGCAGCGCAGCGGTGATGGCTCAGAGAGACTGGGTCCCTGCCACCCAGGCTCGGCTTGAGTTCCCAGCTCCTGGCTTGAGTCTGACCCAGTACTGTCTCTCGTGGGCACTTGGGGAGTGAATCATCGGTTGGAAGATCTATTTCTATCTGACTCTTTGTCTCTCTGCCTTTCCCCATAAGTAAGATTTATTTGAACCGCCAGTCATGTCGTGGGAAACGCCTCCCTTCTCGCTTCTCTCATCGTGAGCCTCCCGTGAGGAGCAGGTTCATCTTCAGGGCCTCCAGGTCGCTGCTGTTGCTTTGGCACAGCGAGCACAGCTCAGACCCAGAGCTTTTGGCTACAGTTTAATCCCGTTTGACATTTGTTTTTGTGTTTGTGGCAAGAGGATGGTTTTCTGCTTAGGGTGGTAACACAGTTTTTTCATTACCTGTGGCTATTTAAGATAAGAGAGAGCAAACTGATTTGTGAGATACATGGGTGCCACCAGAAACAATCAGGCAAGTGGCATAAGACGGATTGGTCTACCCCGTCTCCGTAGGTGGGAGAATGCCTGCCCAGAGAGGGTGTGGGGCCTGCCCATGCTGTCCCAACCCTGGGTCCTCTGACCCTGAGGTCGGTCCTGGGTCCTTGTCCCCACGCTGCTTTCCCGGTGACTGTTGAAGAATACTGAGCTGCCCAAGTGACCCCGTCGTTCTGGAAAACGTGGAGGGGGGTGCTACTGTGACTGGCTCTCCCAGTGATCAGACGGTCTCCCTGCTATGGAACAGAGAGCTGTGCCCTGGAAGTGGGGGGGAGTCGCCCCACAGTTCCAGCATTGGAATGCAAATGAGCAATTAGAGTCCATTAAGACAGGATACAGTATAATTGCCACCAATTGTGCTAACCTTTATATTCAGAAGGACTTGACCTGCTAAGAGGGAATTAAACAATAGTTTTGTGTTTTTTTGTTTTTTTTTTTTTTTTCATCTCCTTTTTAACTGAGGGCTGTGTTTGTGCAGCCAGGCCTCCTGTCGTGGGCCCCGGAGCTCTGACAGATGAGGCCCTCCCCCTTGTCACGCCCACTTCTCTCAGGGTCTGAGCCACAGTGGCAGCAGCCTGGAGCTGCCTTGTCAGAGACCCTGTTGTGCCTGTCACCAGGCGCTGCAGAGTTCAGCACAATGTCTGAGCCCCGTGGCCACCTCTTGCCTTTCACAGACAAACCCCAGGGCCTCTGACATCTTGAAAGGGGCCCTGGACGTGGCCAGAAAGAACGTGGCAGCTGAACTTCTGGCCTGCTCTGTCTTTTAACACCAAATCTCCTAGGACACCTTCATTGTAAACAGTCCTCCTGAGATCTGATCCCATTTTCCAAGTCGCGTTTCCCGAGGCTCCGGCATCTCCTATCTCCTACGGACGTGCAGCACCACGTCGTGCTCCCCGAGGCCCGTGCGCCAGTTTCGGAGTCGTCGCTCCTGGCCTGAGTGTGGGTGGAGCATTGTCTCCCGTGCTTCCCACTGTCCTGGGCGCTGTGGACACAGCAGGGAATGTGGCAAACAGAAGTCCCAGGGCAAGGCAACGTCTGACGGAGAACAGCTCTCGGTACTGGGAGGCTCCGGGAGGGGCCCAGCAGATGGGGTGGTTCACACACATGTACACACACACACACACACACACACACCCGTCACAGCGGCAGCCAGTGCAAGGTTTGTAGCCTGAGATGTGGGCTGGTGCCTGTCGTGAGGCTGAGCATCTTCAAATCCTGAGCCGTGGCTTCGGGACCTCTAAGATAGATGGACAGGGGGGTCCCTGGCCCTGAGGGGTCCTCAGCCTGATGGGGATTTATACAGACACAGGACCTGCATCGTGGCTGGACGAGGACCTGGGTCAGATGCTGTGGGCACAGGGAAGAGTGGAAGGGACAGTGAGGTTTGAACCCAGGGTTATGTCCCTCAGGCCTCCAGCCCACGCTGTGCCTGTGAGGCTGGGAATGATACACCTGGAGGAGGAGTGGGATTGGATTGGTGTTTGGGAACCCCAGGCTGCAGTCTGGACTGTGTGGGGCTGTCACTGCCCGGAAAGAAAGGTGAAAAAGGGCCTGGTGATGAGAGGAGCTGTATTTTGGGAGTGTAGTGGGAGGTCACATGGGCAGACTCAGTCACTGATTGAATGTGGGCAAAGCTTGGGAGAGAGGTGCGGCCAGCTCCAGCTGCAGAGGCCCTGAGGTGTGCCATGGACCATGTTCTGTTCCTGTTCCCACACCTGTAGCTAGCCATCCTGTGAATCCATGGAGGTCCTGCTCCAACCCACGTTCACGGGCAGACCGAGGCTGAATCTGGTGACCTCAGAACGCTTGGAAGACTTCCGCAGCCTGCCTCCCCAGCCTCGTCTCCTGCCTGGCCCTGCCAGGGTGGTGTCATGCCCCCGGGAGCCTCAGGTCTGTGTAGATGCAGGCAGGTCTCCAGGTCCTCCCACTGTGTTAAACCATGGGATGTTCTGAGAAGCATAAATGAGGCGCGGGCTGGACCCAGGCTGGCAGGTGAGCAGGTTTCATCCACCTGGTCACAGGGGCTGCCTGGAGTACGGTGCAGGGTTCCAAGGCCGCAGTAGGGTCACCTACAGAGAGTGCTGGGAGCAGTTAGTGATGTCTGGCAGGAGCACAAGAGGGTGACTGGCAGTGCTCTTGTTACTTGTGTACAGTCTCTTGATAAGATCTGCGCAGATTTGATGGCCTGTAGGTGGTCTCAGTGAACATTAGACATAATGACCAGAGTAGGGGTTAGAAGGGGCTTTGAGGGGCTGGCGCTGTGGTACAGCGGGTTAAAGCCCTGGCCTGAAGTGCCAGCATCACATATGGGCTCCAGTTCTTGTTCTGGCTGCTCCTCTTCCGATCCAGTTCTCTGCTATGGCCTAAGATAGCAGTAGAGGATGGCCCAAGTCCTTGGGCCCCTGCACCCACGTTGGAGACCCAAAAGAAGCTCCTGGCTCCTGGCTTCGGATCGGCACAGCTCTGGCTGTTGTGGTCGTCTGGGGAGTGAACCAGAGGATGGAAGACCTCTCTCTCTGTCTCTACCTCTCTCGGTAACTCTGTCTTTCAAATAAATAAAATAAATGTTTTTTTTTTTTTTTAAAGGAAGGGGCTCTGAGGACGCTGGGGCCAATGACAGAGGCAGGTTGTCCTCGGCACCATGCCTGCATAGCCCTGTGCACTGTGGGCATTATGTAATGATGCCCCTTTATACCCTGGCTCAAGGCTCTCAGAGCTCAGGCCACACAGGAACTGCCCTAGGCCAGGGCCTGCTGGCCGGTGGCTCCCTTCACACGGCCCATGCCATCATCATCAACCCTGTGGTCCTGAGAGTGTTTGTCCACGTGCCTTACTGCCCTGTGGTTTCACGGCCGGAGTGCAGAGTGAAGGTGTGAGTGTGAGCGAGGAAGTGTAGTCTCCCAGGAGGAGGACAGACACAGCGTCGACTGGGGCTCTGCACAGAGGACTTGCCTCAGAATGATCACGCGCCATGCAGTAAACCACAAAATGGCTCCAGAGAGCTCCTGGGAGGTGCCTGTCCCGCGGCACGTCCTCCGCGTGGGTCTGCTGCCTGCACGACCCCAGCACCGGCGCACTCTCCGTCCTGACCCTCAGGTGGTAAATTAGCCTTCAGCTCAAGGCACCCAAGTGAGCGTTCCTCTCAGTTCTGCTTTCTGTGGCCTCTGGAGGTCCTATCACCTGGCCCGGGTCCCCCTTGGTGATGCACCCCTGCTACTCAGGAGAGGTGGGCAGAGCGCAACTGGCGAGTCAGGTGGCGTCAGAGTGGTCCCACCGTGAAAAGTCCGTTCCCATGACCATCAGCTGTCCCCGCGTTTCCCACGGTAACATTCTCTCCCCTGCGCTTTGTGAGCGTTGAGGAGTTGGGTAGCCAAGCTCGAGAAACGTCCTGCACATGGACAGGGTCAGCTCCTGGGCAGGCCAGAGGAGACTCAGCAGTGGAGAGCGACAGGTCTCCGTCCTCCACGTTTCACTTCTTCATGGACGCAGCGCAGCCGACCAGGGATTCCTCTCCAGGGAAAAGGCAGCAGGAATGTATTGAGGCTGTGAAGGAGGTCATGGGCGGCACCCACAGAGCCGAGGGACACGGCAGAGCTGGTTGTTAGCGTGTGTGCCTCTTCCAGGTCTCGTGAGATGTGACAGCGCGAGGTTGCCCTGACCGCAGGGTGCATCCACAGTTGCTTTGGAAACAAGGGTCCAGACAGTGGCAGGTGGGGGCCAAGCAGGCTGGGGTGCCCACTGTAGACGAGAGTCCACGTCTGGGTGAGATGATCCAGCCTCTTGGGGTGTGTCCACAGGACCCACTCTCCATGCCCCTGGCCAGTTCCACCTTCCTGTCTTTGAGGACTGGGTCTAAACATCAGCTTTGTCACTTAGGAGCCAAATGACTGAGGCCCTCGTCTCTAACCTGGTGGGGGAAACGTGGCTGTTATGGGGATTACATCTGTGCGAGCGTGGTTCAGTGCGTGGCCGTGGCATCAGGCAGGCCTGGCTGTGAGTGCCACCACTGGTGGCCAGTCATTAGCTAGGCCATGTAGGTGAGTTTCAGATGACTTCTCTGACGTTTCTCATATGTGAAAAGGAATTGATGGAACCTCCTCAAAAAACAGACGCCTGGAGCGGGGAAGTGCCGCGCCGTCCTGATCCTGTGTCGCCGACACGTGCCCGGCACGCCGTGGGAGTTGTGTTGCTCCCCTTCTGCCTCCCATCCCCCGTTTTCACATCCCAGACTTCTGGTCATTCTCCGTGGGCCAACGTCTGTACCGCCGCCCTGGAGAAGCCCTCCCTGACTGCCCCCCTCTGTGTTCCACACAGTGCATTGTCTGCACTAGGCCAGGGCCTACTGCACAGTGCATTGTCTGCCTGTCTCTCCCCATGGGACACTTCTTGAAGCACAAATCCTAGGACGTGACTCCGTGCCTGGCACACAGGAGGGATTTTGGTGAACGAGGGAGGGAGTGGGTGAATGAGCACGTAAATCCACAGGTGAATGGACTGAACTGCAGTCAGAGGAGGCCTGGGTTGAACAGGAGAGAGAGGTCTTCAGGCACAGATGTTTGGAGAATTTGAGTCGGAACGATCACGGAGCATGCAGACATATCCGTCTCTGCACGTTTGGACAGAGGGCCCACAGCTCTTGTTAGATTCTCAGAAGTGTCCGTGGCCCCTCAGGAGCCGGCGTGGTAGCATAGCAGATTAAACTGTCGCCTGTGACGCTGGCATCCCATGTGAGCACTGGTTCAAGTCCTGGCTGCTGCACTTCCCATCCAGTACCCTGCTAATGCACCCGGGAGGGAGGCCCAAGTGCCTGGGCCCCTGCCGCCTACTTAGGAGATGTGGGCAGGGTTTCATTCTCCTGACTTCAGCCTGGTTAAACTCTGGCTGTTGCAACCATATGGAAATGAACCAGTAGATGGAATGTCTGTCTGTCTGTCTGTCTCTCTCTCTCTCTGTTTCTCTGTGTATGTGTGTGTCTGTGTGTGTCCCTCTCTATCTAATTCTGCCTTTCAAATAAGTAAAATAAATTCATTTAAAAACAGATGAGGAACTTTCCCTGGCTCCCAAATTTCAACAAATTGCTGATCTTTCTTTCTTTCCTATTCTTTCTTTTTTTTTCTTAAGATTTATTTACTTACTTGAAAGTCCTTGTTACAGAGAGAGAAAACAAGATCATCCATCCACTGGTTCTCTCCCTAAGTGGCTCTAAAGGCCGGTAGTCCAGAACTCCATCCAAATCTCCCACACAGGCGCAGGGGCCCAAGCACTTGGGCCATCTTCCTCTGCCTCCCCAGGAACATTAGCAGGAAGCTGGGTGCAAAGTGGAACAGCCGGAACTCAGACCAGTGCTCGTATGGGATGATGGCATTGTAGGCGGCAGCTTGGCCTGCTCCTCCACAGTGCCAGCCCCCACGAGGTGCTGATCTAAACATACAGGGGCTGTGGCCTCACTGAGGACACAGAACCAAGTGACAGGAGGAGAGACGATAACGAGAGGAAAATCAGAACTGGTGGCACATGTGGCTTGCAGGGACCTCTCGTGGGGGTGTGGTCAGTGCCTCTGTGCCCCGCCCAGACGGGACCTTCCACAAGGCCACTTTGGGGCAAAGGCACCCAGGGAAGGGGACTGTGTCTTTCACTGCCCAGTTCCTGTGCAGAGGCCCCACCTGAAGAGATCCCCTCTGCTCCACTGGGCCCAGGCACTCGCCGCCCTGCAGAGCAAGTCCAGGTGAACTCTGGGTGAGCACTGGGTCCTTCCCGCCCCCGAAGTCCCTCCCCTCCCACTTGCTCGTTATTTTATACTGGCCCGTCTTCGACTTTGAAAACTTGGGTTTTGGTTAATCACAGTGTTTCTCATAAATGCCTGTCGGTGAATTATGAAGTGGGTGTTGAGAATCATGCCCGGCTTAAAAGACCTCATGAGATAGCAGGTGACAGAAAGCGCAGGCAGGCATCCCCTTGTCACCCCTGGGCACTGGGCTGTGATGGGGACTTCCTGCCTGCGTGAGGGCATGGCGGCTGGAGAACATGGCTGTCCAGCACACTGAAGGCACTCACTGGAAGCTCGCTGAAGACCAGCCCTGGAGGGGGCTGGGGGAGGGCTGGAGCAGGGGGCTATACAGGGGTAGGGAACCTTTTTTCTGCCAAGAGCCATTTGGATATTTATAACATCATTGTGGGCCTTAGGCAATTATCAACTTAAAACGTGGCACGCTATAGATTTGTTGAGTTTTGAGTCCACTGGTGGTTACCTTGGCAGGGCCACAGCAGATTGTTCTGGGCCTTACACAGCCTGAGGGCTTGACATCCTCCAGTCCTGGGACACCCTCCTTCTTCTGTATAAATTCTTTCCTCTCATGGTTGGAGCACTTATGGCCTCTCCCTTGTGAACATGGTAGCTGACCCCAGATGTCCTATTGGATGGCCGACCCCAAGTGCATGTTTGTCTGGCTTGACAGGAACCTGATGCACCAGCCCCCAGCAGCCACCATTCTGTCCTTAGGGTCTGTAACTCTGACCCTTTGGGGACCTCATCAAAGTGGCTTCCTGCAGTCCAGGGGAACCTCTGTATCCACAGATTCTACAGGTGTGGATTCAAGAGGCATGGGCTAGAAATATTAAAATACATGCAGCTGTGACTGTTCTGAATGTGTGGAGAATTCTGTCATTGTTGCCTGCGCAATACGGTGTCGCAACTCTTTCCAGGGCATTTATGCTGTACCAGGTACTGTAAGGAATCTGTACTGTAAGGTGTACAGCAGGGTGCCTGTAGGTTCTGTGCAGATACCAGGCCTGAGCGTCCTGGATCTTGGTGTCTGTACAGTCCTGCAGCCAGTCCCCAGCAGGTGCTGAGAAACAGCTGTAGTTACTGCAATTGCCATTCCGCACGTGTAGCTGCTGGTCTGTGCCTGTAGCTGCTATTCTGTGCCTGTAGCTGTCATTCTGTGCCTGTAGCTGTCAGTCTGTGCCTGTAGCTGCTGGTCTGTGCCTGTAGCTGCTGGTCTGTGCCTGTAGCTGCTATTCTGTGCCTGTAGCTGTCATTCTGTGCCTGTAGCTGCTGGTCTGTGCCTGTAGCTGGTGTTCTGTGCCTATAGCTGGTGTTCTGTGTGTGCAGCTGTCATTCTGTGCATAGTTTTAATTCTGTGCCTGTAACTGCTGTTCTGTGCCTGTAGCTATTGTTCTTTGGCTGTAGCTGCTGTTCTGTGCGTGTAGCTGTCAATTCTGTGCATGTAGTTTTCATTCTGTGCCTGTAGCTGCTGTTCTGTGCCTGTAGTTCTCATTCTGTGCCTGTAGCTGTCATTCTGTGCCTGTAGTTCTCATTCTGTGCCTGTAGCTGCTGTTCTGTGCCTGTAGCTGCTGCTGTGTGCCTGTAGCTTCTGTCCCATATGGGTAGTCGTCATCCTATGCCTGGCTTACACTGAGGACTGGGTGAAGACCTGTGGTTCGTACTCCAGTGGCGAACTTGTCAGCCTTCAAAGAGGAGGACATCCTGTAGACCAAAGGGTGGGCCTGTGACCTGAGCCGGCTGCTGTCCCCTCTCTTAATTCTTTGCTCTCCTGGGCAGGTCGTCTATGTCACCGCCACCTTCCCCTACATCATGCTGCTCATCCTCCTGGTGCGAGGGGTCACGCTGCCGGGGGCCGCTGAAGGCGTCAAGTTCTACCTGTACCCTGACCTCTCACGGCTCTCCGACCCCCAGGTAAGAGCTGTGTGTTCAGTGCACAGCATCACCTGCCCCCCCCCCGCCGGGACGCCCCCCTGCAGAGCCTCCGCAGAGCAGCTGGAAGCCTGCAGGCTCGTTCTCCAGAAAATAATGTCAAATGCATTGATAAGACATGTAGGCAATCAAATATAGTGAACCCCTGTTACTGGAGCCTTTTGAAAAGCAAGCTTGCGACCTGGTATTCCAGGTGCTGCTTCATTAGTACCTTACCTAGCAGGATCCAGCAGGAGTCCTGATCCAGGCTCAGCATTCCTTACCCAGAGGCCTGGCACCAGAAGCATTTTTTATTTCAGATTTTAGAATATTTTATTTATTTATTTATTTATTTATTTATTTATTTTTTGACAGACAGAATGGACAGTGAAAGAGAGAGACAGAGAGAAAGGTCTTCCTTTGCCGTTGGTTCACCCTCCACGGCTGGTGCGCTGCGGCCTGCGCACCACGCTGATCCGATGGCAGGAGCCAGGTGCTTCTGGTTTCCCATGGGGTGCAGGGCCCAAGCACTTTGGCCATCCTCCACTGCACTCCCTGGCCACAGCAGAGAGCTGGCCTGGAAGAGGGGCAACCGGGACAGAATCCGGTGCCCCGACCGGGACGAACCTGGTGTGCCAGCGCCGCAAGGTGGAGGATTAGCCTAGTGAGCTGCGGCACCGGCTTAGAATATTTTCACGTACCACAGTGAGATATCCTGGGAGTGGGACCAGGTCTAAATGCAGAATCTATTTCTGTTTCTTATATACCTAGCCTGAAGGCAATTTACATCACATTTGAAATGGTTTTGTGCATGAAATGAGGTTCCGTGGTGTGAAATTATCCATTCGTTTTGTTGTATCAGTGCTCAGAAGGTTCCGGAACTTGGAGCACTTTGGACTCCAGGTTTCAGGTGAGGGGTTCCCAGGCTGTGCCGGGGCTCCCACTGAGGACAGGACGGGGGTTTCTTGAGCAGGCGTTCCGCTGAAGCCAGGCGTTGGTGTGGGTGCCAAGCCTTGTTTGCCCACCCTGGGTCTCGGCTCTGTGCAACATGTCTCGCTGCAAGGGACTGGGGCTTTGCTGGTGACGGAGGTCTTTGTGGGGCAGCTCAAAGAGCAAATAGGCACTGGCTACCTCTGTACTGCCTTCGGGAAGGTGCTGTGGGTTCTGAATAGTGAGCCCAAGCTTCCTGAAGCAGCTACACGGTGCTTGCGAGAACGCTAAACAGGGCTGAGAACAGGGCAGCCCGGGAGCCTGGCGTCAGGCGCTCCTCCACTGAGGGTTCTGGCTCCTGGGGGGCTTTGGGAAAGCCCCCTTCCCAGAGCACAGCCCAGGCCAATGGAGAGAAGCTCTCTGGGGAGGGCCCAGGTATCTACGGCTCTGGCAGGCCCCCAGGCACTTCCAGTAAAGGTTTGAGTGGAGGAAGGGGCGCCCTTTGCTGCGTGGAATCTACACGTCATCTTCAAATAGAGCTGGAGGGCTGCGAGGAATTCCGAGGCTGTGGCTGTTGTGGGAACTTGGGCAGAGGTGCTCGCGGAGAGCTCACTTGGGCAACCCAGAAGGGCCTCGTTAGGCCAGGCGGAGCGGACCGCAGAGGGGAGTGTGGTCGGTCGTTTGTGCCAGATTGCTGTGTGTGCAGGGCCTGGAGGCTCAGGCCCCGGATGCGCATCCTGAGTTGTAGGCAGATCTCCCAGGAAGAAGGAAATTAGCTCCCGACTGTCCGTCCGCCTTGCTGGCTCCAGCCCCTGACGGCAGCGGCTCAGCTGAAGAGCCAGTGTTGGTAAGCCGCTCCCCGCGTCCCTGGTCTGTGTGTTCTCCAGTCCCCGCTCTCTGCCTCAGCCCAGGACAGGTGGCCGGCTCCCTCTGCTTCTCCTGGACTTCTGTGTCCTGGCCCTCAGGGGTCCGTCAAGAGGTGCTGAGCACCCCGGCCCACACACACACCGAGTTTCTAAACCCAGCTGATCATCGGAAAACCTAGGGATGCAGCCCCCGGGGGTACCCCAGGTGGTGCCTGGGCACCTGTAGCGTGAGGAGGTTCAGAGCCAGTTCTGAAGCTCTGAGAAGTTTGGGGAAACCTTCTTGACATCTGCAACCTTCGGCCCCTACACAGACACACAGACACACACACAAGCACACTCATGCACACACGCACACTCATGCACACGTGAGGCTGACAGCTGCCTGCCAGCCCTTCTGCACTGGTCATGCCAGTCTCCAGCCTTCGCTGCTGGACCAGTACTTCCCTGCACGGCTGTTCTGCGGAGTGGGAGTGGGCGTCCCAGCCTGGGAGCTGGCACGTGGGCCCTCCTGCTTGGCCGCTAACCCTGAGTGACCATGGGCAAGTCCCTTCTGTCTTTCCCCTTGCAGGCCTCAGTCTGTGCACTGAGGACACGAGAGGTTGAAGTGGATCAAGGCTTTCGAAATGCCTTGAGTTCCCCATGCACCGTGCACACGGGGAGTGAACTAGAGGCTGGAGACCAAGCCCAGCCCTCGGCCTGTCCTTACAAATGAAGTTTTACGGGAACACTTCTGAGTTATTTACCCACACACTGCCCATGGCAGCCTGAGTGCTATGAAGACAGAGGGGATTAGCTGAGACAGAAACCGTGTGCACTCGGCTCCCTGGGAGGACTCCACAGGCCTCCACGCAGTCATATCCATGAGCGCAGTTTACTTCCATGGCCAGTGAGAGCCAGACACCTGGCAGGAGTCCGGCAGGCAGACTGGAGGAATCGCGTGCAGGCTTCTCGCGGAGCCATCACTGAGCTGCAGTTGCCTGCCTGCAGGTTTCCTGCCTGGGTAAGCTGCTCAGGGCTCACTGTCCAGGTCTTTAACAGGGACATTTTGGGGGGTGAACTGGCACTCGGACTGCGCCGTCAGCCACGCCCTTGGACTCCCCCATAAGCCCCAGTGCTGTGGGAGCAGGCTGGGCAGCAGTCCGTCTGAATGGACTTCGGGGTCCCGTGCACACAAAGCACCCGCACCACACACAGCAAGGAGCATGAGAGCCGAGTCCTGGACACCCGCCCAGAGCAGCACCGGCCTGCTGGGTGCTCTTTCCTGTGTACCTGCAAGAACACCGATATTTACCGATTGGCCTTCCCAAAGTTGGCTGACCTCTGCCCCAAGCACCTCCCAAGGCACGTGAGCCAGAGCCGACGGGCTCTGACCCCAGCTGACCTGGCTCTGCCAGTGCCGCTCTCCACCTCTGCCGCCACCTGCCTAGTCCAGGCCACTACCACCACCTCCCACTTGGAAGCCCCCGTGGTAGTCCCCCAACTGTCTTCCAGAAATGCTACTTGACCCTCCAGGCCACGCGGCCTGCAGTGTAGATCTCGCGGCCACCTGTTTGCTCCAGGCCCTTCTAGGGCTGCCTGTGGGGTTTGGAGTCACATCCAGTTGAGGGGGCTGCCTGGTGCCCCGTGCGCCTGCTCTGTGCCGCACCCCTGCCCATCTCTCCGTCTCTCTGCACGTTCATTCCAGACACCAGCCTCCAACATGCAGGTCCTTTCTGCCGCTGGGTCTTTGTACAAGCTCTTACTCTGCTGGGAATACGTGCCCCCCGGGGCCCTCCTCGCCCACCTCGCTTCCCCAGCATTCACTCCTTCTTCTGAGCTCACTTCAAGCCTCCCCTCTCAGGCGACAGGTGCCGTGGAGACAGCCGGCGGCACTGGAGAGGGAATGGGGGTGGGATTCAGGGAGGGCTGGTTGTCAGAAGGGCTGATCTCCAGAAGACCAGATCTGTGCCTGTGATGTGTTTAACTCTGTCCCTGCTGGTCCGGAAATGTGTGAAGGTGTGTGTGTGTGTGTGTGTGTGTATGTGTTCCCCAGAAGGTGACTGATGATTGGGGCAGGGTAAGGAGAGTGACCCCAGGAGAGAACGGGAGACAGAACTCCATGGACTCTGGGGTTGAGGGAAGCTGGGGTGCATTGCACAGGGATCCCCAACGTGGCCCGGTTCCTGTGCCCTGCTGTGAATGCCCAGGCCATGGAGAAGCTGCAGGGCGGGCGCTGCTTCCTGTCCCAGCCTCCCACCCTTGGTGGCCTGGCCTCAAGGAAGGCTCCTCCCCTCCTTGGGGAGGCCAAGTCCCCTCTGTCCCTGAATGAGGATGACACGTGCACCTGCCGGCCCCAGCTGACAGGCCTGAAGATCATGTGTGATGACCCAGAGGAGGTCGGTGCAGGCCACTGCACCCAGTGAGGCCCAGTATTTTTTTCTCATTTTTTAATGATGTGTTTATTTGAATGCGCATTATAAAAATACCCCAGGACATCAACCACACCAGAGCCATGACTTCTCCTGGCATACGTCATATAAATCCATCTCAAGTATGTACACACCTGTACATACATAAATGCCATGCTTGTGCTAAGGGAGGTGGGTTTCAAGGGCAAGGTTAAATGCACATCACAACAGACACGGACGTGGCATAGCTAGTGCCCGTGGGAGGTGGAGCCCCACTCTGCTTGGATGACAGCCACATCCTAGGCTGGCCTTAGCACTGCAGACAGCCGAGCCCCGAGCTCAAGGCTAGAGACAGTAGGGAGAGCGGCCAGCTGGCCCTGTCTCGTCGTAGGTCAATGAGAGGTCAAGTCCTGTGGGTGCTGGCTCCTTCTCAGCAAAGTCTACGCTGTCGGGTTTTTGAATTTTCCAAATTCTAATCCTGACTGAGATTCCCCCATACTTGAAATCACACCCTGAAGAAAAGTTTCCAGGAGGGGCCTCCAGGCCTGACTGTTGGGTGGTCTGCGAGGGTGGGCCCTTGTGTCTCTGGGGTGAGCATGAGGTTGTTACATTCGGATGTCCTGCAGCTCTGGGGAATGGAGAAGCGGCCGTACAGGTCCCCACGCCTCTCCGGGGGTGAGGGAGTCAGCGGGTGGGGCTTCCAGGTGAGACGCAGGACGTGGTCACTGCCTGGTCTGAGCCCATTGGCCCCGGGGGCTGTGCCACCTGCTCCCTCGGCAGTAAGGGTGTGAAGTTGGGGGAGGGGGTAAAAGACAGCTCACCCCTCCCCCACCCTGCCCCATCCCTGGACTCCACCAGTGTGGGGACCGTGACAGTCCCTGTGGGCTGCCGTCATCACCACCATACATCCCACTGTGTCTGATTGTGTGTCTAGGTGCAGCAGGTGCTTGGTGTGCAAGCTGAGTGAGACCCTGCTGCCCCCACGGGGCGGGGGCAAAGGCAGTCCTGCCTCTCCTCACCTGGTTTTCCCCGAAGAGACCAGCTTGGGCGTGACTGGTGCTCCCAGTGGCTGGCCTGCGAATCCCACGAAGGCTGGAAACTCGTCTCTGGGGAAGCTGTGGAGCCGCAGCTTCCAGTGCTGGGCCGTGGGTGGTCAGCTCTTCTCAAGCGGCTGCATCCACTCACGCTGGCCTTTGCCCTCTCTCACCTCCCTGGGAGCTCGCTGGCCACTAACACACCTGGCCCTGGACAGCACCTGCCGCCGAGGGCTGCGTCCTGGCACTGGAGTGATAGCTGTGAGGAGTGCACATTGTGGCTGGAGCCGGCTTCTCAGCAGACGCGTTTGGAGTTCCTGAAGTCAGGGGCCTGGGGCTGCAGGGGAAGGAGGGTCCCCCACTGGTTGTGCTTCCTCCCACCTCCCTGAGGAGCCTGGCTTAGCCCCGCAGGCTCTGCCTGATCCCTGATCCCCATGCGTGCCTGACCAGACCACACCTCCCATTGCTGGGGCTCAGGTGTGCCTGTCGCTGGATCACCCACATTTCTAGAAGGGCACCAGCCCTTCTGATGAGCTTCAGCCCCCAGCCGCTGGAGCCTCAGACCGGGGGACATCCTGTGAGGGGTCCCCTTGGCCAGTCTGGGCTCGTGGGGCAGCGATTTCACAGGAAGGCTCCCGTGGGGACTCCCCGGCGGCTGTACTGGGATTCACTCCCCTTCCCAATGCCTGGCACGCCCTGTCGTCCCCTCCTGCGTTTCTCCTTGGCACTCGGCATCTCAGACCCGGTGCTTCTGAGTGATGCTCCTCCACCTCTAGCCTGTAAGCGCCATGAGGGCAGGGGGCGGGGACGCTTTTGGAAAGGAGTGAGGAAGAGAGGGAAGGCGGCTGCCCAGCAGGGCCTGGGTTTCTCTGGTTGATTGCAAGCCTTGCGGTCGGGGTGTGCTCCTTGGAGAAGAGCTTTGCAGGTACTGGGGTCTGCTCTGGAGGGAAAGGAATTTGAGTCTCTGTCATCACTGACCGCTAGGTGACCTTGGTTGTCCTTTCTGCTCTGTGGCCTCGGGCTGTCCCCTGTGTGCTGTGGCCGTGAGGCAGGGGTCTCGGGAACCCACGCTTCTTCAGGAGCCCCCTGGCCTTCCCCTCACCTCACCAGCACGGGCTGCACAGTCTGGGGTGGGGCTTTGAACCCGGAACCGAGCGCGCCGTTGCACATCCGGTAAGTCCGGCTTCTCGTCGAGCGCCCCGCCGCGGGCTGCCCCCATGGCCCGTGGTTTTCTCCCAGACTTCTCGTTGCTTCGCTGGCAGCCCCGTGCTCACTCCCGAGTGCTCACTCCCTGCTCGGTTCCCCCTCAGGTTTTTATTTTCTGTGTTTTCACTCCTTGGGGAGCTGAGGGGATCTTGCGAGAAATCGCATTGTCCCTGCCCCAGATTCCTGCCCCTCACTCTGCATTGTGTTTCGAGTGTGTGTTTTCAGAGCAAGGACAGAGGGCCTGTCACAGATCCAAATCCGGACTGCGGGCTCTGCTTTCCCAGGGCGCGGGCGTGCCAGCTCCCCCACCCGCCTCCTCCCTGTCCAAACCCTGGCTGGGGAAGAGGATGCCCAAGCTGAGAGAGTCCCTCCCTCCGCACCCCTGGTTCACACCCCTACCTGCCGAGCCTGATAGATGGGACCGCGGCGTTGCTGCCACCTGGTGGCGGTATACTCTGCTTCTGAGTGAAGTTTGGAATCAGGGACCCAAAGGAAAGCAGCCTCCAGGCTCCTGGACTTTGAAACCAGGATTCCGGTGCAGATATCGCCTGAGGGACGTTTGATACCTTTTTGAAA
Source organism: Oryctolagus cuniculus (assembly GCF_964237555.1). Classification (NCBI taxonomy): domain Eukaryota; kingdom Metazoa; phylum Chordata; class Mammalia; order Lagomorpha; family Leporidae; genus Oryctolagus; species Oryctolagus cuniculus. Next base: position 116,115,497 of record NC_091441.1, on the reverse strand, counting down.
ATTTTGCAAACCTCACTCATGTGGGAGGGTGGTGCCACCTTGGGGCTCCAGACTCCTGAAGGCGTGCTTTGGATACACTGTATTCTAGCTTAGGGTTGCTGTTCTACCAGCACTGGTGTCTTGTCCAGTGCGTGGGCCCAGACCAGACCCTGCTCTTGTCCTCACGGGGCTGATGGTCACTTGGGAGGCAGTTAAGTCAGCAAAGGCGGCACTGGAGGCCCGGGCTTGGAACTGACCTCATGGGGTTCTCCTTCCAGCCCAAGCGAGGGTAAATTCTCCCAGGGGGTTGAAGCCACGTTGCTGACCTAACATCGCACCCAGTTTAAGAAAGGCAGTGAGAGCTGGATACTCTGTAACTGATACTGTCTGTGCAGTCAGAAGCCACCTCGCTCGCGGGGGAGTGGGTTGTATCTGTTGCAGGAGTGCACGCAGCGAGGCCTAGGGACCCCCCATTCTCTGCCACATTGGCACGTCCCGAAGTCTGCATGGGGCACCCGTGAAAGCCGCGCTCCTGGCTGCTGTTCCTTGGCATCCCCCCTCCCTGAAGCCCGAGGGACTGACGTGCCCCATCTCCTAGCTCACGAGAGTTTGAAAAACTGGCTCTTACCAGTTTCCCAGATTGGGGGGCCCGAGGCTCTGAGAGGCCAGAGCCAGCCCCGAGACCTAGCTGATGTTCTCCGTGGGGCTGGTGTCCTGGCTCCTTCCTGCCTCTCTGCCCAGCCCACACTGGCAGACCTGCCACTCGGGGCTGTGAGCATCCTAGACCAACCCAGGAGTCCTCGGATTTTAGCCTCAGATGGCCTTCATCCCCACCTGCTCAGGGGCCCCTGCGGTAGCTGGCCCGCCTCTGATGGGCCCTTCCTGGGACAGGACGACTCCTCACCCCTGCTGGGGGTGACCCTCTGTTCACCAGCTCTTCCTGTTGAACCGCCCACTCACTCTCTGATGACTTCTCTGCTCGAATTCTCCAGTGCCGCACTCGGAGCATCTGCCAGGGCGGAACCCAGTAGATTAAGTGCAGCCTGCTCGGGCTGGTGGAGCGGCCCCAGGTGCCCCCGCCCCCTCCTCCTGCTCACCATCAGTCCCATCCTCGACAGAAGGCCCAGGCGCTGCTAAGCACAGATCCCAGTCGTGCAGCTTCCTGGCATTGCTCTGTGAATGTGGGAATATACTTGCGAGAGTTTGTGGAAAACGAATTAAAAGAGAAGTTTGTTTTGGTGCCAAAAGACTGGAAATTGATGCACTTTTTTTTTCATAATACAGAGTTTGCCTTCTATGAACTTTTTGACTCTTTAAATGTCTTTACAGCAACTTCCTTGAAATCTTTTTTTTTTTTTTGAAAGACTTATTTTGTTTATTTGAAAGACAGTTAGAGAGGGAGGTAGAGCCAGAGAGAGAGAGGTCTTCTACCTGCTGGTTCTCTTCCCAAATGGCCACAACAGCCACAACTGAGCTTATCCCAAGCCAGGAGCCGGGAGCTTCTTCCGGTCTCCCACGTGGGTGCAGGGGTCCAAGCACTTGGGCCATTTTCTACTGTTTTCCCAGGCCATAGCAGAGAGCCAGATCAGAAGTAGAGCAGCCAGGTCTCAAACTGGCATCCATATGGGATGCCGGCACTGCAGGCCAGGGCTTTAACCACAGCACCGGCCCTGCCTTTGAAGTCTTGACTCAACCCAACATATTTTTTTTTTTTAATTTGACAGGCAGAGTTAGACAGTGAGAGAGAGAGCCAGAGAGAAAGGTCTTCCTTCTGTTGGTTCAGTCCCCAAATGGCCACAACGGCCGGCGCTGCGCCCATCTGAAGCCAGGAGCCAGGTGCTTCCTCCTGGTCTCCCATGCGGGTGCAGGGCCCAAGCAATTGAGCCATTCTCCACTGCACTCCCGGGCCGCAGCAGAGAGCTGGACTGAAACAGGAGCAACTGGGACTAGAACCCGGCACCCATATGGGATGCCGCTGCCGCAAGGAGGATTCACCAAGTGAGCCACGGCGCCGGCACCTTTTCTGTTTTATAGAATGGATTACATTTCCCATTTCTTTGCACGTCTGCGGGTTTTTGACAGAATACTGCATGTTGTGGATTCCTTGTTCACGCTCTGGATTCTGTTAGCTTCCTCTGCAGAGTGTTGGTTTTATTTCAGTGGGTAGTTACATTACTGGTTGGTCACCTTGAACTTGTGCAGGCTCAGCGTAGTGCAGAGCTTTGGAAACCCCGAGCTGGTTTCCGGGCCCCACTGCCTCGATGGGACTCCAAGCGCCGTCTGCCCTCTGGGTCCCGTCAGGTCCTGATGCCAGGTTTTACAGATGCTCAGATCCCAGATCTCTGTGCATTTTGGAATATTTGCAGAGGCTTCCCTGGCTGAGCAGTCCCTGTCCAGAGCTCAGAAAGCTCAGTCGGCCCCCAAACCCACAACGTTTTACACATCGACTTTCAGATTTGGGAGTATCGTGGGTTCTGGACCTCTGAATTCGTAGGGCTCAGCTCAGTTGGGGTGGAGGTGGAGTTGGTCTGACTGAGGAACTGGGACTCTCGGTTAAGAAAACTCCTCCTTCCAGGAAGCACTTGAAAGGATCCTGGCAGCTTTCGGTTTCCTCAATGGAAGATGCTCCTGGTGTCCATCGGGTAACGGCCAGGGGTGCTGGCCAGCATCCTGCAGGGCCCAAGATGGGGTCCTCAGCAAACAGTGACCGAGCCCATGTGTCTGGGCCACTGAGGGAGAGAACTCTGCCCTTGGGAATGGTCGCTGCTCCTAAGTTGCCGCGTGAGAAACCTTGGTGTCCAGCAGGCCACTGCACTCTGGGAGGATGGGGCCCCATGCCGCGCTGTCGCTCGTCCTCTCCAGTGGCCAGCCCCTAGTGTTCCTGTCCCATGCTCGGGTGAGCCTTGGGTGGCCTCATCCTGGGTGTCTGCAGCGCAGCCCTCAGCCCCAGCCTTGCACAGGGCCCGCCACACGGACCTCGGCCCACCCCCAGTGCCTGGCTCCTCTTGCTGGCATCCCCGCCTGGACTCGGCTCTCTCAACTGCCCGCACTCTGGCACTCCTGCTCTGCTTGGGGAGATGCTCACTTCAACTCCAGGCCTTGGCACAGTGCCCAGGCAATGGTCCCAGGCGGTGGGCCTGGCAGACCCCTCTTGGGAGCGTCTGGGCTCTTGAGAGTAGCAGCCCCATTCTGCATCTGTCCACTGCCTGAACGCTGCTGTCTCCGGAACTGGGTCTGCTTTCTGCTGGGGCAGGAGGGCTGGTCTGACCTGAGTTCCTCTGTCATGACCAGAAGGCAAGATCTGACTCCCCTGCTCACCAATCCCCTTTCCCCCTTGCCCTAGAAATAAAATCCAGTCTGCGCTGCATGGCCAAGGCCAAGGGACCCTCCATGACTTCACTCCCATCCTCGACATGGCCTTGGGCATCGCAGGCTCCTTCTGACCTCAGGGCCTGGAGATCTGCTTGGTCACTCTACCCTCAGGTCTTCCCATGGCTGGCTCCCTCTCACCCTGCAGGTTGCAGCTCCAGTGTGAGGTCACCTCCGACCAGCATAGATCACGTATTTCCCACCAAACCTTATGCCTCCAGCAAAGCTCCTGCCGGTGTTATACACAGAGCATAGGACTCACGGCTGTTTCCAGTCATCTCGTGTGCATTTGTTGCCGTGTTCGCTGTTAGTCTCCGCGGTTAGAATGTCAGCTCCCTTGTGAGTCAAGAACTTGCCATCACCTGGCACAGTCTGGTGCCAGATAGGCTTCTAGTCAATCCTGGTTGAATGGAAGGACAACTGGATGGCAGATAAGTGGATGGGTGAATGATGCATGTGCGTGGATGGGTGATGCACAGGTGTATGGGTACAGAAGTGGATGATGGGCAAGTAGACAGATGAGTGGTGGGCAGGTGGGCAGACAGACGATGCACAAGTGGGCGGAGGCACAGATGGGCGGGTAATGGGCAGGGGGTGGGTGGATGGGTGATGGACAGGTGGTTGGATAGATGACAAATGAATGGATGAATGCACAGGTAGGTGGATGGGTAGACAGATGGGTGGGTAGGAGATGGACAGGTAGATGGATGGATGGTTGTACAGGTGGATGCCCTAATGCCATATAGTGGGTATGTAAAGGAATACGCGTAGTCAGAATGACATTACGTCCAGTCGTATTCCTGAAGAAGATTTTGTGAGACGTGGATCCCTTCCTCCCTGCCCAGCATACTGCCCAGCTCCTGCAGCAGCTCACAAGTGGACTCTTTCCCGCTCGTCCTTGGCCAAGGCACTCGTGGCCACAGTTCTGCTCCTGACTCTGCAATGGGCATTCCTAGAACCCTGCTGGGAATGAGCAAGCCCTGGAGGGTGCAGGAAGACAGGTGGCTGACAGCGTGTCCTCAGGAGGCTGAGCTGACTGCCCCACTCCCGAGCACCCTGTGCAGAGTGAGCTCTCGGTTCCAGACTCTCCTCTCCTTCGGTCTCTTCTTCTCCCTCTAAAGCACGACTGTGCAAGAGAAGCGTCTGCAGGGAGAGAGGCGCCCTGTGTGTGCTGTGTGGTGTGGTGAGCACCAGCCACAGCTCGGGCTGTCGAACCCTTGCGATGTGACAGGCGAAGCTTAGGAAGTGATCTCTACATTTTATTTAATTTGAATTTAAATAGTTTGACATGGTTTGTGGCACCATAGTGGACAGCAGGGCTCTAGGGGGTGGACGGTCCCTGAAGGGACCCGTTCTGCACCACACCTGTCTGTCCCACAGTGGAGCAAGGGCAGCTGGGTAGCCCCCAGGCCAGGAAGTCCTCCTTTGTCAGATCACTGGCCGGAGACCCCTGCCTCCTGTGAGCACAGCCCTCCCTGGCTCGTGTGGCAGGCCCCAGCCTGTGAACCCCACTAAGTGCGGACTGTGGCAGAACGGCTTTGCCTGGGGCCTGAGTCACCATGTCGGTAAGCGCTGCCGGGCTGGGGCACCATGAGTAGTGAGGGCTGGTGAAAGACGCCGACCTGCAAAGGCGACAGGTGCGTTCTGTGGGATTCTGGAAGAGACCACGCTGCTGGGACAGGGAGGCCCAGGGAGCAGAGGGAGGAGCCGTGGAGCACAGGAGCCCCCGCTCCGTGCGATGCCGTGAGGGTGCGGCCGTGAGCTGCCATGTTCACGCAATCCCATAGGACAAACCACACCTCTTGGTGTGGCTCCAGTGAGTCACCGCGTGGTGTTGTCGGCTCCTCAGCCATGACAAGTGCAGGATGCCTGTGATGGGGACCCAGGGTGGGGACAGGGACTCTGTTTTCTGTAAAAACCTATTTGTCTAAAACACGTTCAGTGCACAACGTGCCATGTGCACTTAAGGGGAGAGGGCTCTGAACACCCTCCCGCCGAGCACTCGTATCCTAGAAGGCAGGACCTGTGCAGGGCTTGTCCTCACTGCACTCCCACGGCAAGGGGGTGAGCCGTAGAGAAGGCTGCCGAGTGTGCCGAGCCACCTTCCTCCGAGTGATCTTCTGAGGCGACCGCTCTCACCACGCTGGTCAACTTCCTGCTTGGAAACCCCCAGCAGCCACCTGCAGACCCCGGACAGAGGCTGGACTCTGTAGCCTGGCAGCCACATTTCCTGGTGAAGGGCGTCATCCTGCTGCCTCAGCCTTCTCGCTGATGATTCCCTGTCCCATGATCTCCCTGGGCCACACTGGACCACCGACCACTTCCTGCAGGAGCCCCTGGAGTGGACTGGCTCACCACAGCTCTCAACTGGCTTTGTCCTTCTGATCAAACAAAACCCTAGGACACACGTTTCCCTTCAAGCTCCACCCTCCCCTAGGGGCTGGCACTGTGGCACAGCGGGTTAACAACGTGGCCTGAAGAGCTGGCATCCCATATGGGCGCCAGTTCGAGACCCGGCTGCTCCATTTCCAATCCAGTTCTCTGCTATGGCCTGGAAAAGTAGTAGAAGATGGCCCAAGTCCTTGGGCCCCTGCACCCACGTGGGAGACCCAGAAGAAGCTCCTGGGTCCTGGCTTCAGGTCAGTGTAGCTCTGGCCATTGCAGCCAACTGGGGAGTGAACCATTGGATAGAAGCCCTCTCTCTCTTTCTGCCTCTCCTCTCTCTGTGTAACTCTGACTTTCAAATAAATAAGTAAATCTTAAAATAATGCTACCCTCCCTTCATCATCCCTGTGTTTGTCTACTTTTAAATTCTGCTTTATTACTTAGAGTCAGGCTCAGCGCTGGTGTTGTGGCATAGCAGGTAAAGCTGCAACCTGCAACACTGGCATCCCGGGTGGATGCTGATTTGAGCCCCAGCTGTTCTACTTCCAATCCAGCTCCCTGCTGATGGCCTGGGAAAGCAGTGGACGATGGCTCAAGTGCTTTGGCCCCTGACAGCCATGTGGAAGTCCTGGATGAATCTCCTGGTTTCAGCCTGGCTCTGCCCCAATAGTTACAGCCATGTGGGGAGTAAACCAGCGGTTGGAAGATTCTCTCTCTTTCTCCCTCCCTCCATCTCTCTGTCCCTCCCTCTCCCTCAAGCTCTGACTTTCAAATAAATAAGTAAACCTTTAAAAAAAGAACCAGTCTCAGATTTCACATGGTTTACAGATTTCTCACTCCCTCTTGTGTTCATTTCTTTATATAGATTTCTGTTTCCTTCTTGTTGAAGTACATCCTTTATTCCCTGAGCAATTCCCTGGGGGCCCAAGCTTTCTCAGTCACATGTGTCTGAGCGAGAAGATGCGAATTTCACACTTCCTCTCATGTGGCAGTTTAGCTGGGTATGGAATTCTAAGGTGCTAACTTTTACGTTTTGTTTTGGACGTGCACATATTGCAGGAGCCCAGAGCACTCCTGTGTTGAGTCCTGAACTGAATTTTCCAGGACCTCATTCATTGTCAGACAGCTGCTTTCTGGCTGTCAGCTCTTTACAGCAAGCCCTCTCTGCTTGTGTACTGGAGCCTGCAGCAATAACTCCATCCTTGGGAAGGGATTTAAACCCCAGCCTCTCAGACTTGTGTCTGTGTGAGTGTCCCCATGGGCTGCTGGCCTATTCCTCCTCCTGAACTGTCAGTTTTGGCCTCTCTGATTTCTGGCATCTGCGAGGATTTTCTGTCTTCCTATCAAGCCAGGCTATGAAACATAAAATGCCAAATTTCATTTCACAATGTCTGTTTCCTGTCTCTTCCATAAAAGTGTTTCTTTTATCAATATCTGCTTCTCTCTGGAAGTCTTGAACTTGACCCGTTGAAGCTCCAAGCAGCAACTTAGTGTCGCGGGGAATACCCCTTGGTTGTTCTGGCTCAGTTTTACTCATAAAATCGTGCGTCTATTGTGTGATTTCATCTTTCATAAGGTCCGTGCTTACATTTTCCTGACAGCAAATCTGCTTTCACACAGAGTGAAATTATGTTCGCCACAGTGTCTGGCAGAGAGCCCCAGGAAGCTCATTTATTTGCAATTTTAGCAGGTTTGAGAGTGAGTATCTATTTCTGCCTTCCTCTCTTACGGATGAAAGCTCAGTCCCACAGTGAGGCCCTGGCTCACCCACGGCCGCTGCCGTGGAAGACTGGACTGGTTCGCAGACCCCCGAGTTGAAACAGCTGTCGGCTCTCCCCCCACATGCGGTCTGTTTGGCGTGAAGTGAGGGCAAGTGTGGGCTCAGGCCCTGAGTCGTGCCGTGTGACCTTGGGCAGGTCCCACAAGCTCTCTGGCTTCGTGGGCATCACAAGCCCTGCCGCTGAGGCAAGCAGCTGACAGGCAGAGGTGCACAGCGGGGCCCTGAGAGAGGCGAGGGTGGTGTCTGTGGCTCCTCCACCGTCAGGGGCAGGCATGCTGCATGGGCACGATGGCTCCTGACCCTGCACAGCTGGACAAGAGGGCAGGGGTTTCTCTTGCCCGCGGGCAGCAGGAGACAGGGCTTCTGATACCCTGCAGTCTGCAGGGACTGTGACACTTGATGTCGTCCTCTGTGCAAGCTCACTGGCATGTGAACCCCGCGTTCCATTTCTCTCACTTCTCATTGGCAAGCCCGGCATTGGACAGGCCTGCAGGGCAGGCGCCGCATCCACCCGGTGTTCACGTCGGGGTCCAGCACGGCTCTGGCACCATGATGAGAGCCTTAGTGATGTTCCCGGTGACAGGGGCACAGGCACAGCTCAGCCCCGGCCTCACGCGGGCCTGGGTCCTTGCATCCCTGCCCCAGTGGGAGGCAGTGTTGCATGGTGGGAAACTCCCTGGTCAGGATCCGGGAGTCCGTGATGGACCTCACATAATTGCCTCCTTCCCTCAGCTGTGAAATCAGGGCGTTGAGTAAAATCGGGGGTTTTCTACCTTGTCCTTCCCACCCCCACCCCTGGGCTGTCTCACGCGACCAGGAAGTTCCTGTTAGCTGTTGCCCAGCGTCTGATGGATAAAAGCAGGCAGCAGCCTGGAATTGTTCTTTAAAACGTCTTTGTGGGGATTGGGGCACAGAGGGACGTGCTGGTAGTCTAGGGTCACGTGAACTTTTTTATATTGTAAACCATGTGAAAGAGGAGAATTGAGGGTCTTCCAGGTCACAGGTTGAGAATGTGTCAGGGGTTCCAGGGTTCTGTGAGTAAGTGGGGTGAAAGGCAGCCTGGCGCCGAAGCCAACGCCACCCCGGAACCAGCGCTTCCACGTGGGGGGGGGGGGGCGTCTGACCCACTACCGCCGCCGCCCGGCGCATAGTAGGTGCTCCGTCAGTGCTCGTGGCAGAGCGCGGCTGTCTTCTCGGGGCTGTGCACCTGCCCGGGAAAGTGGGCTGCACGGGTGCCAGCTCCAGGAGACGCAGGGTGGGAAAGGGAATTCGAGATGAGTTCAGGACGCGCTACAGAGTGGGCCTGGGGGTTGCACACCTTGCACCTCGCTCCCCTCGTTCCCTTTCCCATGTCATCCAGACAGCCCCGTGGCCGGCATTGAGCTTTAAGGGCTGTGATGTATGGCGCCGGGAGTCCTGAAGTGTTTTCCATCTTGGAGGTGAGGTTCAGGGGGAAAGCTGAGCCCCAGAGACTCCTGGGTTTCCTGGCCAGGGACGGGCTGCCGACGTCCAGTGGGCAGAGCCGGGCCTTCCTCAGCTTGCCCCATGAGGAACCATGTGTTATTGGGCACGAAGGGGTCCTGAGGGGTCCTGGAGAGTCCCCCTTGCCCTCTGCAGATGCCGTTCCATAGGCTCTGCCTGCACCGGGCACACCCACCCATAGCCCGGACCCGCCAGCCCTGTTTCTGCGTGCCTGCTTCCTCGCATCCACCCGTCTCATTTTATTTCTGATACGAGGGAGGTCGCAGACATGAGCACGCTTCACGCTCAAACACGTCAGCTCTCATCTCTTTACTTGCTCTTCAAACGATCGCTCTGGGTCTTAACTGCCTGTGTCGGTGCCCTGGAAAGTCAATGAGGGAGACCTGAGAGGTGACGACAGCTGCTCGTGCACTGGGGCTTTGCCCCAAAGCCGAGGCCTCCATGTCCTGTGCCATCCTGTGGGAGAGGACATTCCAGCAGCCCCCTACACTCCCAAAGGATGCAGCCTCCCTCCTGTTGGCTCGCCCTCCGAGACCTCACTGCTTCAGAGCTGGTGGGTGGGGGCAGCCCGCTGTGCCAGGCGGTGTTCATCCCCGACCCCCTGCCCCCACCCTGGTGCCCCAGGCCGGCTGCTCCCTGAGTCGGAGTCCCCAAGATCTGGTACTGCTCGGAGCTGTCCCCCCTTTTCCTTCTCAAGGAGCAGGAGAGAGGCTGTGTATGAGCAGGTGGCAAGGTGACCTTGAAGGCTGGCGAGGATTCTGTAGTAGGTGGAGGGCAGGCAGCATGTGAGCCTGTGCCAGGCTATGGGGAGCAGAGTTCTGGGGAGGGACACCGGCCCTGGGCCCTGCACCTTGGGTCTCTGCTCCCGGGTGAGCTGGTGGCGAGGGAGAGCTTTGAGCAGGCAGGGGGAGCCCAGTGCTGCGTGGTCTCACATGGATATGGAGTCTGAGCAAAGAAAGTCGAGCTCACAGAATCCGTGCGAGGGGCCCGGGAGATGCCAGCTCGTGGTCTGAAATTGCAGTGGGCTGTGAGGAGTGAGCTCAAACCTGCCAGGAGGCCTGGCGGCCTCAGGTGCCGTGAAGGCGTGGAAACCGTTCAGGGTAGATTTCAGGCATCCCCACCACAAAGAAGAGGCAGTATGCATGAGGTCCTGCACTGGCTCTTCGGCTGGATTTTGCTGTATTTCAAAACAGGATGCTGTCCGCTATGAATAGATAATGCGGGCTTCGTCGGTTTAAGATACAGTTTTAAAATGAAGCGATTGGGAGCATGTTTTGACGGGAAGCAAGAGCCTTGGGTCAGACAGGTCTGGCTGAGCCTTCCGTATGTCCGCTGGGTGACCAAGGGTCACTCCCAGACTCCCTGGCCCACAGCTGCTGCGCCTGCAGGTGCAGATGGTGATGGCACCTGGCGCGTGATTCCGTCACGAGGACTACACGAGACAGCCTCTTGGGCTCCCAGCAGGGAGGGAGAGGACCGTGAGTGAGGACCTGGGGGGCCGGCTTCCTGCTCTGATGGCAGGCAGCCCACCCACCTTCTCTCAGGAACAAAGGTCACCTCTGCCTCCCTGGGATGTCCCCACAGGCAGCTTGTGTGGCTCCTGGAAGGCCCACCCCGACGTGGGTATCTGCTCTGTTCTTGCTCCCAGTGCTGCTGGGGGCTCAGGGAGATTGCGAGGCCACAAGGGGGGCCCCGAGCCCCCAGAGGGGGTATTGCTCCTGCTTTTGGAGGCTGGGCGAGACTGCTGTCGCTTTTCGTAGCCAGAGGCAGTGGCCCAGGCTTCCTGACGCTTGTAGGATCACCCACCTCAGGGCCCGGAGCAGGCACTTGGGACTGAGGAAGCTGGCTGTTCTGCAAACCCCACTACCTGGGGCATCCCCACTCAGCTGTTCAGAGCCTTCGAAGATGGCTTTGCGGGCCCCAAGTCAAGCCCTCTGTCTGCGGCCGTGAGCTGTGTGCACTGCATGCTCTCGTCTCATTTTGTCTGCAGATCTGATCCCACTGTACCCACACAGACACAGAGGCCCGAACAAGCGACTTCCGCAGGGTCGCCCAGCACAGCTGGAGCTAGCCAGCTCTGTCTGCCTCTGTGCGGCCCTGATGATGTGCTCTCAGCCAGAGGCTCCTCTGCCTCTCACTCCCCTCACAGGCTTGTAGGGTCCTGCGGGGGTGGGGGGCAGTCATGGTCTCCACCATCCTCCACGTGTGGCAGACACGTGAGGCTCAGAAAGCGTCGCTGAAGTGGGTAGAGCCACTGACCACTCAGCGTCTTCACACAGAAGAGCCCAGGGAGCTTTGCCCCACCTTGCAGTGCAGTGCAGGAGTTCCCTCCCCTGTATCCCCCCGACTCTTCTTGGTTTCCCCCAGCACTAGGGAGCTCACCCCGGGGCTGGAGCTGTCGCCAATGAGGAAGCTTGGGGCTCTTGCCTGTGACTCCCGCTCCCTCCCACAGCTGCCACGAGTGCCCCCTGAGGCTCCTGGAGCAGGCACTGCTGTCTCCGTGCTATTCCTGGGTGTCTCCCTGGCTCTTCTCTGGGGCTGCCACAGGCATTTTCAGGCTCAGGGATCTGGAGAGAGCCAGTGGTGAGAGAAGCACCAGCCCTATGCATGCCACGGGGTCCTGGAAGGTCCCTTCCCTGCCTCCTCCTGCTTGGCAGCATTCCTGATGGGCAGCTCCAGCCAGATCTTCCCTCCCCAACGTCCCAGCCTTTGCTCCTGCCCTCAGCGCCTCCGGAACCCCTTTCCGCTGCCTTCTAACCTTCCAGCCAGCGCGAGGCCACAAATCCAGCGTAAATCCTTGTCTCCATGGGTGTGGCATCGTTCTCTTTCTTTATTTTGTTTAAAGATCCATGTGTTTATTTATTGGAAAGACACAATAATGGAGGGGGCGGGGAAGAGACGCAGAGAAAAAGACCTTCTGTTCACTGTTCACTCCCCAAATGGCCACAACAGCCAGGACTGGGACAGGCAAAAATCAGGAGCCAGGAACTCGATTGTGGTCTCACACGTGGGTGCAGGGACCCAAGCACTCTGTGCATCTTCCACTGCCTTCCCAGGTGCATTAGCAGGGAGCTGGATCAGATGCAGGGCAGCTGGGATGTGAACCAGTGCTCGGATATGGGCTGCCGGCTGTGGCAAGTGGTGGCTCCACCTGGTCCACACTGCCTGCCCTGACATCATTTTGTTCCCTCCTTTCATGGAGACTCTGTGTCCGCCATATCTGACTTGATGTTTGTCCCTGGTGTGCAGCAGGTATGAAAATGATGTGAACATCCAGTGCTTTCCAGGGCTTTCCCCAGGGAAAAATGGGCCCAGCGCACCCCAGTGCATGTCCTTGCCACGTAATCCCGGGAGATCTGAGCTCCCTGGTTCCGCCTCTCGGGTTTCAGCTCACACCCCACCTCTGGTTGCTGGACAGAGGGCAGATGAGTGCCGCGGTTGATTAGCCATGCCTGCCTCGGGCAGGAAGGGGTGTGCACATCACACAGGAGGGGTCTTCAATGAGTTTGTGGGAGATGTGTGCTCTGTGCACAAACTGTGCGCAGAATCTAACATTTTTTTGCACCAGAATAAACTCGTCTTCTTCCCATTTTCCTGTGAACTGGGTGCGCCCCAGTGCTCGCGATCTCTGTTGAAATCCACTTTCCTTATTTCACCCTTTGCAAAGCAGGAAAGCTTTAGAGAGAGTGGGGGGTGGGCCTTGGGGCAGCTGGAATCCCTGTTGGTCTCACTTTTTCCCCTTGGCCTGGAAGTTGGGTCCCTGCATGGGCCTCGGATGCCCCTTGCCGTGTGTGCTGTGGACACCCAGCTGGCGCCTCTCCTGTGCCCGGCAGAATGTGAGCGGCTGGGCAGCAGCAGCCAAGGGATGGGCCCCCCCCCCCCTCTCGGAGCAGCTTCCTCACTGGGGCAGACACACCAGGACCACGAGGATGTGAGCAGAGAGGTCTGTGTCCCTGTGCGCGCTCCCCTCCCCCTCCCGACTGCCGCCTTGCCACGGGTGCTCGGTGCCTTCCCAGGCCCCTTGCGTCTGAGCTGATTCCACGGTTACCCGGGGAGAGGGCGGTGGGGCAGGCAGACGATGAGCCTCCCTCCCTGCCGCCGGCTCGGCTGACACGGGGGACTTCCCCAGACGGCTGGCTCGGTGCGGGCACTGAGGAGCTGTTTGGGCCAGGGGATGTGAGTTCTTGGCCCTGTCGCTGCTGCCAGCTCTGGCTGCCCCTCCCTCTGTGCTCTCAGCCAGGCACAGGCAGGCCCACTGGCTCAGGGGTTATTTGGAAACACCTTGGGGTGTCCACAGCAACTGGGGCATCTGCAGCATTTGGAGAGCAGGAGCCCACGAGGCCACATGTCCTTCAACACTGGACATCCCGTGTGCATAGCAAATCACGTCACCTCCTGGCGCACAGCGTTGAGGGGAGGCCCAGGCCTCCAGCGTGGCCCCTGTGTCTGCTGGGCAGGCGGGGAGAAGCTCAAGGCTGACAAGGCACGGCCTTGGCCTCACTCGCGCTCCTGCTCACTCTGAAGCTCCTCCGGTTAGCATCCACGTGACAAGGTGGCCGCGCTCAGCTCCCAAGGAGTCCTCCAAGGAAGCAGCAAGGATCACTTGCTGTCTAGTCTGCTCAGCGCCAGCCCTGCCGGTCCTCTCCCTCCACTCGCTGGGCCTGGGACACGGCTGTCCAGCCTGCTGGGCAGAGGCCCAGCCACACTGACCCCCCGTTCCGTGCTCCACACACAGGGCCACCAGGGTCAGCCTCCACACCCAAACTCACCCTGCCTGCAGCATGGCCCTGCAGCCCGCTGACACTGCCCTGGCCCTGGCCGGTCCTGGGGCCGGCTGCCCGGGGCAGGGTCTGGCGCTGCGGGCTGCATTTCCAGTGGGGCCTCCAGGCCCGCTTCCCAGCCCCTTCCAGACACTGTTCCCCCTGGCTGGCCCTGCTGCCTGCCCAGTGCATTAGCATTTAAATGTATCCAGAGTGCATCCTGCAAAGCCCTCTCCCCCCACCAGGGAGGAGCTGGAATCCTTCTCCCAGCCTCTCCAGCCTCATAAAGGCGGCACTGTATTCCACAGCGTCTGTCCGCGGCATTGGCCGGAGGGAGCAGAGAGGGCGCCTGGCAACGCAGGGGAGGCGGAGAAAGAGGTGGAAGGAAGTGATTTTCATGTAATTATTCACTTGGACAAAAGCCCTTGTCAGGTACACACTGGAAACACAGCTGTTTCATTATTCTCCTAACCTACTTTTAATCTTTTGAGAATCCTTCCCAAAATAAAAGGCGCAGAGAAAGAGCTTAATTCAGCTATTTTCGGCCGGGCTGTATAAGTTATGTTTCTGCCTGCGTCGGAGGCTGTGCTTGTGGAGTATGTGTGTGTGTGTGTGTTTGTGTGTGTGTAGACGCTGGGGGAAGGCAAAGGCTGCAGGCCCTGAGCACAGCCCTGTCCTGGCACCTGGAGAGCGAGCGCCGCACGCCGCCTGCGTTGTTGGGCCTGGCGGAGTCCAGCATCCTTCTGCCCGGGCAGCGGGACCTTTGGAGCCTGAGTGAAGAGCTCTTGGCTCTTTCCCGCCACCGCTTCCTCCTCCCACGCGGAGAGGCAGACAGAGCGGCTTTGGTGACGGACAGCTGCTTCAGTGACGGACAGCTGCTGCGCAGCCTCCTGCGTCCCAGAAACCCGCTCTGCTCTGCTGGCCGGGGCACAGGGAGGGAAGGGGTCCGGCTTGCACCGTGGTGCTGGGGTCCCCTCTGCACACTTTGTGTTAGTCGTAGCTCCCGTTCACGGATGAGGAAGTGGAGGCTCAGAGAGGCCAAGGACTTGTCCAAGGCTGCACAGCTTCCGGGTGAAGAGCAAGGCTCCACCTGCTCCGTTGGCTGATTGCAAAGCTTTTCTCTTCTCCCGCAAGCCCCTGACAGCTCAGTAGGAGGCCTGTGGCAAAGCTGTTGGGCTTCTTGTAGTCCCCTCTGCACGGTGCTCCCCAGTGTCTACCCAGGGCGGGCCAGGCCCCGGTGGCCCTTGGCAGAGGCCCAGAGTGGCTGCTCTCTCTCCAGCTAACCGATCGAGGGCCTTCCCCTCCTGGGAGCTGGTTTTTCCATGTACAGAAGGGGCAGGATGACGGCACCGCTGCCACAGAGGGCGCGAGGTGAGCCCAGGACTCACAGAGTCTCCGCCCGGCCTCTGGCGTGCCGCAGGTGCTGATCAAGGTTAGTCAGTATCTCTGTGGTGACAGTGCGGTCAGGCAGGGTGGGCTGTACTGCGATTATCACAGAGCTCAGGCGCCTGCATGGCAAGCTCCGGCCAACACGGGGATGCAGACGGCGGCACCAGGCCCTCCAGCCGTGCTGGGCTCCCTGGCCACGAGCAGAGGCACTGCCCTGTGACTCCCACAGGAGCTCTACCAGCCAGGGGAGCTGGAGCCTGTGCCACCTCAGAGGCCCTGGAGAAGCCCCCCTACCTCCTCACCTCCCCTTCCGGCCCCCAGGGCAGCAGCTGCTCCTTGTGGGGCAGGCCCTGTGTCCTGCTGCCCTGTGGACCTCATCGCCTGCTCAGTCTCCCCAGGAGTCCTCAGAGCTGCTCTGCCCACTGCTCCCCCCCCCCCCACGAGAGCACAGAGTGTGTGCAGGTGGGACCCCGTGAAGTTCCGTGTCTGTCGCAGCCTTGGCTCTGGGGAACGCACCGGGGCACGGTGGGCACTCAGCACTTGGGTTTGGTGAGAGGCAAGAGGAACAGCCTTTTCCCTGTTTTCTTGGTTTTGTTGTTGGTTTGTTTTTGTTTTTTTTTTTTTTTGCCAGACTTGAACAGTGGTAAATCCTGGGAGGAACAAAGGATCACCAGGACCTAGGATATCTGTAAATTTTGTGGCTGCATCCATGGGCACGAGGAGTCTAAGGCACTTCCAAAAGTTTGCAGGAGATGGAATTCAAAGGATGAACTTTGGTGTAATTTTTTTCCATATTGGGTGAAAGATGCAGACTACCGGAAATCTGCGTGGATTTCCCCATGGGTTTCGCACCAGAATGAGCCCCGTCTTTTAATTCCATTTTTCCATGAACTGTTGGAAGGGCCCTTCTCCGTGCCCTCTGAGCCCCCGGGCTCCCTGGTGTTGTATCTCTCACCTGAGTGAGGGCAGAGGCGAGAGGTACCTGCTGTGCTCTCAGGAGATGGCCTGAGCTCCACACCGGGGCGGGGGTGGGGTAAAAGAGGACAGGAAGCTCCACCCTCAAACGTCCCAGGAAGAAGACAGACCATGGAAGGAAAGTGGGGAGAAGGCAAGGGGGGCTCCTCCCACCCACCTGCCTCTGACCTGGGCCGAGGGCGTGACCTCGGAGCCCAGCGGACGGTCAGACCCTGTCGTGCTGTCCTTGTGGACCGGGCGTCCGTCGTGACGAATGTGGCTTCCAAGTGTGGGTGAGGAAGAGCATGGGGGAGGACCTGCCCTGGGCCTGTGCCCTGTGGGTCACACCCTCACCCCTTGCTATCTGTGCCCCCGGCTCCCTGGTAAGCGCTGCCTGCCCCGGAGGAGGTGAGCTCGAGGTGGTGGGGGAGAAGGGGCCGCCTGCCCTCCTACAGGGGCTCAGCTCCCCTGTTCCCCTGCAGATCTGTCCTCCCGGCTTCTGAGCGTGCTGCTAGACGCCCCCATTCTCGCCGTGGAGCACTGGGCGACCTGCGTCCTGGAGGCTGACCCTGCTCCCTCGGGGTTTGTTTTGTTGAGACAGTTTTCCCTCCAAGTGGTGCTAGAAAGTGGGGAGCCCTCTGTCAGCTGAGCCTCCCCACTCTGCAGCCTCCCAGAAGAGGTCGGTGGGGAGGGCCCGCTTGCCTGGTCTGCCTGGCTAGGAGGTGGGTGGCTCCAGGCCCCAGTTTCTCTGTAACACCTGGAGCCCAAATGCCACTGGTCTGCACAGGACCTCTTTCGTCCTTGTGGTGGAACACCTGGGGCAGGCGAAGCTCCTACAGCAAAGAGGGCTGCTTTACTCGCAGTTTCAGGCCGGGCGTGCAAGGCAGCCAGCCCGTTGGGTCAGGCTCTGGGGAAGCGTGCATTTGAGGGTGAGACCTCGTCTCCAGGCAGGAACCAGGGGAAGATTGGGGTCCACAGTGTCTCTGAGGCCACGCCTCCAATTGTCTAAGAACTTCCTACTAAGTCCCATCTCTTAAAGGTGCCACACCGTCTGCCCACACCACCACCCTGGGACCAGGCTTCCAGCCCAGGAACCCTTGGAGGACACCCTGAAACCACACTCAGACCCTTACCATATATCCGGCCTCTCATAGGCCCGTTTCCTCAGCTGTCCAGAGGGAGATGGTAGTCTGCCTGGTGAGACAGTTATTCAAATGATGAGCTGGATCCCAGAAGTCTCGAGGTGTGTGTTCAGCCCTGGACTACCACCAGTCTCCTGAACATCTCGCTTAATGCTCAACTTAAGCCTCTTAGATGAATCCCCACCCATTGCCCACCTCTCACCTCCATGTGTCTGGGTCTTCCTCCATTGTCGCCACCGCACCCCCCACCCCGTCCCACTCACATCTGGGTGCTCCTCTCTCAGCTCCAATCTGGACCAGTATGGTTCACTGTGTCTTCTAAAGACTTCTTGAGAATCAAGGAGGCAAGATTGCAACAGGAAAAATAATATTTCCTAGAAATTAATTTTCCCAACTAAGCATAGAAACTGGCTTAGTAAAATTAAAAAAATCTAGGGGCAAGCACCTTCAGTATAACTGGGCAACCCTGAAACAGAGAACGTGAACAGATGCCGCAAACACCAGCAGCCACAAGGCGACATCAGCTGTGTGGGGTGGGGGAGGGGGAAGGCGAGGGGGATCTCGAAGGCTGAGCCTCAGGGAGCCCAGGAAGCTCTCACATGCTCCCCCCGGGAAAGGACTGTCTGGGGGGAAGAGCTTGGTGGGCCCGTCCCAGGTCTGTGCAGGTTCCAGGTCCTGAATGACGGGGTGGACTGCAGGAGCTCGGGCAGAGGTCTGGGCCCAGGGCACCCTAGGGATGAACCGGCCAAGGTTCTCGGGGCCAGAGAAGAAGCCCATGTGGAGGAGAAAGTACTGAAAGCAGAATTTTGATTGACCAGGACTTAGGCACTAGGAGAAATTAAGAGACATTTGGGTAAGGGCAGAGGAAGGAAGAAGAGAATGCTGATTTCAAAACCGCTGTCTGCACAGCCGTAGCGTCACACTTCCTGGTAATAACTGTTGAGAGCACCCTGGAACTACAAGGCTGCACATCTCTGAGCCACTCCCATTCCTCGGCGTGAGAAAATCTGCTCTTAAGAGTACAAGAGGCCGGCGCCGTGGCTCAATAGGCTAATCCTCCGCCTTGTGGTGCCAGCACACCGGGTTCTAGTCCCGGTCGGGGCGCCGGATTCTGTCCCGGTTGCCCCTCTTCCAGGCCAGCTCTCTGCTGTGGCCAGGGAGTGCAGTGGAGGATGGCCCAAGTGCTTGGGCCCTGCACCCCATGGGAGACCAGGAGAAGCACCTGGCTCCTGCCATCGGATCAGCGCAATGCGCCGGCCGCAGCACACTGGCCATTGGAGGGTGAACCAACGGCAAAAAGGAAGACCTTTCTCTCTGTCTCTCTCTCTCTCTCACTGTCCACTCTGCCTGTAAAAAAAAAAAAAAAAAAAAAGTACAAGAAAGGGGCCCAGCGCTGTGGTGCAGTGGGTTAAAGCCCAGCCTACAGCGCCAGCGTCTCATATGGGCACCATTTCGAGTCCCAGCTGCTCCACTTCTGATCCAGCTCCCTGATAATGCTCCTGTGAAAGCAGCAGATGATGGCCCAAGTCCTTGGGCCCCTGCACCCATGTGGGAGACCCGGAAGAAGCTCTTGGCTCCTGCCTTAGAATCAGCTCAGCTCTGGCCATTGCAGCTATGTGGGGAGTGAACCAGCAAATGGGAGATCTCTCTCTCTCTCTCTGTGTGTGTGTCTCTGCCTCCCTCTGTAATGCTTTCAAATAAATAAAATAAGCCTTTTTAAAAAATTCAGGAAAGCTGACCTCAGATACACGTGCCAGTGGAAGAGGATGTAGTTAGATCCCATCCAGCATTCTTCTGAGACAGGGCTGTGAGCACTGTGGTGATGAAGGCGTTCTTCAAAGATCCACAAAGCAGCTGCACACTGGAGCTCAATATTGCAGAACAAACCAAGCAGCCAGCAGTGCCACGGCACAAAGAGCATAAGTGTAAATCATTGGACGAAGGTTTAAAAAGAGCACTGGCAAGAAGCGTGCCTTAGGAAACATAATTCAGGAAAAATAAGAAATGAAAGAGTCCACAGAGATCACAGATCATAGCATGCAGTAAATAGAGGAGGAAAATGCAGTCAGAGATAAATAAAGAGATCTTTAAAAGCTCAGAAGAAAAAGTAACATAGACGCTAGGCAAAGAAGATCCAACATTCGCAAAAGTTCCCAAGAAGAAACCGAAAGCAAAGGAAGCAAATAAATACTGAGGCCAATAATAACTCAGAGTTTCGTGCTTCCTGAAATAAAGAAAACTTGTACGTGTACCTTGGAGGAGTGCACCGTGATCCTGGAAAAATCAGCGCTGTGTAGACAGTGTTGAGACACAGGATGCAAGTGCTTTGTAAGGAGACACAAGCTAGGCAGTGCAGACTTTTCTACAGCAGCCCTTTTAAACACGCCATCGAGATTCAGGGAGAACACGAGCAGAAACCACTTCTTCTGAGGAAGAAGTCGGGACACCTTTCCCAAGAACCTTTCCGGAGGAATTTACCGGGAACAAGATTGACTGGCACAGTGTTATCAGAAGGCTTGGAGTGAGCATGGGAAGTGTCGTCCTCAGAAGAATTCTCAACGGGTTTGCTCCTGAAATATTTCACCTTAGCAAATGCCTTTCCCTCGTAATACATATTGGCTGTGTGTTCTGGGGGTACATGAAAAGCAGAGTAAGTTCACAGATTGGAAGCAAGTGCATGTTTTTTGTTTCTGATTTTTGAGAGAAACGGAAATCTCCCACCCAGTGGTTCCACTTCCCAAATGCCTGCCACAGCTGGGCTGAGCCAGGCCCAAGTGTGGAGCTGGGACCTTCATTCCGGTCTTCCATGTGGGCATCACCTTCCAGGGTGCACATCGGCAACAAGTGGGCCTGAGACGTGAACCCAGGCACTGCGTCGTGGGACTGCAGGTGTCGCAGGCAGCATGCTAACCCCTGCGCCAGCCACCCACCCCAGGGTGTGTCTTCAGATTAGATGCCAGGGGAGAGGTGGGAAGAGGAATAGAAATGACCCTCTGATTTCCGTGCTCCTCACGGTGGAAAACCAAAAGGCGATTTCCAAAAACAGGAGGGTGCTGAGGGGGTTGTGCAGGGGTCCTGTTCCGGAGGAACCTCCAGAGTGACAGTGACGGGCCTTCCCCGCGGAGGTAAGGGGCTTGACGAAGACTCCTGTGCGGTCACTCCCCCCGTGCCCCCCCCCCCCCCGCCGCCGGGCTTGGCAGCCCTCTGGCTTGTGGTCCCCGGTCTTCATAGGTGGCAAAGACCGCATTCCTTGACCACCCTGCACCCGGGACTCAGCACTCATCTGTGCCTTCACTCCTGCACACCCTGCTTTGTGGGTGTGCTCCCCATCTCCCCTGTGTTCACAGACGGCTGCCGCAGGCCTTGGTGCCACACCTTCAGAATCCAGCACAGGATTCTGCACACAGAAGGTGCTCAATAAATGCTGGCCCATCAGTGATTCAGGATTGATCAGAAGACGTGGGCTTATCCCCCCTGGGTTTTCCTGTAACCCTCACATTGCTTAGGCTTACAGGAATGTTTTCAGTTTGAATGAACAGCAATCCAGTGAAACTGGAAGCTTCTGGGGTATGTCTGATTCAGGCATGGCTTGCTCCAGGAGCTCAGCTCCGATCACCAATATCTTCCCTTCCTGCTGCAGCTTCTGCCTTCCTGTGTGGGCTTTATTCGCAGGCAGGCTGTTCTCACCCCTGAACCCATCCCTGTGGCCGAGAGGAGTGCTTTGATTGGCCGGGCCTGGGGCACCCGTCCGCCCCTGAGTGAGGAAGTGGTGGCTTCCCAAAGGAAAATGGAAGTGTTGCTCCCCCAAAATGAGATGGGTGCCGGGTGGGCAGCACCAGCCAGGGGCACTTTGGTGTGCAGGTGCTCCAGGAGCAAACGGCAGGGAGTGCCTGCAGGTGGAAGCTGTGGGGTGGGGGCAGAACACTGCGGCTGGCTCGAAGGCTGATTCACGTCGCAGGGAGCGGCCACCCTGCCGAACGGCAGCACTGGTCGCGAAGGCACAGGGAGCTACGTGTCTGGGGGCAGCTCTCCCTGGACTTGCCCACCCAGCCCCGGGGAGTCGGGAGCTCTCTGGGCACTTGGGGTGCACTCCAGGACTGGGCATCTGATCAGGCCCCGTGCTGCTCGGTGGAGGGCCCGTGGGCCTGCTTGTTGATTACTGTGTGGGGTTCAGCTTTCCTCGTTGAGGAAAAAGAGAATTCCTGGGGTAGCAAGTGGGGAAACTGAGGCAGAACAGTCCTTTCTCTCCTGGGCCTCCAGCCCTCCCCACAGTGCGCACATACACACAGGGTCCCTCCTATCAACACTCCCCCCGCCCCCCCCACTGCCTCTGTCCTGTCAACACTCCCCCCGACACACACACACACACACACAGCCTCTGTCCTATAACGCTCCCTTCCCCTCCCGCACACACATACACACACACACACTGCCTCTGTCCTATCAACACTCCCCCCGACACACACACACACACACACACACACTGCCTCTGTCCTGTAACGCTCCCTTCCCCTCCCGCACGCGCACACACACACACACACACACACACTGCCTCTGTCCTGTAACGCTCCCCTCCCACACACACACACACACACACACACTGCCTCTGTCCTATCAACACTCCCCCTGACACACACACACACACACACACTGCCTCTGTCCTGTAACACTCCCCTCCCACACACACACACACAAACACACACACACACACACACTGCCTCTGTCCTGTAACGCTCCCCTCTGCGAGCACACACACACACACACACACACACTGCCTCTGTCCTGTAATGCTCCCCTCCCGCACACACACACACACACAGAGCCTCTGTCCTGTAATGCTCCCCTCCCGCACACATGCGCGCACACACACACACACACACACGCAGAGCCTCTGTCCTGTAACACTCCCCCGACACACACACACACATACACACACACACACTGCCTCTGTCCTGTAACACTCCCCTCCTGCACACACACACACACACACACACACTGCCTCTGTCCTGTAACACTCCCCTCCTGCACACACACACACACTGCCTCTGTCCTGTAACGCTCCCCTCTGCGCGCGCACACACACACACACACACACACACACTGCCTCTGTCCTGTAACGCTCCCCTCTGCGAGCACACACACACACACACACACACTGTCTCTGTGCTGTAATGCTCCCCTCCCGCACACACACACACACACACAGCCTCTGTCCTGTAATGCTCCCCTCCCGCACACATGCGCGCACACACACACACACACACGCAGAGCCTCTGTCCTGTAACACTCCCCCGACACACACACACACACACACACACACACACACACACTGCCTCTGTCCTGTAACACTCCCCTCCTGCACACACACACACACACACACACACTGCCTCTGTCCTGTAACACTCCCCTCCTGCACACACACACACACTGCCTCTGTCCTGTAACGCTCCCCTCTGCGCGCGCACACACACACACACACACACACACACTGCCTCTGTCCTGTAACGCTCCCCCCAATACACAAACACACACACACACACAGCCTCTGTCCTGTAACGCTCCCCCCAATACACACACACACACACACACACAGCCTCTGTCCTGTAACGCTCCCCCGACACACACACACACACACACACACACACACACGCAGAGCCTCTGTCGTGTAACGCTCCCCCGACACACACGCCCCCTGGGTCCTCCCTGTCGCACTGAGGCATCCTCGGCTCCTCCCACACTCCACCTGCTCTCTCCTCACTGCCGCACCTCCTGTCTCCCCTCCACAGCCGCACGCCCTGAGGACTTTTCTTCTGTCCCCTCCGTCTCTCCCAACCACGTCCTAACCCCCTCAGAGGCACCACCGTTGCCCGCACTGCCTGCCCCCTGCACCAGCCCTGCCCAAGCTCCTGCCCTGGCCGCAGGCCCCTGAGCCTGGTGAGCCTGTGTTGGGGGGCACGGAGCTCGTGCAGGGGCCGGATTCCAGGCAGCCCTGTGTCCTTCAGTCTGAAGCAGCAGCACAGACTGGAGCGACTCCAGGAGAGAGAAACGGAAGGTCCTTCACCGTGTCGGGGACGGAGCTGGGGCTCACCAGACACCGGCACCTGCTCCGATCTCTCCAATGCTGCCACATGGAGGAGGGCGATGGGGTCTGGGGGAGCCCAGAGTTAGCGGCCCAAGCAGTTCTCGTAAGAATGCTGTAACAGAGCTCTCTAAAGAAGGGGGCTGCCTCCAGGGGTCTGTGAGCCTCCTGTGTGAGCCGTGATGGAGCAGAGAGTGTGCTCAGAAGAGGGCCCTGTGTCGGTGAGGGGTTACAGCATGGCTGTCTGGGGCTGATTCGACGTCGGGAATGCTGGGGCCATCTCCACAAGCCCCCACCTGCTGCTTCCCGCTGTGTGGTATTGGGTGCCCCACTCAGCCTCTCTGTTCCTTAGCCATTTCAGCCATCAGAGGTGCAGTGCAGTGACTCAGAGATCAGCACGGGCCGGGCGCACCCACGTGGCCCCCGAATGCTGGATACTATGTGTACAGTGCCATGCCCAGCTCTCCAGGGCGTGGATGCCGACGCATGAGCCCTGTCAGCTGCATTTGGGTTTTAGCTGTGGATTTTCTTCCATCATTCCAGGAGCTGAGCTCCAGGGGAGCCTGGGGGAAAGTGCTAGAGAAGCCCCTGTAATTCCCGTTGCACATGTCACGCTGTCCACAGCAGTCTGTGTCAGAGGGGAGCTGGGCCACTCAGAAACCGGTCACCATATGCACCACACCACGTAGGAGGCCTGAGCTGCTTGGAAAGGTGATAAAGGCGGAGTGGGCGCCCCCACCCTGCCCCGTCTCCTTGCCTGCCTCTGCCCACGTGTGCCCAGGTCAGCACACCCCCCGCCTGCTCCCAGTCTTGCACCGCCCCTCCCGGGGAGTCGTCTTCACCAGGACAAGGAAGCCTGCGTTTTGACATAAACTTGATTTGACTCCGGAGCAGGCACTGGGCCCCAGGGGCTCACACTCATTATCGCATGAATCCGCTCACAGCCTGCGGGGGGCAGCGCTTCCCAGCTTTGCAGACAAGCGGCTCAGAGAGATTTAGCAACCTCTCCGAGGTTAGAGGGCCGGGACCGTGTCACTGAACACCCCAGTCCTGCTACTCCATGAGCTGTTACTATCCATAGCCTGCAGGAGAGCTGCACAACTAATTAAGGACGTTTGTGTTTGAGCAAGGTGTTCCCATGACCAGAACTCCTTTGAAAAAGTGGCTGGGGTTTTGCCGAGGGTGGAGTGTGGGTTGGGGCCTTTGAGAGGTGACGACCACCACACACACACACACACACACGTATGCACACACACGGCTGACTTCCGTTCACACCAGCCCCTCTGTGTCTCCTGCAGGTCTGGGTGGATGCCGGCACGCAGATCTTCTTCTCCTATGCCATCTGCCTGGGCTGTCTGACGGCGCTGGGAAGTTACAACAATTACAACAACAACTGCTACAGGTGAGCAGTGCCCCGGTGCTGCCCCGTCTCCTCTGCACCCCAGGAGCCCTCCATGCTGCCAGGCTCCGCCCCGTTCACCTTCCCCATCTTGCAGAGCCCCCAGATTAGACACAGGCTGTTTTCTGACCTCTACCAGCCTCAGGCTTAATGAGGTGGTGCCCAGAGGGGCCAGGGGAGCAGCGGATGTGATGGGCCCATCGCAGGCTATGGAGGAATCCACCTGTAGTCTCATCCGGGCCTTGGCGCCACCGTGTGTGGCCCAGATCTATCCCCAGGTGGATAAAGGACAGTCCAAGGTCACGGAACCAATGTTGGGCAAAGCCGTCGCTTCAGCAGTGACCACAGGGAGCAAGTCCTTGCCTGGGTCACCAGCAGGGCGTGGGGCAGTGAGGTGCGGGCCCAGCCCTGGTCTCTGGACTAGTGGTCATCCTGTGAGGCACCCCAAGCTCCATGTCTGGGACACGGCAGTGAGGTTTCGTGGGGTCCTGGAGGGCAGGGGTGAGACTGCAGGGGAATGACAGCGGAAACCCCCCCCCCCCCCATCACAGGCTGGATGAGAAGGGAGACGCTGTGTTCTCTTACGTATCTTCAGGTATCGTGCAGAAAGGTTCGCAGGTGACGTGTGCTGCTGCTTGACTTTTAAGAAGAAAAGCAGTGCACACAGAGTGAACAACCAAGCAGACAGAACTTTGAGAGGCCATGGAGGCCCGGGGACGTGGGGGACAGGGTCTCCCTGCCTGGCGTCACCTGGGGGCAGCAGTTAGGAGTAGTTCTCTGGGTTTCTTCCGTGTTTTAGCAGTTACAGATTTTTATACGGACCGATCTCTCACTTTTCTTCCTTTGTGAGTTCTCCAATTATTGTTGATGTTTTCTACACCTCTTTCCATCCTAAGATAAGTATTTCATTCCTCTTTTGGGGGTGGTTTCTTTTTTTTTTCTTTTTTTGACAGGCAGAATTAGACAGTGAGAGAGAGACAGAGAGAAAGGTCTTCTTTCCGTTGGTTCACCCCCAAAATGGCCGCTGCGGCCAGCATGCCGAGCTGATCCGAAGCCAGGAGCCAGGAGCTTCCTCCTGGTCTCCCACGCGGGTGCAGGGCCCAAGCACTTGGGCCATCCTCCATTGCACTCCCGGGCCACAGCAGAGAGCTGGACTGGAAGAGGAGCAACCGGGACCAGAACCCAGCGCCCATATGGGATGCCGGCACCACAGGCGGAGGATTAGCTAAGTGAGCCACGGTGCCAGCCCCTGGGGTGGGCATTTGAGATGCCTGTGTTCTATACCACAGTGCCTAGGTTTGACTTCCAGCTCTGGTTCCTGACTCCTGCCAAACACAGACCCTGGAGGCCCTGGTGATGGCTTAAGTGGCTGGGTCCCTGCCATCCACGTGGGTAATCTGGATGGAGCTCCCAGCTCCTGGCTTCAGTGTGGCAGAGCCCTGACTGTTGTGGGCAGCAGGGGAGTGGCCCAGCAGATGGATGCTGTCTGTCTGTCTGTCCCCATGTCTTTGTTTCACTGTTGCTCGAATAAATGAAAGGAAGGGGAGGTGGGTGCAAGAGGGGCGAGGAAAAGTGCTGCAGACTCCTGTGTGTCGTGAGGGGTCCTGATGTCACTGCAGGACTCGGGGCCGGGAGGCCGGTGGGCATGGCTGGATGACGGCCGGGCGGTACCTGCAGGTGCTCCAGGGGTCCACAGGGGCCTCTGCGTCTTGCAGGCTCTCACAGAGGAGGTGGATCTGGGCATGAGGCGTGGGGTGCTGTGTCAGCTGCAGGGCAGGATGTGAGTGTGGGATGCGGAAGGCCGTGGCCCCGGGCCCAGTGCCGACCCTGTGGCTGCTGCGCAGGGAGCTGCCTGCCCACTGCGCTTGCCTTGTCAGGACCTGATGCTCATCCTGGGTCCTCGGAGCGGCCCTGTCCGTCACAGCCAGGCAGTCGGGACGGGAAGCCCTGTCCGCTGCCAGGTCCCATGGTGGGGCCATAAGAAAGGCCCCACCCATTTGTGCAGAGGAGGGGACAGAGGCCGTGGAAGTCGAGGCCCCTGTGTGTGCTTGTGTGGCTGGTGACGGAGCCTGCCTTTCTCCCTGGCTCCTGCACCCCGTTCCTCGCTGCCAGCAGTGGCTCCTTCCCAACCACTGGCATTGGAGGGGATGTGGCCTGGCCTCCAGCCTGTGTCGGGGCCGTCTCCGCCTCACAGAGCCCGTGGGTGATGGATGCGGGCCGCCTCGGACCCTTCCGCCTTCCTGTCCGGCAGGCAGGAGCCTACAGCTCTCTGCCATCAGCAGAAGAAAGCGGATCCCCTAGGAGACCGCGCGGGGCGGGAAGGCGCGCTTTACTTCCCCGCGGGCAGGTCTTCCGCCTGGGAGTGAATCACCGCCCTCCGTCCTGACAGCTCAGCGGCTTCTGGAGGCTGCAGAGCCCACGCAGCCCCCTGCTGACTTCAGAGAGCCCCTGACAGGAGCCTTTTCCTCCATGGTGCTGTGCCCGTGCGGCGACGGAATTAAAGGGGCGGGCAAGGAAAATCCTCACTTCAAAAGACCTGCCACCCTGCGCCTGGTGCTCGGAGGGGCGGGTGCTCCGGGGACCAGGGGCAAGTGCTGGGGCTGCCAGCCACCCAGGTCCCTCGAGAGCTTCTCTGTTCCTCTACCTGCGTCTCAATGGCCTGAGTGAGCCAGTGAGGGGCGGGGGGATGCTCGGCCTGGGGAAGAGGGGAGGGGCGTGGCCTCCTGTCGAAAAGAATTTGGTCCGGCTCAAGCCCCAAAGCTCCCAATATCCAAGGGCTGTGTCCTGGCTGCTGCCGACACTGGACCCAGAGAAAAGATACTGAGTCGGGGGTCTCTGGGGCCCCCCCTCATGCTCAGGCTGCCTTGGCCTCCTTCCCCAGGCTCACTGCAGGGCTGCTGGCTGCCAGCAACAGCAACGTAAGCTTCGGCTGCACGACTCAAAGTGTGGCGTCGGCAGAGGGGAGGCAAGAGTCCTGCTTGGGTCTTGGGTCTGGTGTTCGGCCCTGCAGGCAGCCGCTGGCGAGGGCAGGACAGGCTGGGCGCATCAGAGACCACGAGCGGGGTGAGGGAGCTGGCAAGGCTGGCTGGGAGGACCACACACGCCGAGGGCTGGAGGCCCACTCTGCACACCTGCCAGGCCGGAAGGAGCTCCAGGCTGAGGTAGTTGCACTGGAACCTGCCCGGGAAGGCAGAACCGCTGGGAGCGAGCTGGTCCTTCCCGCCACCTGTAAGGTCCAGGTGCCGTCCACGCAGGTTCAGACGGCAGCTCCTCTCCCTGCTGCGCAGAGTGGGCAGCCCACCACCAGCTGGGCTGCCCTGCCTCCAGCACGAGGCCGGGGAAGGTCCTGTGCTGGCTGCTTGCTGTTGGGGCAGCGTGGGCACCCGTGTGCTAACTCACACGTCCATGCTGTGCAGATTCTAGGGGCTGGGTCCCCACGGTGGGAGGGACCGGGGCTTGGGGCGCCCTCTTCTTCATCCTGACAAGGCTCCATCCTGTCATGTGGTTTCTCCTGGCTGGCGGCTTTGGCCCGACTTTGTTTCGGGGCAGTCAGGGCTCCAAGTGCTCACTCCCAGAGCAGAGGGGGCACCAGTGGGGCGCTCTGCCAGGACTGGGTGCGAGGAGCCTCCAGTCCTCGCGGGGTGGGGGTCTCCTAGCTCCCAGGAGTCCCACCCCTCGGGCTGTCCCTCCCGCCAGGGCCTCGGAGCAGCATTGCCTTGTCTCCGTCGTGTTTCCCCAGTTCCTTCTCACTCCCTCCCCACGCCTGTGGACCATCACCGGCCACGTCCTCTGCAGACGCAGGAGAAGCCGGCAGCGGAGGGCCGGCCCCTGACCCCCAGGCTGCCGATGCTTCCCTTGGTGCAGCCCTTCCCCGCACGGCGCTCGGGCAGAGCCGCTCAGAGCCTGCCCCACCCGCGCTGACCCCTGTCCTCCCGCTGTCCCCCAGGGACTGCATCATGCTCTGCTGTCTGAACAGCGGCACCAGCTTCGTGGCCGGCTTTGCCATCTTCTCGGTCCTGGGCTTCATGGCGTTCGAGCAGGGAGTCCCCATCGCCGAGGTGGCGGAGTCAGGTGAGTTTGCCCGCGGTGGGAGGTGGGGGGCTGGGGGTACACAGGAGCACCTGCGGGGGCTGGGCAACTGCAGTACAGATCTGCTCTCCTCCCTGGCTCCTGTGCCGCCTGGATTCAGGTCTCAGAATGTCCCCCCACCCACACCCACACCCAGGATCCCAGGAAAGACCTGGGAGGGAGACCCGGACATCTGCCCACTCCCCAGTCCCAAGTACACCACCGGCCCCCATTTTGGAGTCTGCTTCCTTAACATCGCCTGGCCTAGCTCAGCTGCCCGTCGCCACCCGCCAGGATGGCCACGCCCCCCACCCCCTGCCACCACGCACTCCTTGTACCGCAGGGTCTACCCCATAGAGTTTTCTCAAACTGCAAATCTCAGGAGTGCCCGTTCTCGGCTTCTCGTGGTGCTGGACTCTCACAGCCTTGCCCATGGCCTCACCACGCACCTCTCTCTGCCCCAGCACAAGGGTCAGTTTGACTTTGATGGCCTAGCCTGCTCCCTCCTACCACAGTGTCTTTGCGTGTGCTGTGCCCATTGCTTGGGGCCAGCACAAGTGTCCCCGCCTCTAGCGTAGGCTGCTGTGTTTGTCTCTCCCACCTGGGCAGGGCGTCCTTGCTCATGTGACTGTGCTGGGTTGGGGGTGGTGGGCTGTGGAGAGCCCTTCCCTTGCGCTCCGTGGTACTCAGGTCCCAGGCAGACCTGTTGTAAATGAGAAAGTGCAAACGTGGTTGGAGTTTGGGCAACGTTGACAGATTCTAAGCCTAGCATGTGTGAATTGGTTTTTCCCCACAAGACCGTCTGGTGAGAAGTCGACCCAGAGCAGCACAGGGTGCCACCTGCCCCGTGTCAGTTACCGCTCACCGTGGCGGCTGCCCTGGCCTGAGTGTGGGTGCTGTGTGTGGTGCACACAGTCAGACACTGGGTAGGTGCATGATGTGGGTATCGAAGGAAGACACGGGTTCTTGGGCTCTGCAGTGTGACCACTCAGAGCCCTGCTTCCTCTTGGTCTTGGGTGTCAGACACAGAGACAGGAGCCCGGAGCTGGACCCTAGGAGAGCACTGAGGTCAAACCCTGATTGTCCGGTGCCCACCCTGCTCGGGAGCCATCACAGCTGATCTTGTGTGTCCCTAAGCTCTGTGGTGTCCCTTAGCAGGGGCACTTTTGCTGTGCCCATTTTGCGGGTGAGAAAACTGAGGGTCAGGACACCCTAGATGGTGTAGGTTATGAAGAAGGAGGTGTGTTCCACTCTCAGCTCCAGCAACAAGGAAGTTAAAGATGGAAGGTGAGGGCCTGGGCCTGCGTCCAACATGCCAATGGTGGGAATGGAAGAGAGCGAGGGGACAAAGGGGCCGCCCTGCTTTGTAAGACCCGGCTTTCCAGAGAAAGTGGAAGAGTCAAGCCCCCCTTTATGGCCCAGCCGCCTCTTCAGTGGTGCACCTCCCAGCAGCAGGACACCGGCAAGCCGGTATTTAGGGTACCCAGAGGTCTGCTGCGCACAGGGCAGTCTGTCCACACCACAGCACCAGCAGAACCACATAGACTGGCCCAAGAATCTGAGAGGGGTGGGAAACACCTTGAGCCAGAAACTCAAAACTGTCGCTTGGCCCAGGTGAGAGAGCTGGGTGGGAAGAAGGGAAAAGAGAGTGGAGCAAACACAGGGGGCAGGGGAGAGGGAGAGAGGGAGGGAGGGAGGGAGGGAGAGCGAGCGAGCGAGCGCAGAATCATCTCAGAAGCTGAGAGTAAATGATCAGGTAGGTGTTCACTGGAGAACGTTCTGGAAGGGGGCATGAAAGACAGGCTGGAAACCCAGAGGGAAGGAAAAGGAGTCGAGGAGAGAAGTGAAAGCACCCCCACCCACCCGGACACACACACCGCAAGTGGAACTGGAACATGGCCAGAGAGGAAGTAACACCGCATACTGCTGGAGTCCCTAGGAAGGAACGCAGAACCGTGGGCCGAAGTCGTACTTAGAAGCATCACCGGGGAAGATGTCTCACAGGCGGATGAGGAGCCGAACCTGGAAGACCGAAAGGGTAGTTGGGAACATCAGTCCAGAAGGCCCACCTCTGAGAGGGCCCGTAAGTGGAGACGTTGGAGTGAACTGTATTACGCTTGGAGTTAGCAGTGCATTCAATCTTAGGGTTCAGGACGTGTACAGAGCGAGACCTGGAAATGTTTGCATCTCCTGGCTTTGGTGGGGACAGGGCCTTCCAGCAAGGACGCCCAGGGGCTGCCAGCGCACCCAGCACCTGCGTCGTGGCTTCTAAACGCCTTCCTCCCGTGGAAGAATCCAAGGCTCCTTAGAGAAGCTGTTGATTCTGGCGCTGGGGCGGGGCCCCATGAAGCCGGTGCACTTTGGGGTTCCGGAACGCACACGCCCACTCAGAACAGGTTGGGTGCACAGCACAGGGACCCAGGAGCCAGCCTGAAGGGACTCCCACGGCCACAGTTGGGGCAACGTCAACGGCAGAAGTGGTGGTGACAGTGTTGCCTTGTGGCCCGCCTGGCAAACCGAACACCAGAATCCTGCAGTGATGTCGCTGGAAAACCGCACGAGTGGGCAGGCACAGCCAGCACCTCCTCACAAGAGAATCGTAGCCGTGATTACGGGAGGAATGCAGGGACTCCCAGCCCACCCGCGGGCACGCAGCACCACGGTTGTGGGTGCAGGCTGGGTGCAGAACTCGAGGAGAAAGAGGACATTTTCGTCATCTCAGAATCTCTCCCCCCGACCAAGATATCTGACAGTGGCAAAGGGGACACCGTGGCTCCCCAGTGACGGAAGCTGGCAGCTGGCGCACACCTGCTGAACCACGTGAGTGAGGCACACGTCCCGGTGACGAGCATGATGGCCACGTGCGCCCCGGTGTGATGTACCGGGCAGGACACGGCATCGCTTCTGTGGCCCAGACATCAGATGAGGAGAGAGCCCAGAAAGCAGACGCCCATGCTCACCGCAGACGTCAGGTTCATGCAATACGAGTCGTCACAGACTGGAGGAGCATAGACACACAGCCACGCGTGGGCAGCGTGGGCCCCTGCACTGCGGGCAGAAAGGGAGTGAGATCCGTGGTTCAGTTAACACTAACGCATCAAGGTTCATTTCCCGGTTGTTAAACCTTCACTGTGTTTCCCTAAAATCTGAGACACAGCAGGGACACGTCGTGTCGCTTTCTGTTCCATTTAATATCGGAGTTCCCAGAGCGTGCAGTAAGGCCAATAGAATGAATGAGGAAGAGTGAACGAATGAAAGAAATACAAAGCTTTAAGGTGGGAAAGGAAGAATAAAAACTGTCCTTATTTATACACAGCATGATTAAGTAAAAAAAATCCCGGGGAACCTAAAAAATAATAAGGAAACTTAGGTCACAGGATAAAAGGATGAGAAACGGAAGTGTGTTGCTGGCAGCTAACAGTCGGTGGAGTTTAAACTGCTGCCCTTTGAAGACACCATTAAGAAACTGAAGGGGCGGGGCAGGGAGGGGCGTCTGAGGTTAGGAAGCCGTGTCCCACAGTGGAGTCCTGGTCCTCACCCCTGCCTCTGGCTCCTGACTCAGCGCCAGCGCAGACCTGGGAGGCACAGGTGAGGGCGGAAGTAATTGAGATTCTGCCACCAGTGTGGGAGACCTGGGTGGAGCTCCGGCCTGCTGGCCGCAGTCCCAGCCGTCACTGGGGAGTCTGGGGAGTCTGGGGAGTGAACCAGTAGAGGTGCACACTCGTGTCATTCCCCCACACACACACAGATATGAATGGAAATTTAGCGTGAAGGTACTCAGTGACCAGGGAAATGCAAGTGAAAATCATGGTGATTAAGCGGCTGCGTCGACCAGCTGGACATGTCAGGTGTCTGTCAGGATCGGGAGTGGTTGGCAGCCTGGGACCGCGCAGGTGGGACTGCAGAGCGGCATGGCTCCTTTGGAGATCCGTTTGGCCTATCTTAGAATGATAAACCCAAGGTGGCCATCTGACCCCGGGATTCCAGTCCCGGATGGATAGGCACAACTGATCCAAGGTGGACACAGCCCTGGCTGCCCAGGGTGGAGGTGGGACTGGAGGTGTCGATGCCCAGGAGTTGGTGGCGTGTCCTCTACTGACGGCACCGGTGGGTGTCTGGGCACACTTGCTTTCCCAGTATTTGCTGAAGGGTACGCTTAAAACAGGTGTTGACCTCGCGCAGCTTGTCCTGTGCCAAAGCCACCCTTTATCCGAGCCCGTGTGTGCTGAGCCTCCGCGTCAGCTCTCTGAGGCTCAAACTCCTTTTCAGGGTGGATGTTGCTGTCCCCGTTATTTAGCCAAGGAGCCAGGGCATAGCTCACAGGAAATAATGAGAGGACCTGGGGCTGGACCCCAGGCCATCTGGCTGCAAATCGCCTGTGCTCACAACCCCGAGCTACAGCCTAGGATACTGGGGTGTGAGCCAGGCCCTCTGCCGGGAACACCCACGGCCGGCCCCATCTCCCTGCAGGGCATCCGTTCCAGGAGTACCAAGCCCTGTGTGTTGTTTCTGTCCTGTGCATGCATACAAACCTGGGATAAATTTTCACCTAAAGGAAGCACTTTACGGCTTCTCTTTGGCTCCTCCAAGCATCGCCACTCTTGGACGTGGGGGCTGGTAGTACCACGTGGTACCGTGACAGTCAGCCTGGTAGCCAAGGTAGCGACTGAGTGACTGGCGGGCGGGTCCTGCACACAGCGTGGACACACTGGACAGATGGTGTGCAATTTAAAACATGAAGTGTTTATTTCCGGAGTTTTCCGCATGGTGCTTTTGCTGTGCAGTTGGCTGTGGCTAATTAACTGAAACCGTGAAAAGCACAGCTGGGGATAAGCGGCAACGAGGAAGAGGCGGCCTGGGTGGAGCCACCCGCGCCAAGGCCGGACGGCTGACCACCAGCTCTGGAGTCGTCCCAGGGCCTGGCTGGTTGCTGGCTAATCCTAGACTGACTCAGGGTCTCTGGAGTGGACCTGAGAGTCTGGGTTTGCACAGGAAGTCCCACCACCCTCCCTGCAAGAGCAGTAGAGACAGGTCTGTCCAGAGGAGGGTCCGTGTGCCGTGCAGCCTGGGTCTTCGTCCTAACCCCTGGTGACCCTCACTTTACTGCCCTGTGCCTCCTCTGACGCTTCTGCAGCATGGGCGTCAGAACAGCACCGAGTGCCCAGGGTGGCTGGGAGGGTCGAGTGGACGGCGAACGACTCGGGCCCGCGCCGGGTGAACGCTGGGGCGGGGGGCCGGCTCCACCCAGCAGTGCTCTGCTTTGCTGCAGGTCCTGGCCTGGCCTTCATCGCCTACCCCAAGGCTGTCACCATGATGCCCCTCTCCCCGCTGTGGGCCGCCTTGTTCTTCATGATGCTCATCTTCCTGGGCCTGGACAGCCAGGTAAGGGGCCAGAGGAGTGGGGCAGATGCTGCCTCAGGGAGGGGCTCCTACCTCCCAGCCCTGGCATCAGGGCCCTGCCCACCCTGCTTCCCTGCCCGCAGCCTTCTGGTCCCCAGGCACATCTGCTCGGTCCCTCAGCACCTTCCCAAGCTCTGATTTTCACCACTGGGAGATCCCCACCCCCAGTTCGGGTTTTGAAAACTGTGCTCAGAGCTTTGGCTCTGCACCCTTCTCCTGCCCAGCGGTGCCACCCAGCCAAGCACAGGGAAGTCGTGGGGAGACAGCAGGAGCTCACAGCGTGTGTGTCCCGGTCCCTAGCAAACTGTTCAGGACACGGGGTCTGGAATAGCACAGTTCCCCCCGCCCCAGCTCGGGGCTGATGCCACCACCGCTGGGACCAGGCTCCCGCTGCTCCGCCTCCCACGCCCACCCTCCTGCCTGCATCCTTGTCGCCATCATTGGCACCTGGCACCTGCCTTCCCTGTGCAGTGCAAAGACCAGCGCTGGTTCTCCCGGACCTCAGGGCCCCTTCATCTCCACACGGTGCAGGTGCCCTCGGCTCTCCCCACCCACGCTCACCCACTCTCCACTCCAACACCCACTGCAGCCCTCCCTGTGGTTCCTAGCCCACGTCCTGTAGCCTCAGATCCTGCCTTGGCCAGACTCGCTTCCCAAGGAGCCCCGGAGAGCTTCCTGCAGCCAAGCTAGCAGCTGTGCCTCAGTCTGGGGCTTCTTGGCATGAGCTGGGCAGGGTGGTCCCTCCTGGAGGCAGCACAGATGCAGGAAGTAGGCTCCCCGGCCTCCCGGGTCAGGGGGAGGTGGCCCAGCCTGTGCAGGGCGGTGCCTGAGCAAGCCTGGCACCTGCCGCCCCCACCCTCGCCCTTGGGCGCTTGCTTGGTGCTCAGGCCCCGTGCCAGCAAGTCTGTCAACCCATCCCCATCCAGTGTCTCCCCCGAGCTATTTCCCAGATACGGCTAAGCCGAGCTGCCCAGCACCGGCTGTTGCTGCTGATAATCTGTCCTTCCATTGTTGCAGGCCGAGGCCTCAGAGGGATCAGCCGCTCGTGCCTGGCAGAGGGAGGCGGGGGCTGGGCTGGGCTGGCCGGCACGTGGACCCAGGGGTACAGAGACCTGGCACGTGGCAGCTCTGCCCACCCCCAGGCCTGCTGCACTTGCTGTGTGCCTGGGCTGTGTTCTTGGTCCACTGTCACAGTAATCACACCGCCAGGGACCTCTTTCTGCAGGGGAGGAGATCACGGCACAGGGATGCTGATTTGCGGGGGCGTACCAGCTTTATCTGCCTCTCTGCATACACGGACGGCAGAAACTCAGTATGGGGGGGTGTGGCTCACTTCTGCTCCCCTCCACCTGGCCCCGGGGGGCTTGCCCATCAGAAGCAAATGCCAGGGACCATCCCACCCTGGAGAACACAGAGACTGACGTATACCTGCTGCCCCCAGGACACAGAGCTCCCAGAGCAGCTCAGGAGTCTCCCTGACATTGTCGGCCCCAGAGCAGTGTCAGCAGGTGGCTGCATGTGGCATCTGCAGGCCCCGGGTTTGAGTCCTGCCTCTGAGCCTCTGTGTCCCTGTCCATTAAGTGGACAGATGGAGCTCTGCTGGTGCTGGTGCTGGCCCTGGCCCTGGCCTGGGAGTGAGCTCCCAGGATCTCACACCTTGTGTCTCCGCCCTCCCTGCCCCCCGCAGTTTGTGTGCGTGGAAAGCCTGGTGACCGCTGTGGTAGACATGTACCCCAAGGTCTTCCGGAGGGGCTACCGGCGTGAGCTGCTCATCCTGGCGCTGTCGGTCGTCTCCTACTTTCTGGGCCTCGTGATGTTGACCGAGGTGAGCGGTACCGCGCCTGCAGGCTTTGGGGTGGGCGGGTCTGATGCCGGACCTCAGCTCTGCAGCTGCCCTGTACCTGGACGCCCCGGTACTTCCTCCACTGTCAGGTTCTCCTCTTCCTGATGGGTTGTTGTGAGACGTGGAGGGAAGGTTTCCGGGGGCCATGGGTAGCACTGGACACAGCCGCCATTAAGATGTCGCTTGGGACGCCTTCCTCCACATCACAGGGCCTAGGCTGAGTCCTGGCTCTGCTCCTAATCCCAGCTTCCAGCTAACGCGCGCCCTGGAGGCAGCCGGTGACGGCTCCTGTCCTTGGGTTCCTGCCCCCGTGTGGGAGACCCAGGTTGAGTTTCTGGCTCCAGCTGTCGTGGGCTTCTAGGGAGTGACCTAGCAGGTGGAAGACCTCTGTCTCGCTCCCTCCCATCCTTCCTCCCTTCCTCTCTCTGTTTCAAATAAGTTTTTGAATTTTTAAAACTTTAAATGCTTATCATCAAAAAAAAAATCGCAGGGAAGTTCCCGTTGGGCCCTGGAGCAACACCCTAATGCGAGCTGTGCAGAGGGTGCTCTGCAGGCCCAGCACCGTGGGCCTGGAAGCTTGGAGCCTCCCCAGGAGGGAGCTCTGGGCGCCCTCGCCAGCCACCAGCCGCTCGGCTGGCTCCGGCCACTGGCGTCCTGCTGTGGACGGCCCGTCAGGCCTCTGCGCAGCCCGGCCCCAGTCCCCGGGTCCACCCGTCGTCCCTGCTGGGCCTGCGGGGCCGGGGGCGGGGGGAGCTCAGGCCTCCCACAGTGAGGGTCTCACGAAGCCCTGCTTGCCGCTCCTCCTGCCTAAGCCCGTGCTTTCTCAGGTGTCCGGGGAAGCTGCGATGAGGTAGCTTTGTCCCCGTGTACCCAAAAGTAATTAATTTAAAAGAAAAAGAACCCTGTTGCCTAGGGACCAGAAGCATTTTTGTAGGAAACGTGGAAAGACAAGGAGGGAACGCGGAGTCAGTTACAATAGCTGACGGGGTGCTGAGGTCAAGGTCGTGAGAGCAGGAGCTGGCCTTGTTCAGCTCTGTGTCCTCGGAGCCCACTCGGGAACTGATGCTGTTACCAGTCCTAGTGAGAGCCATCATCCACACCGATACAGGGCAGCGTCTCCTGATTTCCCCTCACCTGTCCCCAGGCAGGGAAGCTGGGGCCAGAGCAGTCGCGAGCAGGGCCACAGGACGCACCGAGAAGCGGAGCAGAGTCTTGTGTCACCTGCAGGCTGAGAGCTGTCCTCGTGCAGGAGAGCCTAGCGGGGGCAGACAGAGCGAGTGCTGGCCTGGGCGTCACGGGCTTGCAGCAGGCGGGGCTGGGGGGACTGCCCAGGGGGCGCCTTGTGACCCTGAGCCATCAGGGAGCCAGCAGCGCTGCCAGGCACTTGGGCTTCACCTGTCAGCCTTGGACCGCACGGAGAAATATCCAGGAGCAGGTGCCCTGGCAAAGTTCAAGTGCCAACGGCCATGTCAGCCTCTCCACCACGGTGACTGCCTGCAGGAAGTCCGCCCTCATTACACACCACTCAAGCATGGCTGTGGGGGTCAACGTGGTGGTGTAGCAGATAAAGCCGCCGCCAGCAGCACCAGCATCCCACATGGGCGCCAGTTCAAGTCCCGACTGCTCCACTTCTGATCCAGCTCCCTGCCAGTGTGCCTGAGAAAACAGTGGAAGGTGGTCTGAATGCTGGGACCCCTGTACCCATGGGGAGACCCACAAAGCTCCTGGCTCCTGGCTTTGGCCTGGCCCAGCCCTGGGCATTGTGGTCATTTCAGGAGTGAACCAATGGCTTTAAGAGCTTTTTATCTGTCTGTAACTCTGCCTCTCAAATAAATAAATACAATCTTCAAAATAAACAAATAATTCTTATAAAAAAAAAAAAAAAAGAAAGAGCTTGGCCCTGTGGAGAGACCAGCCTCGCATGTGCTGTCCCCAACGAGGCGGTGTGGGACGGGGTGGGGGCCTGAACCAGGTGTTCTTGCAGCTCCGCGCCTCAGTTTCCCCGTGTGGCCACCCGGGGGTGTCCGTGGTGCCTGCTTCACGGTCGTGCCCTGAGGACCAGCTGGGCTGAGGGCTGGGCGCGGTGCAGCGGCGCCTGTGACACCCGTGATCCTCCTCTCGCTGTGACGGTCACGGCAGGAGCGCGATGGGCAGGGAGGCTCTCGGGCTTTGGCTCAGAAAACCAGGCCCCGGGCTGTGCAGGCTCAGGGCTTCCCCTCGTTTTGTCTTCTCTGTGCTTCTTGAAAACATGGAGGGAGCCGGCACTGTGGCGCAGCGGGTTAATGCCCTGGCCCGCAGCGCTGGCATTTCATATGGGCACCAGTTCAAGTCCCAGCTGCTCCACTTCTGATCCAGCTCTTGGCTATTGCCTGGGAAAGCAGTTGAAGATGGCCCAAGTCCTTGGGCCCCTGCACCCATGTGGAAGACCTAAGGAAGCTCCTGGCTCCTGGCTTCGGATTGGCACAGCTCCAGCTGTTGTGGCCATCTGAGGAGTGAACCAGTGGATGGAAGACCTCTCTCTCTGTCTCTACCTCTCTCTGTGCAACTCTGTCTTTCAAATAAATAAAATAAACATTAAAAAAAAAGTGGAAGAAGTGACCAACAATGACGAGAGAGACAAAGCTGCTTTCCAGAAACTCTGAGAACAGGGGCTCACAGGAGCGTCCCCCAGCGCCCACTACCCGTGCCCTCACGCTGCGGTCACGCTGCTGTCCCACTGGCCCACGTCTCTCCCCTGCATCACCCGTCCAGCCCTGTGGCCATTGTGACATTAGCCAATCCAGCTGGATAAGTGAATGAGGAAACAGAAGTTCCCAGAGTGTAGACTGTGCCCGCGGGAGGCCGCGGAGACTCGGGGAGCACAGAGGGAGAGTTGACGCAGCCTCAGGAAGCCCCGAGAGACTGTGCTGGCCTCTTCACCCCCTCCCACTGACCTCTTGCCCTGTCCTTTCTTTCGCTGTGTTTCCCTGCCACTGCTGTGTCCCCTGAGACCACTCGTTATGGTGTAAAGATTTTCCTGGGGGGGCTCGGCTCCCCCCACCACTGTCCACCCTTCCCAGAGACCCTAACAAGTCACCATGACCAACCACGCGCTCCCCCAGGCCTCAGCCCTGGGTCATCCCAGGTTTGTGAGCTGCAGAGCTGGCCCATGCTGCTTCCTCTGTCCCACAAAGGCTGACTGTCTTGCGCACCTGCTGTGTGCCCACTGTGGCGCCAGACTCAGGGGCACAGCTCTACACCAGCCGGAGCCCCTCCCCCAAGGAGCTCACGCTCACACTGTGCAGATTCAGCTAACAATATCCGGGGACCTGCTGTGCGCCAGGCCCCGTGCTCTGGCTGCAGAGGCAAAGGAAACAAGCTATGGGGTCTTCCTGGTGGGGGCTGGGAGCGAACAGAACAGCCAGTGGGCACAGGGCCCTTTCCCTGCCGTTGACCGTGAGCCTCTGGAGCCCCAGGAAGGCGGCTGTCAGCGACCTCCTTGGAGGCACTGGCGTTTGATCTGTGCTTTGAAGGAGCTCACCGAGTGCAGGGGGACAGTGTGCACGAAGGCTCAGAGGAGACATGCCCTGGTCTGTGCGGGAGGGAGCTCGCTGAGCGGGCTGGTGGGTGGGGGAAGCGAGGCCGGGGGAGGGGGCTGTGGCCTTGGCCGGGAGCTGAAGGCTAAGTTTCATCTGCGGAGTGCCATGGAAGCACTGGAGGGGGGAAGGCTGGGGGCCAGGAGGACGGCCCTCCCAGGGGCTGGTGTTAAGGCTGCTCCCTCTCCAGGGCTGACTGACTGTGGCATCTCTGACCCGTGGGGAGCCAGGAAGGGAGGGGCAGAGGCCAGCAAACCCTCCAGTGCCAGTCTCGGGGGGCCCCCCGAGCAGGGCCGCAGTCTCGTGGCCGAGGGCAGCCACGGGGCAGAGCAGAGGGGCCCTGCCAAGGCGGGCCAGCTGACCGTGTCCACCCTCCCCCGCAGGGCGGCATGTACATCTTCCAGCTCTTCGACTCCTACGCCGCCAGCGGGATGTGCCTCCTCTTCGTGGCCATCTTTGAGTGTGTCTGCATTGGCTGGGTGTACGGTGAGTAGCTGCCAAGGCTCACGCCCCAGCTGCCAGCTCTGTGCCCAGGACACGAGGGGCTCCCGGCTCTTCCTGTCTCCATCTGTGCCGGCTTCTTCCTCTTCCCCTTCAAGGACGGCTGGCTCGGCCCCTCCCTGCTGTGGGGTGGAGTGCGGGGTTCTGCTGAGCGTCGTCCTGAGACCTCGCAGAGGTCGCCTCTGGGGTCCCCGCAGCAGGTGCTTGGTCCCAGGGTGGGGAGCCTCCATGTACAGAAGTTCCCAGTGGGGAGGTGCCACCTGCTCTGTTCCCAACAGGAAGCAACCGGTTCTATGACAACATCGAAGACATGATTGGCTATCGGCCCGTGTCACTTATTAAGTGGTGCTGGAAGGTCGTGACTCCTGGGATCTGCGCGGTAAGAACCCACACGGGAGCCGCCCCCAGCCGAGGCTGGGACAAGGAGACTCACGACCCCTGCGCCCGATCCGTCCGGCGCCTTGGGAAGCTGAGGTCACGGCCGGGCTCTATGCCTGGTGAGGGGGCCTCCCTATGACCAGTTTGCTGGGTGGCCACGGGCGTGTGTCTTCCTCCCCCGGCCTCAGCTTCCGCACGTGGTTGTGTGGCTGAGGTTTGCTTCCCTGTTGGCTGTGCAGGCAGCAGAGCCGGGCTCCCATCAGGGCTCGCTCTGGCCCTAACAGGAGACCCAGAGTGGCTGGTGTGAGTTGGTGGCTCCTGGAAACCCAGCCTGTAGCCCGCACGGCAAGTGTCGCAGGCCTCAATGGAGGCTTCGAGATGAGAGGCTGGGCCGAGGCATCCCTTGTGTGGGAGGCCCCGGGGCACTGGTGTCGGGCCCAGAGCGGTGTCCTGCCTGGTTCCATGGGGCTGAGGGCCGTGCCTTGGGGACTTGTCCTGTTTCTCCACAGGGCATCTTCATCTTCTTCCTGGTCAAGTACAAGCCACTCAAGTACAACAACGTGTACACCTACCCAGCCTGGGGCTATGGCATCGGCTGGCTCATGGCCCTGTCCTCCATGCTCTGTATCCCACTCTGGGTTGCCGTCAAGATGTGGCAGACGGAAGGCTCCCTGCCCGAGGTGAGGCAGCCCTGGGGCACTGAGAGGCCCAGGCATGAGGGTGGGGGGCTCCACCTCTAGCCCCAGGGCACAGTGAGGCCCGGGCATGCTCTGTGCCTCAGTGTTCTCATTTGGACAATGGACGTGAGGAAGACAACCTCCCCACCTCCCCTGCTCACAGGGCAGCCCTGGCAGGCACACATCACTGCGATTGTGTGGGGGGTTTCTGTGGGCCAGGCTCCAGTTTCCCTACCTGTGAAATGGGTTGGTGGCAATATGTAACCTGCAGAGGTCTCAGAGGCTTGGTGAGTGCCCAGAGAAAGCACTTGGGCCAGGACCTGGGCCAGAGGGAAGCCAGGGGTCAGCCTGTTCACTTTGACACGCGGGGAGCACCTGTCCCGTGTCACCCTCAGCCAGACCCTCTTCCTCCTCCGAGCCAGGCAGGGGCTTGGACCCGCCACCGCCTTTCACAGGTGAGAGAAACAGGCCTGGAGAAATGGGGTCACTCAGCTGGCAAACTGCTTAACGCAGGGAGGTTTGAGGCAAACAGTTTCGTGACGTGTGTGAGTTGCCACATTGTGCCCTCATCGTTGGCATTACGAGCCCGGGAGCCTATTCATGGTGCTGCCACTGTTCCCGCGCCCACGTGGCCGCTGGCCTGCTCTCCCGCTGGCTCCGCCCCTGCCGCACCTTTCCTGTTGGTGCAGCAGGACAGCACGCAGCCACTCAGTGCCAGGCTGCATTCTGACCCAAGCCCCCGCCCCCGCCCCGCCCCCACCAGTACGCACTGCCCTTGGCCCTGGGCTCTCGTTGGAAACACAGTGCAGAGAGCAGCAGCCCCTCATCCCTGGGCACACCACGCCCCCCTGGCATCTGCCTGCACCGTGGGGCCACACCCCAGCCATCTCAGGCCAAGGCTGGAGGGAGACAGGAAGGGGCGGGAGCTGAGACGCAAGTTACAGCTCAGGTCGCCCTCCTGGCCACGCAGGAGCCCAGGCTCCAGCAGACCCCCACGTCCAGCCACAAGGAGCAGCCCCAGAGGGCAGGCCCTGTCTTCACTATGCTCCTGGCCTGAGCAAGCCAGGCTTCTGGGTCCTGCAGGGAACGTAGGTCAAGGGCAGCTGGTTCATTCTGACCTCGGGCCAAACGTGCAGAGGGGGGCTGACCCTCAAGGTGACCTCAGACCTCACCTCCCAGAAGCCCCCTGCCCAAACTCCAGGTGGCCATGTGGTGCTGAGAGACGCCTGCGTCTGCTGGTGCATGTAGGAGGTGGGGCGACTGCTCCCCCAGCTGCCCCTAAGGCCCAGCCCTGCCAGCCACAGGCAGCCTTGGTGAGGACAGCAAGTGCTCTGGGAGTGGTCAGACCCAACTCCAGGCCTTGGGCCCTGTGGGTCCTCTCAGTGGTGGGTTCACCTCCCTGAGCTTCGGCTCCTGCAGGGGGCGCTGGCAACAGACAGGAAGCGTCTGCAGGACGATGTGCTGGGACTGCACTAGCCATCGGTGCCGTATCGGTGCTGTGTCGGTGCCGTGTCGGTGCCGGAGAGCTCGCCCTGGGAACAGGAGCCTGAGCCATAAGAGGTTGGGTTTCTTGCGTGTGTTGGGTGGTGGAGCTGGGATGCACAGCCAGGTGCCTGTCTTAGGAGCCCATGCGCTGCGCCGTGGTCAGCATCAGGAGGTGCGTGCTAATCCTACCTGGGCACAGTCGGCTCAGCCTGTTGGGCATGGCAGGTCTGAAAGGACAGACAACCTGTCATGTAGGAGGCTGGGGGAGTGCAGATGCTGTTGAGGCAGGAGCCGGTAGTAGGGGTCTGCTGTGGCCTTGCTGCCTCATCTGGAGGGGGGGCGATTGGCATCCGCTCATGCCTGCCTGGCACCAGCTTCATTGCCAGGCAGCACCGACAGTGCTGGTTAAGCTTCTGCCCACCCCCACCCACCACCAGACACCGTCCCAGACACACAATACCCTCGTATCACCTTCCCCTGGTGGTGGCATGGTGACACATGTCCCTTCTGTGGGAGATGCCCCAGCCACCCTCGCGATTCCTCCCCACCCCTCTGCTGCCAGTCCTTCTGGGTGGGCACTGCTGTCCCGTCTCACAGGTGAGGAAGGGCAGCTAGCGAGAGGCCAAGCAGAGGCTCCAGGCCCAGGGCCCCAGTGTCCACCAGAGGGGAGAGACGAGGCGGTCGGCCCTGGTGACAGCTCTCAAGCCTGTCCCTGGCATGGCCGGGCAGAGGGCCAAACACTTCCTCCACTCTCCCGCCCCCTGCTGACCCCCGCAGCCAGGACCTCTGTGGTCCCCATTGCCAGAGAGGACAGACCCCAGGAAGCAGTGACTCCTGAGGGACACTGCTGCCCGCCAACCTCGGAGAGCTCCTGGAGGAGCGGGCGCGTGTCCCAGCAGCTGAAGTGCCCGGGTTCCACGCCTGGCGGCAGCTCCCGACTCCAGCTTCCCGGCAGTGCACACCTGGGCAGCAGCGATGGCTCACGTAGCCGGACCCTGCCAACCCACATGGGAGACCTGGGTGGAGGCCCCAGCCCAGGCTGTTGTGAACCACCAGCTGGAGGATCTCTGTCTGTCTCTCAAATTAATTAGCTACAATTATTAGTCCATAGAAAATGGAATTTAAAAATACGTTTGTTTCGGTGTGGAAGTTTTTTCACTGTGCGTATTCCCTGTGAACTCCTGGGGAACGCCTGCACATGCATGGCTTTTTTCAGTATTATGCCACAGAATTATCCCATGATTCCAATGTCCTGCTGCTTTTTGGAGTACCCTGACCTGTAGCTCCCGGGGGGTGGGCTGGGGTTTGGGGACAGGGCCCCCTCAGGCAGCCTCTCTCCTCTCCTCCTTGCAGAAACTGCGGAAGCTGACGGTCCCCAGCCCCGACCTGAAGATGCGTGGCAAGCTTGGCTCAAGCCCACGGACGGTGACGGTTAATGACTGTGACGCCAAGCTCAAGAGCGACGGCTCCATCGGCTCCATCGCGGCCATCACAGAGAAGGAGACGCACTTCTGAGCCCTGCCGCCTGGCTGCGCCCCCTTCCTGCTCCTCCCCTGTGCCCA
This sequence comes from Oryctolagus cuniculus, assembly GCF_964237555.1. Classification (NCBI taxonomy): domain Eukaryota; kingdom Metazoa; phylum Chordata; class Mammalia; order Lagomorpha; family Leporidae; genus Oryctolagus; species Oryctolagus cuniculus. Next base: position 116,071,290 of record NC_091441.1, on the reverse strand, counting down.
CGCGTGTGAGCCCCCGACACGCACGCTCCTAGTGGTAGGGCCTTGCTCCTTTGCACAGGACGTATTAACAAGGTAGCTTTCAGCTGGCCACTGTACACTGCTTTAAACTCAGACGCCCGTCCCAGCCCGCCGACCCTGGATGTATCCGCCCCCCCCCCCGCGAGATAATCCTGTACAGTGACCGGTGGGACCTCACCATCCCGCCTTTAACCCGCGTTAGGAAGAAGTGTGTGATGCTGTAAACTGATGCTCGGGCCGTGAGCAGGTGGCCAGGGAGCAACACCTGTCCCCCTCGGGCACCTTGGAACTGACCTTCCCTCATCCTGTGTCCTGTGTCCCGTGTCCGTGTTGGCCCCGTGACACCCGCAGCTGCCCCTCCACCACGCCCAGGGACCACTGCCTGTGCAGGCATGCCTGGCAGAGAAGCGAAAGTCGCGCCAGGCTCAGGGTTGCTGGGCTGCACACACACACACACACACACACACACACACACACACCACTCCACCCCAACCCACTCAGCGACCTTGGGCACTCCCTTCCCCTCCTGCTGCCTCAGTTTCCCCTCTCCCATTTTGGGGGAGGGGCCGGCTTGGCTGGCTGGCGTAGCCACCCCGGATCTTGGCTTCCCCTGCAGGAGGCGACTGTAACTCCGCTGCTTGTTCCGAGCCTCGTGCAGTGTTGATAGGGTGCTGGCGGTTTCTGTCAGAGACAGCTGGTCCTCACTGTTGGCAGAGCCCCTGCCCCCAGCCGTCTCTGTCCCTGCGGGCTGGCTGGGGTGACTGTGGCCGCTGGTTCCCTGGCCCGGGAGGCGGCCTGGCTCCTGCAGCTGCCCTGCAGGCTCTGAGTCTGGGGGGTCTTCCTCCAGCCTCCCCTGGGGCTGGGGGCCTGTCTTCTCCCCCAGGGCCTCCTCCAGCCCCAGCCCCTTCTTCTCTTGTGTGCTGCCCTCCCCTCTCCCCGCCGGCCTGTCCCTTGAGCCTCTGCTTCCCTGCCCTCTGGAGCCGTTGCGCCTGCCTCTGACAGGGGATCCTCCCCGCGTAGGTGGGAGGCAGGGGTCCGGGGGAGGGCTGCCGCTGCCCCGCCCCGAGCCTGGCATGGGCTCTCTCCCCATTCTTTACTCATTGGGTTTTACATCAACCCTCTGCTTTGGCTTCCGAGCTATTTAAGGGAGGGGGAGATGCACCCTTTTTCTTTTTTTACAAGGTCCCTGTTGTGTTGGGTAGAAACGTGAGCCCCAAACCAAGGCTTCCGTTTCAGGCAGGAAACCCATGCATTTAACTTACCCTGGAGCTGCCAGACTCCCGGGTCCCTGTCTGGGCCACTTTGCTCCGAGCGACACCTCGTGCCCCTGGGCAAGCCAGGGTGCCCAGTCCGGGCCTTCACACCCAGGCGGTGCAGGCCAGCTCGGGTCCTTGGGGGCTCATCTACGTCCTCCTCTGGGAACCCAGGGCTGCCGTCCTCAAAGCAGGTGCCGGGGAGGGCGCGTCCCACCGCTGCTGCTACTGGATCTCCACCTCCAACTCCCTGGCAGACAGGCGGACGCACAGCCCCCACCGCCTGTCCCCGGGGCCGCACACATTGTGCCCGCGACACTTAACACTTGATGCACTTAACACTGCTCATGGGGCGGGTGGAGGGCGGGGCGCTGCGCCCTGGGTTTTTGTAATTTCCTACTAGGATTTGGGCAACTTCGGGAGGGGTGGGAAGGGTCACACGGGGGTGGGGGGAACTCGTCATCATGAAACTTTTTTGATATTCATTAGAAACATCTGAGATATTTACAGTATTATTAAAAAATGAAAAAGGTTGTACTGTTTTTGCACAATGAGCGTTTTTATCAGGGATCCAAAGGGTGTAACCACTGTCTGCCTACTCGTTTTTTAAAACCAATGGCGTGAACCGACCCTGCTGTGCCGGCTCCCAGCAGGGCGGGGCTCACCATGCCTGCTGAACCACCCCGGTTCCAGGCATGGGGGTGACGGACTCCACCCAGCCCTGCTCCCCTTCCTCCCGCCCTCGCCGTCCGTGGAGTCTGTGCTACGTGCCCGGCAGATGCACACGCTCACCTCTGCCTGCTATGGAGAACTTCTAAAAGCTTGCAGGCAATGGAAGTAAAATGGAAGTTTATTTTGGTGCAAAACATTTTTGAAATTGCTGCCTATGAGAAGATCTTGAAAGAGTTTATAGAACATGCATATCATTAAAAAAAACTATGCTTGGATTTCTATTTTTTTTGCACCAAAATAAACTGTTTAAGCCCGTTTCTTTGAGGAACTTTATGAAGGCCCTTCAGATGCGCTAGAGGTTTTGCAAAAGCTATCTCTGAAGCTGGCCGCGTGACACGGCGGGTTAAGCTGCCAGCTGTGTCGCCAGCATCCCCAGAGTTCCAGTCAGAATCCAGGTTGCTCCACTTCTGTTCCAGTGCCCTGCTAACATGTCTGGGAAAGCAGTGGATGAGGGCTCAAGTACTTGAACCCCTGCCACCCACGTGAGAGACCTGGACAGAGATCCTGGCTCCTGTCTTTAAGCTGGCCCGGCACTGACCACTGGGGGCGTGAACCAGTGGATGGGAGATACTTTCTTGTTCTCTTCCTCCCTGCCTCTCCTCTCCTCTACTACTCTCCATTGCTGTGGCTTTCAAATAAATCTTTTTTTAAAAAAGCGCTCTCTCAGCCATCACAGCTCTGCCAAGTGTGCACTTGATGGTGGTTATTGTTTTCTTTCTTTCTTTGCCTATTCTGCAGGCACAGAGAAATCAAGCAACCTGCCCATGGCCACACAGCTAGAAAACAGCAGGACTAGAAAGAGAACTCAGGTCTGTGCAACCCTAACGCTCATCTCTGAGTCACTCGACCTTAACGTCTGTCGTGCTTTGAGGACCAGAGAAAGCCACAGCCACCTCGCGGTGGTCAGAGGGTGCAGCATGGGCGTGTGCCCCCATCCCAGTGGGCAGACCCTCGCATCTAAGGCCAGGGAGGGGGACTGGGCAGGCCTCCTTTCCCTCCCCTCCCCTCCCCTCCCCTCCCCTCCCCTCCCCTCCCTTCTCTTCCCTTCCCTTCTCTCCCCTCCCTTCCCCTCCCCTCCCCTTCTCTTCCCTTCCCTAACCAGGGCCCCAAGCCTCACCTGTCTTGTCTCTAAAACGGGCACAGTAGCTCCTGCCCCCAGCGCAGGGTGGCGATGTAGACTGTGTGAGCTCCGTGTGCCGAGCCCGGCGATGACTCTGAGAAACGCTGAGACGTGATTTGCGTCACTCAGAGTCTGCTCTGAGTCTGGGACTTCCCAGCACACACTGGAGACCACAGAGCGTGTGTGTCCCACCAGCCCGCAGCACGGTGGGATCGCTTCCCCGTGTCTGCTCTTCTGCTTAACGTCCTGACATTGGGGTCTCCCTTTCCGTGGCCTCTCGCCCTCCCCGAGGTGATGATATTTGCTCACAGGGAAGGCATCCCATGAAGTCCTAACATTTAGAAACCCTGGGACCCTCAGAGGGTCCCTGCGTGCTGCCTGAGGTCGCGGAGCCACGGAGCTCAGAGCAGTCACCTGTCTTTCCTTTTGTGTCCGGAAGTGCTTTAAGCAGCAACACAACACAGGGATGTGGGCCTCTCTCCTTCCCGGAGCTGTGCGCCTACAGAGTTGGCCACGTGAGGCATTCCTGTACCCAGTGATCCTGCAGGCTGCAGGAGTGCTGGCGACCCCTGCTGGCCCACGGCGACTCTGCAGCCCAGCTCTATGAGGCAATGCAAGTCGCCCAGGAAGGGGAGGGGGGTTCAGAGGTGAAGCCAGGAGCCCCATCGGGACTACATTTTCCCATGGAAGGTGGAAGGCACTCTGTGCTGAGGGCTGCAGACATGGGGAACTTGTTCCTTGGTGCAGTCAGCAGCCTCTGCCCAGCACCCACCATGCCCCAAGCCTGTACCTGGAGTGGGGACATTGAGGCAGGTGGGGCATGTCCTTCCCCTGAGTGTCCCTGCCCCTCTCAGGGGTAAGTGTCCGGGGAGAAGCTGTTCTGCCTCTCTGCTCCCAGCCTCCCCGTCAGTGTGCCCCAAGCAAGTCTGCCGGGTTCTCTGGGCCTCAGCTTAGCCATCTGTAAATTGGGGGAGAAGTGAGTCCCACAGGGTATACAGCTGGCCCAGAACCGCCCTGGGGCTCCCGGGCACGCCTATTTCATAATCAGGCCCCTGCGGCTTCTCGAGCTGTTAGAAGGAAATGAGTCCTCGGCGTAGGCACCTCCATACCGCTTAGGGAGAAAAGCCGGTCCCTGCTGCCAACTCTGGGACCTCTCTCTCTCTCTCTCTCTCTCTCTCTCACACACACACACACACACACACACACGCTGTGCTTGGAGTTTCCAGGCTACAGGGCAGAGCGTGCCACCAACTGTGTGCTCGTGGCCTGCCAAGGGCGGGGACAAGAGCTGTCCCGGAGCACTGTGAGAGCACTTCAGGAAGTTCCTGAGTGGCTGGCACTGTGGCACAGCACAGAGCTACTGCCTGCGATCCCAGCATCCCACAGGAGCGCCGGTTCAAGTCCCAGCTGCGTCACTTCCAAACCAGCTCCCTGGGAAAGCAGTGGAAGACAGCCCAAGGGCTTCTGGGAGACCCAGAAGAAGCTCCTGGCCCAGCCCTAGCCATGCACCGGGCAGCCGTTTGGGGAGTGAATCGGTAGATGGAAGACCCCCATCCCCGCTTCTCCCTCTCTTTTTGTAACACCCTTTCAAATACAAATAAATCTATAAACAAAAAATAAATTCCTGGAAAAATGAATGATGAGATTGGAGCAGACATTTGGTCTCTCAGTTAAGGTTTTAGGACACCCACACCCCGTACTGCAGCACCCACGTCCAGGACCCAGCTCCGCGCCTGTTCCAGCTTCCTGCTAATGCAGACTCAGAGCCAGCAGGGGGACCCATGATGTGGGTCCCTGCCACCCACCTGACGGACCCAGCCGGCAACTGTGGGTGTCTGGGGCGTGAACCAGCAGATGGGGGATCTCAGTGTCTCTCTGCCTCTCAAACAAATATTTCAAGATAAGCTTATTTTGATGCTAAAGCATTTTGAAGTCCATGCATACTTGTTCCGTAACACACGTTTTCCATGAACCATCGGATGATCCCTCTCGGGCGTGGATTTAGGAACGCCTGTGTGAGCATCAGCTTCCCTGGGAGTTGCATTGCTTTCCCACACTCCCCGCAGCCCCGTGCCGAGTTCCAGGCATCCTGCCACATCACCACAGAGGCACCGCTCGGCGAGCGGCTTTCACATGAGCAAACCAAAGTGAGGAACTGCAAGTCTTGCCCAGAGACGCCAGGTACACCTGCGGCAGGTGGAGGCAGCTTGGATCCGGGTTTGCTGGGTCTGGGCGTAGCCTTGAAGTCAGGCCATGGGGTCGATGGACCGGGGCTTCTGTGAGCGGTGCCGACGGGCCCTGGAGCCCGGAGCACGGGAAAGAGAACAGAGGCAGTGAGGAGCCGAGCGCTCGCCGTCACCCTCGGCCGCCTGGGTGCCATCATGGCACATGGCTTTCGCTGTCACCCTCGGCCGCCTGGGTGCCATCACGGCACATGGCTTGCCGACGCGGAAGCAGCCTCAGAGAGGCCGAGTCAGCTGCTCCAGGCCGCAGAGCTGGAAAGCGGGGAAGCGGGGTCACAGCCCCAAGGCCCCTGAAACACAGCCAGAAACACCCCGACAGCCAGAAACACCCTCAGAGTGGCAGTCAGCCTCACAGATGTGGCCAGAAACACCCCACATAAACCGCCCACAGAGGTGGTCAGAACCAACTCCACAGACACAGTCCGACAGGACTGATGGGCCCGGCCCTCGGGCACCAGCCCGGGCACCAGAGGAGCCGACGTAACCTTGGCCACCACTCCAGCGGGAGAGGATCTCAGCATTGGTGGCCATTCTAGGCCGCGGGGAGGCTGCGTGCGCAGGCCTTGAACCACCCCTGGTGACACTGGGGGCCTCTGGGAGCTGTCTGCCAGGTCCTGGAGAGGGACGAGGGCCGGGTGGACCTGGCAGGGACACTGAGGACCAGAGCCAAGCGGGCCCTGGAAACCGGAAACATGAGAGAGGTGAGGGCGGAAGTACCCGGCGGAGCCTGGAGACCGGAAACACACACGGGCCGTGAGGGCGGAAGTGCCCGGCGGACCCTGGAGACCGGAAACACACGAGGGCCATGAGGGCGGAAGTGCCCGGCGGACCCTGGGGACCAGAAACACGCAGGTCCCGAGGTTCTCGCGTGACGGGGCCGCTGGCGAGCTGGGGCGGTGGAGAGGCAGGTGAGAAGCCTGGGGCCTGAGGGTCGTCCAGGACAGAAAGGGCGTCTTCCCTGGCCGTTGTTGGGCGACGTCGTGGCCGTCCGCGCTCTGGGGGTGCTTGGTGGGTCCGTGCGCGGAAGAGCACCCAGGGGACGCAGCCTTGAGGGCTGGGGCAGGGGGCTCGGAAACCTCCCGGCACTGGGGCAGAGCGCGTGGGCTGGAGCAGGCAGCTTGGAGTCCGCGTGCGTGGGCACCGCAAGGCCCTCACTGCGCGTGGAGAGAGCGTGGACGCAGATCCGCCGCCTCAGCCATCCCAGCTGCTGCAGCCCAGGCCTTGCCCGAGACCCCGACCCGGGGTCGCCAACGCTGGGCTCCTTTTCTTCCGGGAATGCTCTCTTTCCAGAGCTGGGGCCCCTGGAGTGCGCAGGCTGTTGCGCAGAGGGATTGAGGGGGAGCCCTGGGGAGAGGGAGCAGGCTGTGGCCGCGGCGCGGGTCCTGTCTTGACCGGCCGGAGCATCCTTGCTGAGGCCCTGGCGTGCACCTGGGAGATGGCCAGGTGCTCCATTAACCTGAGAGAAACCCCTGTGCCTGCCTCGTTCCCATTCTGCAGAGGGGCTCAGAGGCGTGGGTGGAGGAGCCCGACCCATATCACATGGGCAGAGCTGGGATTCCAAGCCAGGGTCGTCACCGCCAGGGTCCTTTTCTTGTCCACCTCAGGCAGCTTTTGGCTCAGCCCCGGTCTCCAGCAAGGAAGAGGAACCCCCCCCACACACACCCCTCCGCCCTCCCCCTAATGCCCAGGAGGGGCCCGGAGTCCCTGCGTGCAGGCAGCAGCACAGCAGCCACCAGGTGGCGCTGCCGCTAAACCCAGGCCACCCGGGACTGTGTCCCCTCCCAGGTGCCCAGTGGGACCGAGCGGTTGCCCAGACAAAAGGGTGCAGATTGATCTTCTGACCCCACCCCCACCCCGCCCCTAACAGGCAGACACCCTGGACTCGATTCCCAATTTCCCCAGCCCCTGACCTTGCGACCCTGGGCGAGTGACCGCTGCGACTTAAGTGTCATCTGCAGACAGGCCCGAGTGGGATGGATGCCGAGGGGTCAGTGAGAGGCCGGCACCCTCTTTGCAGCGCCCTGTTTGCCAGGCGGCGCTCTGAAGGGCAGCGCCAAGGTCAAGAGACCTGCACCCCGGCTCTGAGCAGGCCGTGTGCCTGCGGCCGGGTCACTCTGCCTCTCTGGGTTCAGGACCGAGCAGGACTGATCTGAGCCGGCCCGGGCTGCAGCTTTGGCTGTGACCATGTGGCTGGCAGGCCCTGGGGTGGGACCATCCGGCCTAGCCCTCAGCCCCCGCCCCTCTGCATCAGCCGGCAGCCCTGCCTCCCACCAAGGGAGTGACGCTGGTCTGGGGAGATTTCGGCTCACTCTGGTTTTCTGCACTTTTCTCATTGTCACAGAATTGTTTCTCAACAAAGGACGCCTCTGGGGTTCCCATTCCCCAAAGCAGAGCCCGGGAAGCTATTTTGCAAAAGACTCTCCTGGCCCCTGGCTACAAGCCAAGGCCAACAGGAGGGGGGCGCAGTTCTGTGGCAGGCTGGGAGAGGAGGCGGGAGGCAGCAGGAGCCGCCCTACACCCTTGCTGCGGCAGAGTGTGGCCAAGTGCTTGCCCTCCCTGAGCTGCTCCGCCCATCGGGCTGGCGCCCCACGCCCCCTGGGAGCTGGGATGCTCGGCCCAGTCGACAGATGAGAAAACCAAGACAGGCATCTGCCCATGTGGCTGCCACCTGGATGGCCCTGTGGTTTTGGCCATCATGGCTCAAACTCGGTCTCCCCCACCAAGTTTCTCTCCTGGGACCCCACCCCCGCCGCCGTCCAACCACGTTGTGACTGGGCGCCGAGGCAGCTGGCGTTGAGTGAAAGGAGACAAGACAATACCGGCTTTGAGGATGGCAGACGACAGTAAAATGACGTGACTGAAATAAAGTGGGGAGAGAGGGGGAGAGCCCGGAAAAGGGGAGGGGGCAGCTGGGACCTCAGATGGGCTGGGCAGGGAAGGTATCGCTGGGCAGGTGAGGGAGGGAACGTGTGGCTGCAGGTGCCAGAGCAGCGTGTGCAAAGGCCCTGGCGCGGAAGCGTCTCTGTGGTGCTCACGGCTCAGCTAGGAGGCCAGCAGGGCCCAGCAGGGTGAGCCAGGGTGAGTGGCAGAAGGCGACGTGACAGTGATGGCAGTGATGCGGTCAGGGGGCCTCAGGGGCTGCGGCAGCCATTGATGGGGTGGGGGCAGAGAGGGACATGTGCTGATCTCTGTCTTAATGGAGCCCTTCCAGTGGCTGCATGGGGTTTGAGTAGCAGCTGGGAGCCTGGCGGGGGGCTGTTGTCACCCAGGAGAGGGGTGACGGGCTGCACCAGGGAGCAAAGGGAACGCGCACCCCAGCTGTGGGGGTCTGGCAGGCGGCCCGGAAGACAAGTGGTACGTGGGCCTGGGCAGCCCAGGTAGGAACCGCGTCACCACCCACCGCTCGCTCCTGGGCCCTGAGCCACACTCCTCTGCCTCCTGTGACCCTCAGGCTCACCCCTCCCTCTATCCCCAGCCGCTGCGCCGACCTTCGACCTTCCACTGTCACTGGCCTGCTGCGTGGCCTCCCCTCCCCGCCCACTCGCCCAGCCCCCTCCCCACCAGCCCTGTGACTCCTAGTCTCCCACCGGTTGGTGCTCATAGCTGGGCGGCTACAGCCAGAGCACCCCAGCTTCACCTAATGCCGCTGCGGGGGGCTGAGTGCTACCACCCTGGGGGAAGTCGGGGTTCCCCCCCAGGGAAGGGGGAGTGAGGCTGGCCCGCCAGCACCCACAGTGCCTGGCCCAGGGTATCTCCATGTACCCAGCCTCACTCAGAAGGGCGCTGGTGGGAAGGCGTGGGTGCAGGGATGGGCCTCGGAGGAAGCTCACAGCTCAGTGACGTCACCACTCTGCCATGACCTTGAGCAGTCCCCGCACCGCCCTCTGCAGCCTTGCTGGGCCCCTCTGCCAGTCGGGATCAGTAAGTCCTATTTTTGCAAGGCCTGGGAGGGTCATGGGGGTGTGGGTTTACAGTGACCTGGGACGGTGTATTGACAGACCTCCAGCCCTTAAAGCAACAGACACAGCTGGGAGTGACAGACGGGGCTGTCACTTCTCAGCCGAGCGACCTACAGCAAGCCCCTCCTCCAGTCCCCTACAGAACGTAGCCCACCTCTCGCCAAAGCAGCAGCAGGTGCACCCCGCGCACAGTAGGTGCTCAGTAGTGGCGCTGGAGTGCGTGGACCTCACCCTGCAGGCAGGTGGACCCGGCGCCCGCACAGCCCCTGCCCCCAGCCGGGGCAGCTGTGGGCCCGAGGGGGTGTGTCTGTCTCCCACCCGTGGTGGGCTCGGTAGAGCACTGCCGAGACCCCAGCGTGCAGACAAAGAGCTGTTGTTGCCGCAGATCTGAAATCGCCGCCTCTGATTGCCGCCGCACAAGCCGGCTGCGGCCGCCCGCTTCCCCATCCAGTTGGGTCTATTTCAAGAACGCGCTGATTAGTGCTGATTGCGCCGTGATTACGGGGAGCGCGCCGCCCAGCCCCCTCCCCAGGCTCTGCGGGGAGCTGCTCCCCCTCGGAGGCCCGGCTGTCACCCAGGGGCCGCTGGGCCAGGGCTGGGATCCACATTCCTCCGCCAGCCCCCGCGGGTCACTTCCCCCTCCCAGGCCTCTCCTCCTCTGCTAAAGCCTTCCAGTCTCAATCGGCTGGAGGAACACTGCACACGTGTGTCCACATGTGTAAACACGTGTGTACACAAAGCATGCATGCCTCTGGCTGCACTTGAGGCTGCCCTCGGCAGGTGCACGGGAGCCTCCATAGCCAGGGCTTCCCCTCCCTCGGCCACGGCACTGGCCTTGCGCACTGGCTCACGTGCAGGCCCCACCGCCATGTTGGAGGTACGGCTTTTGCACCTGTGGGCAGCCATGGTGTGACTTGCTCAGCACCCCCGACAGCGGTGGGAGGACCTGACGAGAGGTCAGCGTGTGGCCAGCAGCCCGCAGCCCGCTCGGTGCTCCCCGGGAAGAGAGTCTGTCGGCAGCCATGCTGTGGATCCTCCTGTGCTTGCCTTGGTGACCCCTGGGGCCCTGCATCTGCTCTGTGAGATGGGGGCGGCTCAGGGCACCCCAGTGCCCTGGTGGAGGGACTCGAGATAACCGGGAGGCGCATGCTTCTGGACTCGATGCGCAGAGGTCAGAATCAGCAGTCCTGCGGGGGCAGTCACTCACTAGGTGACGGGGTCAGTGGTTCTCCTTGGGGGAAGCCCCCTCCTCCTTGCTTGCCCCCCAAGCAATAAACCCAGACATCAGTCAGTCCTGCCCCAGGCTCCCCACTCCCCACCCAGCTGCCGCCATCTGACCTGTTTGCTGTCCAGTGGGGCCCCTCGCTGGCAGCCCCCCAGCCTGAGCCCCCCATCAGCCGTGCCTGGACCACAGCAGGAGCCGCCCCACTTCTGCACAGCAGACAGAAAAATCTCGAAGTGCAAACAGAACACAGCCTGCCCTGCTCCCAGCCGAAACATCCAGGGGAAGCCTTGCACCTGGGCCCACGAGACTCTGCGGCTCTGTCCCCTGCCCCGTCCAGCCTCACTGTGTGCCACCAACTCCATCTCACAGCCCCTGCATCCTGGGTGGGGCACCTCTCCTTTCTAATAACCCCCACCATTCGTTAGCCAGGACTCAGGCCTCCCTTCCCGGAACCACCTTGAAGGTGGTGAGCTCCCTGTGCAAAGAGGAAGGCAAGGAAATCCCGTGCATCCACCTGGGAAGAGCTTGGAGGGAGCACGTGCTTCGGACCGGAGAGCACTTCTCTCCCTACCCGGAGACCCCCGTGAGCGTGGGGAGCATGGGCAGTGGAGACCTGGCCCCCGTCCCCAGCACCACCGCAGCCTCAGCCAAGGCCTGCTGGCAGCAGCGGGGCTTCCGGGGCCTGGCTCAGAGACGACTCTCCGTGGGTTTTCTGTTTGGCCCCGGGGCCGGGCAGTCTGGAAGGGGAACAGTCGTCCACCTGGGGTCCCTGGTTGCAGAATCTCATGGCTCCCAGGAGCTCCTGCTCTGGGTCTCTTCCCCTCTGCTGCTCTGAGACCCCCGCCCCGGATCCCCCACCACTCCCCGCACCCCTTCCTCTGCCTCTTGCCCTCTTCTCCACTCCCACATTTCTCCCAGCCCCCCTCCCTCTCCCCCCACCCCCACTCCCATTCCCAGAGGCCCCTCGCCTCCCCACACACTGCTGGCCTTGGCTCCCACCCCTACTGGCATCCTCCCTCTCTGTCTGCCCCTCCCCCCACCGCCTCCCTGCCAGGCCAGGAGGGCGGCAGGTGCCAGGCCAGACAGGGCTGTCTGCGTGGATCAAGGCAATGATTTTGTCCAGGTGGGAACCCTGTGGCTTTGCAGCCATCGAGTGTTGAAGGCCCCTGACGCCCCCCTGGGGATGGGGCTGTGTTCCAGTGTCACCGTCCCAAGGAGGGTAGAAGGGGATGCAGGCTTGCAGGGCAGGGCGGGGTCTCAGAGGAGGCCTCCCTGGTCCAGATGCAAGAGCACAGGCCTGGGTTCGAAGCTTGGCTGTGCCCCACCTGGCTTGTGGCAGGACCTCAGTTCCCCCTCTGTAGAACAGGGATCGGGCTAATTCCTGCCTCCACGGTTGCTGTGAGGATTCAAGGGGCTCAGTGTGAAGTAGTTAGCACCTGAGTGGGCACACGGCGGCGTGGTCGGTGTAACAGGAGGTGCAGGTGCGTGGGGAGGAGGCAGTCCCCGGGGTTTGGACACCCAGGGCACCTTCACTGCCTCCTCTTCCTCCCCTCCCACTCTCGGCAGGGTTGGGGTGACCTACTCCGCGTGACCCACAGGAGGAGTGCCCTCGCCCCAGGCCTCACACATGCCCAGCAGGCCAGGGCTGGAGCTCAGGCGTGGCCCCTTGCATTCCCGGCACTGGGCCCCAGCTCTGAGCACCCTCGTGGGTGTTGGCATAGGGGGAGAGGCAGGATGTGTGCCCACACCCAGGATTCAGCAGCCCCCTCCCCCGTTGCTAGGCAACAGCTGCTCGCTTCTGAGGTAGCAGCCAGGGCTGCGCAGGAGGGGCTGCAGCAGCTGGCTCCGTTCCTCCAAGATATGTTGTGGGAGCCGCTCCCGAGTCACTAGGGAATTGCAGCCTCCAAGAGCGGGTCTGTCCAAGGTCACTGAGGTGCGACTAAACACAGCCAGGTGCCGCAGTACCAGAGCTGACAGGACCCTCAGAAAGCCGGCAGGCACCCAGCACACAGGCTGTGTCCTGAATACCTGAGCCCAGGGCAGACATGGCTAAGCAATGACCATGCTCTCCACCAAGCCCAGGGCAGACATGGCTAAACGATGACCATGCACTCCACCAAGCCCAGGGCAGACAGGGCTAAGCGATGACCGTGCACTCCACTGAGCACAGCCCTGGCCTCAGAACTGTCAGTGCGGGCCGCTCACACAGTTGATCACAGCTGGTGTGCAAGAAGGGACTGCTCTTTTCTCGTCTGCTCCAACCCTCACTTCACCGAAGCAGAGACGGAGGCCCTGGGAGAGATGTTGGGGTTGAGCTGTGAGTCAGTTAACTCTGGGGTTTAGCTCTGGATTGTCCTACTGCGTAGCTGCACACATGCAGGCTGGCTTTGGTGTCACGAGCCCTGCCCCTGAAGGTGAAGTGGGGGCAGGCACTGCACAGATTCTCCCTGCATCCCCTGCGCTTGACAGCCCCAGCACACCTGCCTCGGTTCCAGCTCGGCCGTTCCTAGGGTCTCTGCATTCCTGGGGCAGATGTTTGCCCTGAACAGCTTCATCCTGTGGCAAGAGGGAAAGGTGGTGGCTGGTGGGGCGGACAGGTCCCGGCAGGAGTGGGAAGGAGCCAGCCCCAGTCTGCGTCCTTCTCACCCTCTCCGTCTCCCCTCTCCTGCCCTCCTCCAGCTCTGCCTCCCCCCTTGTGCAAGGGAGAATGCAGCCAGGGCCCCGCCCATGCTGGAGGGCGCCTGTACCTGCTCCAGAGCCTTGCGCTGAGCCTCCCGCTCTCACCTGCTCCAGGCATCAGCCCAGCCCTGCCGCGGGGCTCCTATAGTCTGCCCAGTGGGTGGGAGCACCTGCAGACAGGTTGTAGCTTAGGTGGCTCCGTTCACCCAGAGCGCACACTTGGTGCTTTGTTGAAGGGCCTGGAGCTGGTGCTCAGTGTTACTGCATGAACGGATGAACAAGTGCATGAGAGTGAAGGAGTGAACAGACACAGCCCCGTGCCTGCTGGGTCCCCTGAAAGACGGCAGGGTGGTGATGGCGCAGGCACGGAACCCAGAACCGAGAGGCGGAGTCAGTTGCTGACTGACTGCAGGCTGGGGCTGCCCTCCCGTGCCAGGCCTTAGGCTGCTCACCTGCCCGGGGAGGAGGTGCTACAGATTAGAGCCCCTGTGCGTGCTTCACTGTGCCTGCACCAGCCCCTGCAGCTGATGCGGGGAGAGGAGGGGCTGGGGGACTGGGTCCGGAAGGGCTCACGGTGCTGCGCGCCTGGTGGGCTGCAGAGCGAGGTTGAAGAGCTTTTGGGAGGACAGTGGTGCTGGACAGAGCGTCCTGCAAAGATTTTCTAAACAGGAAGGTGGGATTAAAATGCAAAGGTCTGGGGAAAATATAAATGTGTTGTGCACATGCACACACCACATGTGCACATACCTGCATGCGTGTGCATGCACACACCACACACATGCAGATTTTCCTGGCCAAGCACTTGGCTTCTCCCCTTGAAATGCGATCCTGACCCAGCCAGAGTCACGGCCACTCTGCTGTTGGGCAGTGACAACCAGGGGTCCTGTGGATGCCAGCAGCTGGGAGCAGGGGAGCAGGTGCTGGGGCTGCCTCCAGTCGGCTGTGCGTGGCCCAGGCCTAGGTGCATTTGTCGGCGAGGTCCCTCCTACGGGAGCATGGTTGCCCCGCGGCTGCTGTGGCTGTGGGTGTTCCCCCTGGCTGCACCGGTTTGCATGGCTCCTGATCAGGACAGAGGGCTCCTCGCAGCCTGCATATCTGATGGACACAGGGCCACTCATGAGAACCACATCCGCACGATTTCTTTGCGTGCTGTTCCACTCAGTCCCTCTGCCTCTTCCCCTTTCAAAGGATCAGAAACCGCACTGAACCAAGGCCAGGGGTGGTCCCCAGTGAGCTTATTCACCGACCATTCGTGAATTCACTAACCAAAATCTTATTCAGCACCTGCCCTGAGCCAGCCCCCAGCCAGCTGCCTGTTTCTTGGCTGTGGAGAATACGCAGGAGCAAGCAGGAGAGGAAAGGCACGCGCTCACCGGTCAGCACAGGAAGCAGCCGCGGTGGTGTGTGCCGGGGGCAGTACAGGGGTGGGAGTCAGGCAGAGAAGGAACCAGGCCAGCAGCGTGCAGAGAACAGCATTCTGGGAGAAGGGCAGGAGACAGTGGTCAGACCAGCTGACTGGGAGGGTGGGCACGGGCAGCGGGACCTGGTGGCCGGGGGGTGCAGGAAGCGGGCGGGCAGCAGCAGGGTGCGGTCTGTTTCTGCCTTGGGCATCTGGTGGCCACGTCTGGGGCTTGTTGTTGGGGACCCACCACACCCCAGATCCCAAGTCCTCAGCGTGCTGCGCCCTTCCCAGGATGCAGTGGACCAGCCAAGCTGGGCCTCAGCCCCGTGGTCACAGCAGCAGCTGTGAAAGCATCCTCAAGTGCCTGCGCCTGGCTGGCCGTCACCTGAGGGCACCTGCTGGGCTGGGCCCAGGACACAAATTCCCCCGAGACGCCTGCCCTTTTGTTCCCTGCATTCCCAGAGGGGGCTGGACGGACAGACACCTGGTCCTGGTTACTAGGAACCCCCATAACCCTGAATCCATCGTCCGCACCCTTAGGGGACGGCATCTCCTCAAGCCTCTCCAGACTCCCGGCTCCCCGCCCACCCTGTCGTGCCATTCAAGCCTTCCATGCTGGGGTGCCTCACCGAGCCCAGAGGGGAAACCTGGCCCCAGCTGCAGCCCTAGTGGGAGGCCCGTGTGACCTGGGAAAGCCAGAGCTGCCCGCTCCCCGTCTTCCCTGGGGAACTGGCTCTCACGGCCATCCCTCTGTCCACCAAAAACACTGTAGAAGGTGTGCCAAGCTCCTGGTACACAGCAGGCGTTTAATCAGTGCCAGGTGATGTCACAGTGGGCTTCTAGTGCCCCTCGTGGGCGGTGGGCGGAGAACGCCGGCAACTTCCAGGCCGCTCAGCAGAGCTGCTCCTTGTTCCTGCTCAGACAGGCACGCGGGAATCTCCCCATCTCCCCGGCAGCTCTCCTGGGTCGTGGCCCCGGGCGCCAGGCCTGTGCCTCCACCCCCACCCCACCCCACCCCACCAAGGCAAAAGGGCAGAGGAGGAAGGATGGCCCCAGTGTCCTGGCTCCCTTGGGGCGGGGGCACAAGCTCACTCCCCCAGTCTGATGTGGGGGGGCGGCTTACAGCCCCAGAGTGGGTCAGTCAGGGCTGCCCCTCCTTCCTGCCCTCTCCCCTCTGCAGTCTGTCTCTCCAGCAGGGAGAGAGAGGCCTGGGCAACCAGGTGAGGTTCTGCCCCCACATCTAGGCTGTGGGCCGTGTGCAGTCGGCTTCCTTGTCTTCCCCAGCCTCTGTCTCCTCGTCCACCCACAAGGCGGTTCTTCAGGGAGAAGCTGCTGGCCCCCACCCTTACCAGGTGCATGCAATCTTACCCTCAAGGAGCAGAGGTCTTGGGGCCAGGCCCAGGCTGGAAGCCTGGCTCTGCCCTTCCTAGCCATGGGACTCCGCTGTGCCTCTGTGTCCCTGCCTGTGACATGGGTGCCTCCCAGGCCAGCTGTGAGGACCGGGGACGTTAATGTGGGCAGAGCCGGGCACAGAGGACCGCCTGGCCCTCTGAAAACAGCGACCTGGGGAATGGGAGCCAGGTGTTTTGATTGAGAACTCAGGCTGCGTGCAAGGTGCGGGGATCGGGCTGGGAGGAGGACGCAGCGGTGCCAGGTCCCAGGGCTCACTCTGCTTGGCACCCTGAGGGGCGCCTGCACAGTCCAATCCCTCTGCTCAGCAGGCAGGCCCAAAGGAGGGAGCTGGGCCTGGTTCACCCAGAGAGGGGGCTGCTGCCTCCACGTCCCACCTGCCCCATTGATGAGCCCAGCTGTGCGCTGGAGGCACTCACTCAGCGCAGGCAGTGGCTTCTGTGGCTTGGCCAGTGGCCCAGCTCCCCGACCCAGCAGCTCTGCTGCCACAGCTGCTTGCAATCAAACCATCGAGGCCATGGGAAGGTAAGCACCTTTTCCCTCCAGCTCGAGATATAGGGCTCTGCTGAGACCCAGCCTGGGGGCAGAAGGGCCAGGAGGGGTCCACAGGGCCAGTCCCCGGGGCCTCCAGGCTCCCCAGCCCCCCAGTGCTGCAAACACATCCAGTAGCCAACCCAGGCAGTGACCTGAGCCAGCCGCTGGCCTCGAGCTGCTGAGCTGGGAACTTGCGGGAACTCCGCTGGCGGCGGGGGTCAGGGAGCCAGGTAACTTGGGGTCGGAGGAGTGCTGGAGGTAATTAGACCCGGCCTCTGGAGCCAGCTGTGTAGCTGACCATCATCCCTGGCTGCTTGTGTGTCAGCTTTCTCACCTGCAGAGTGGAAGCCGTCTCCACAGCAGCCAGGACCCCACAGGGCTGTCGGGAGAGTGAGGGAGAGGGGTGTGCCCAGGAACTGCTGTCCAGAGGGAGGGGCCTGCCAGCGGCCAGCAGCACAGAGGAGCTGGGTGCCCAGGCAGTGACCTCATGGAGGCCAAGATCAACAGCAGGGTTTTTGTTGTTTAGGATTCATTTATTTTAAAGGCAGAGGGAGGGAGAGAGATCTTCCATCTGTTGGTTCACTCCAGGAGCTAGCTGGGTCACCTTTCACTGCTTTTCCCAAGCCATAGGTAGGGAGCTGGATCAGAAGCGCATCGACAAGGACTCGAACCAGTGTCCGTATGGGATGCTGGTGTTGCAGACGGGGGCCAAAGCGGCTATACTGCAGCGCCTCGGCTGACAGCTCTGCCCCTGACTTACGCCATGACCCCTCTGTCTGAGCCGCCAGCACTGTGCGCTCTTACTCTGCACCCATGGCTTGTGCTGAAGCCTGCATCGAGTGTGTGCCTAGGACAGTGCCGGGGTGCCATAGGAGCCCGCAGGGCTCTCGGGCAAGTGCACCCCAGAAGTCAGGAAGTGAGGACCCCAGTTGCAGGGAGCAGAGCTGATGGGCAGTCCTGGGAGGCCTCTGGGCCACCCTCAGAGGTCCCAGCAGATTCGAGTCCCTGGTGCCACAGTGGCAACCTTGGCCACAACCCTTGCATCAGCTGCCCTCCTTAGATATCTCACTCTTCCTGCCCACTCTGGCCACCACCTTTCACACAAAGCAAGTCCTGGCCTCCCATTCTGATGTCAGGGGCCTGAGCCGGGCTCAGAGCTCCAAGTTCCAGGCCTGGCCCTGCCATTTCCCCACAGACTGACCTTGCATGGGTCCATGTGCCTGCCCCTCTGGGTCCTGGGTCCTTCATGTGCTTCTGGCGTGGCTGGGGCTCTGTGGCTGGGGCACAGGTGATGAGGGATGGTGCGTGGGCATTGCTTGGGTGAACCTCACCTCCCTGACCTCAGCCACACCCCTCCCTCCTGCTCCGTGACTCCCCCTCTCCTCCTGCCTTCTTCTTCCCCAGAGGGGCCCAGGAGTGTGTGTCCACAGGAGAGCTCGAGTGCATGTGCATTGGATGCCAAGTGCACACAGGTGCACACACTTTGCTCACCTTCTAGGCTGCAGCCAGACGTGGCCGGAGGGCTCTCGTTTACATGAGACACAGTGACACAGGGACACAGGGACACCAGGGACCTGGGGCCTGCAGGGAGCAACGCGGGCCACATTTCCCTCCTGGAGAGGCTCACAATCTCAGGCACTTGATGCGCGGAGGAAGTCAGATCCTGGAAGTGAGTGGCAGACACCTCCTCTGTCCCCACAACTATGGGGGGCGGGCTGTCAGCCCACCTTAGAGACCAGAGGGTGGGGTGCAGGGGAGGAGCTCAGAGAGACCCCAAAGTTTAAACCCAGCCTTGTGAAAGGACCTTGATGTCTGATCTCACTGCCCTCATCTGTAAAACGGCCTGTGCCTCCTCCCTCCTGGGGCTCCGCGGGACATCAGGCTGTCAGGTGCACAGGGAGGGCTTCTAGATACAACTCAGGATGACAACTTGGGTGTCAGGGTTCTGTCCTGTTGGTGGCACTGATGAGCTCTGGTTCTGAGGTCGGAGACAGCCTTCCGGGGGGGGCGGGGCTTCTTCCTCACTTGGGGGCTGCCATCACTCAAGGTGCATGCCCCATGCGTGTGTGTCGGGTGCCCAGGTGTTTGAGCTGGAATGTGTGAGCTCACAGGTGCACAGCTGTGGGGGTAGGTGGGCTCTCACGCCCTCTGAGCCTCTCCTAGACAAGAAAAGAGTGCAGTACTGAGTGTGGAGCAACTGTTGAAGGCGCCTGCACCCCTCCCCGTGGGTCCTTCATAAGCCAAAGGTCTCACTATTTGGGGATAGGATTTTGTAAATGCAAAATTGGTCATCCAGAGATTCTTAAAATACTTTTTTTTTTTTTTTGACAGGCAGAGTGGACAGTGAGAGAGACAGAGAGGAAGGTCTTCCTTTGCCGTTGGTTCACCCTCCAACGGCCGCCGCGGCCGGCGCAACGCGCTGATCCGATGGCAGGAGCCAGGTGCTTCTCCTGGTCTCCCATGGGGTGCAGGACCCAAGCACTTGGGCCATCCTCCACTGCACTCCCTGGCCACAGCAGAGAGCTGGCCTGGAAGAGGGGCAACCGGGACAGAATCCGGCGCCCCAACCGGGACTAGAACCCGGTGTGCTGGCGCCGCAAGGCGGAGGATTAGCCTAGTGAGCCGCGGCGCCGGCCTAAAATACTTCTTCTTAAAGGTTTATTTTATTTATTTGAAAGGCAGAATGAGAGAGAGTGACTTAACCCACTGGTTTACTCCCCAAATGGCTGCAACAGCCAAAGCTGGGCCAGGCTAAAGCCAGGAGCCAGGAGCTTATTCCAGGTCTCCCACCTGGGTGCAGGGGCCCAAGCACTTGGGCCATCTACCATTGCTTTTCCAGGCACATTAGCAGGGAGCTGGATTGAAAGTGGAGCAGCTAGGACTTGATCTAGTGCCCAAATGGGATGCTGGCATCACAGGCAGCAGCTTAACCTGCTGTGTCACAGCGAGAGATTCTAAAAATTAAAAACAAGTCAGTGCCGTGAACTGTAGCAATAGTTGGTGATGCATTTCCAGGACCCAGGGGCCAAAAATTCAGAGAAACCCTGGGTCCCTGGTGTGTGGCATTTCAGGACCACAAAAATCTACCTGGATGGGGCGGAGGCCCTGGGCTCCAGGCCAGGCTTTACCTGGGTCCTGGGACCACACGGGGTACCCCCGAGAGGGCCAGCGTGGTGGCCTTGAACTTGCTGGCCTCCCGTTATTCAGAGGCAGCCGGCACAGCTGCTGGCAGGCCCAGCCTGGGGGCCTCCTGCTCCAGTGCCTTTGTCTGCACCACGGTCGGAGCCACCGGCTGCAGAAATCCCCAGCTCTGTGGCCCCTTCACCTCCTCTGCCTCCACCGCCAGCGGCTGCAGGAGCCGCTGATAATTGTCTTTCTCCAAGCGACTCCCAGTAACTCATCAGCACCGCCGATGCTGGCAGCTGGGACGGCTAATGGAGTTAGAAAGTGTCAAACTGAAGGGAGTAATTGTCTCCTTAAAAACAAAAAAACTAGTTAATTAGCATAATCGGGAATAAAAGGGCCATATTCCTCTCCCAACATGGGGGTGCATTGCCTGAAGGTGCGTTCTGGGTCTCTGGCAGAGTCACACTCAGCCAGGGGCGGGGGTCCCCAGGTCAAAAGGAAGATGGAGCAGGTGGGGGAGGCACGGTGTGGGTGCACCCGGGAGATGTCAGTTTATGCACAATGCACCCCCGTTTTCTGGCAGGGACTGTTGGACTGTTCATCTTGGCAGCTTTCCAGCCACCCTTTGATGTGTGTTTACAGAGCACCTGCTGGGAAGGCAGCCAGCATGTGTTCTCAGCCAAAAAAAAATTTGTATTGAAGTTTGCAGAGCATACTCCTCCCTCCCATGCGCCCACCCCGTCCCTACTGCCAAAGGGCAGGATAAGAGCTTGTCCTCAGTTCCATGCACCGGGATGGGGGACCTTCAGGCTCCGGGCACTGCAGAACTCATTTGTTAGGTGGCCCAGAGTCACGGTTGGTGGCAGTGTCTGCTCCTGGTGGGTTCAGGGGGCTGGGGAGAGGGAAACAGCCCTAGCTGCTCACTCGCAGCTTTCCAAGACTCCTCACACTCCCACTTTTATTGGCCCCATTGTATAGACGGAGAAACTGAGGTTCATACTTGATTGAGCATCCCCCTGCTAGCAAGTTGCAGAGCAAGGATTCAAATGCCGGAAGCCACATCCAGGGTTCCTGTGCTTAAGCTTCCGTGTAACACTGGAGACGTACTTGGATGAACCACAGAGCACGAGAGAAGGAGAGGGATGGGTAGTCAGCACTGGTGTGTGCAGGGCCCTGGCCTGAGCACCAAGGCTGGGTGGCAACAAGACCCAGCCCCTGACACTGAGGCCCCTGCAGGCTGGAGCGGCTCCTGGGCTCTGGGTTCAAATGCTGCTCTTTTCGGGTGGGTACCCTTGGCCAAGGGTCTGAATGTGGGCTCCCTTGTAAGCTGCCTTGGAAACAGAGATTCAACTTCAAACAAAAACAGCAAATGAAGTGGACTTTGTGTTCATTGTCTCCTGTATAACAAATGATCCCTACATGTAGCGACTCAAGACCAGGAGCCCATAATTTTCTAACTTGAAGCTTCTGGAGACAGGAGATCTGCAGGGGGCTTGGCTGGGTGGTCCTGGCTAAGGGTCTCTCATGAGGCTCCACTGAGACCGGGGGGATCTCCTCCCCAGCTCGCCTTGGCCTTGGTCCCACACCATGTGGACCTCCCTGGAGGGCTCCCTGTGATGTGGGGCCAGGACGGGAGAGACTTCCCAACAGCAGCTACGGTGTCTTCTGTGACGTAACCTCAGGAGTGACACCTACCAGCCACCTTGGCCCTGCTCTGTTGGCCATGCTGACCAATCCTGACAGTGTGGGAGGGACCACGAGGGCATGAATGCAAGGAGGTGGGGTTACTGAGCCAGGGCCCTGGTGGGCAGTAGGGTGGGGAGCCCAGGGGGCCCTGGAGCCCGGGTACACCTTAGAGCTGCCCCCGTCCACAAGTGAGGCTGCCGGAGCTGGTTCCCATGCAGCACTTACCTGCAGTGGCCCAGGGCGCCTCCACGGGCATTCATGCCTGCATGTTCAGCTTGCCCTGCGCACACAGCAGTCTTGACAGGTGGTGCCCGTGGCGGGCAGCCTCGCTCTGGCCCCCGTTTCCTGGGCTGTCAGGGAGGTGCCAGCCCTTGCCTGGCAGAGGAACCATGCAGCGGCTCCCCTGGCCCACAGTGAGTGCTCCGCAAGGCAGAGGTGACGTGGCCGAGGTGATCGGTCGTGCCGCTGGTGAGGGTGAAGGGAGGCGATGGCAGCCCTGCCTTTGGTTGCCAGGTTCCCTGATGCTCATTCCTGTGCTCAGCTTTCCCCTCTCAGACCCCAGACAAGAACACTCCAGAAACACACGCCCTGGTGCTCAGCATACCCAGGACAGCCGGGGTGGCAGCTGATGGCTGCCCAAGTCCCTGCCAACCTCAGCAGCCCTGGGCACACAGGGCCCAGTGAGCACAGAGCGGTGTTGGCACCTTGGACAGCTCCTGAAGCCCTGCCTGGCGTAAACCCACCTCACCTGCTCTGTCCGCTTGGTTTGCAGCTCTTCTGTCACTGCCCTGCCATCCTTGGTCACCTTTGAACAAGAGGCCTGGCACCTCCGTCATGCACTGGGTGTGGGAACCACAGCAGCACTCCCTGCCTGCCGGGCGGCTCTGTTCCCCCTTCTAGGCCCTCCCTCTCCCCGGGGCCTGGTGGCTCCAGCTCTCCCCTTTCCAGGGAGGGCCACACGTACAGGAGCCCTTGTCCTCTGTGTCCTATGGGGTTCAGCCAGTGGGAGACCTGGCAGGAGAAGAGTGGGCACTGAAGTCCAAGGGTGGCCTCCCCTCCCCCAGCTCCCTCTGGGCTAGGTCGTGCAAGAATCCTAGCCCCAGCCAGGTGCTTCTCCTGGTCTCCCATGGGGTGCAGGGCCCAAGCACTTGGGCCATCCTCCACTGCACTCCCTGGCCACAGCAGAGAGCTGGACTGGAAGAGGAGCAACCGGGACAGAATCCGGTGCCCCGACCGAGACTAGAACCCGGTGTGCCGGCACCGCAGGCAGAGGATTAGCCAAGTGAGCTGTGGCGCTGGCCAGGCCAATTGCTTTTAACTGGTATCCTAGGCTGCCACAGGCCTGCCCGCACATGCACACACAGATGTACATGTGCACACGTATACACATCCATGTATATGCACATGTGCGTGTGCACCCATGCGTGTTTACACACACACACACACACACACACACACACACACTGCCCCTTGGCTGACAGTTCTCTTGGAGAAGTTCAGACAACCAGAGAGCTCTAGCTGGGGCCTCTGGCTTTGGGAGTGAGATGTGGAGCCGAGTTGCTCCCCAGCTTCTGGCCTCCAGCCCGGGGGATGCAGGCAGCCAGCTGTCTGTGGAGGTTGCCTCCCCTCAGAGCAGGTTCCCCGAGCATCTAAGCCCAGACCTGAAGGGGCTGAGGCAGGAGGGCCCGCGTGGCTCCACGCTGGTTCTGTGCCCCGAACAGGAGTGCGTGGAGGGCTGGTGCCACTGAGACAAGGTGGGCTCAGGGATGGGGCCAGACAGAGCCTCGCTCTCCACTGCAGAATCACTCTGGCCACCAGGGAAGGGGAGACCGGGCCGCGGGTGTTGTGGCACAGCAGGCTAAGCCGCCGCATGGCACCCCCACGTCCCATATCAGAGTGCCTGCTCTGAGTCTCGGCTGCCTGAGCTTTGAACCAGGCTCCCTGCTAATGCGCTTGCCAGGCAGCAGGTGATGGCTCACGTACTTGGGTCCCTGCTCCCCTCGAGAGAGACACGGATGGAGCCTGTCTCTCCCTCTCTGTCATTCTGCCTCTCACATGAATAGATACATCTTCCAGAAAAGAGAATCAAGTCAGGCGGGGATGAATGGATGAGTGAGGAATGAATGAATGAGCGAGCGTCCTCAGACCTTTTCATGACTTTGTCTTGACCGCTCCCTTCCGTGGAGAGAGGGAGGAGGAGGAGGAGAGGCCGGCAGTGTGGAGCGGGAGCCCAGCGGGCAGGCAGACGGGCCTGCTCTGCTGCCAGCACAGCCCCAGGGAGCCGCTGTGATCACAGCCACCAGGAGAGGATCAGAGTCGGTGGCGCTGTCTTCCCTATGAGGGGGTCCCCAGCCAGCCCCTCTGATCATCTGCAGCCCCTGGCCGCCGCCCCCACCCCAGGCCACAGCAGGCTCCCAGCAGCTGACCCCGCAGGGAAGAGAGCAGGCACTGGAGATCAGCACCCCTTGGAGGTGAGGCAGGGCCTGGCCTGCAGGTGCCTGTGAGCTCCCACGAGGCCGGAGCGTTTGTTCCTGTGGACTAAGTGCCTGCTCCCTCTCCCGCCCTGGCTCTGGCACCTGCTCCTTGTCTGCTTCTCCCTCTCCCTCCACCTCCCTCCCTCCCTCTTTCCCTCTTTCCCTGTCTCTCTCCCTCCATCCCTCTCTTCCTCTCCCCAGTCCTCTTCTCCCCTCTCCCTCTTTGAATTGCAAACTGAGAAGGTGGAGGGAGGCAGAAGGCATGGAAGCTGGGCAGCCAGGGGAGGGCCAGTGGCCCTGCCCACGCTTCCGGTCAGCGTCTCCCTGGACGTCACAAGGGTCCTGCACGGCAGGTGCTAGCTACAGGCTCACTTTGAAGAATTGGACAGGGAGGCTCAGAGAGATCGTGTCACCTGCCCTGGGCCTGTGAGCCGAGGCCAAGTTGGTGTCCAGGAGATGAGGAGCATTGGTTTGCGAGAGCAGCTGCAGTGGCGAGAAGAGGAGGTGCAAAGCTTTATTTGAGTAGGGGCCAGGGGTGCTGGAGAGCGAGCGGCCGGTGGAAGGCAGTCCAGGGGTCTTTGCATATCCTGTGCCTCCTCTCCAAGCAGCAAACAGTGCTCACACATCGGCTACTAAGAGAACAGGGATTTCAACGGAATTCCTTCTAAGTTGTTGGTGGTGAAATTCTGTCTTGCAGTCCATTGGCAAACACTGTGATGACTGGACTGGCATCCTGTTTTGTTCCGTGTGTGCGTGCTGGTAGGGAACCGGGACATGGTGTCGGAGGCCTGAGCCTGGTGGAGGGCCTCCGACTGCTGCTCTTCTTGGGCTCCGTCAGCAGAGAAATCACAGAGCTGAACTGTGCGTCCCCGTGTGCACCAGCCATGCCTGTGTGTCCTCGTGGTGGCCGGGCTGAGCGTCCCCAGGCTGGCCAGGGCTGTGTGCAGCAGTCGGGGCCCAGCAGGGTCAGTGTGGGGCGGCCTGAGGTCCCTGACACCTGGGAGAGGGACGGCTGTGGGTGAAGGAGCCTGGGCTGCTCCTGTCTGACCCCAGAACTCCCTCGGGGTCCAGCGGCCAGGCCTGGTTTAGCTCTGAGGACCCTGGTTTCCCTGCTCAGCGATGCCATGAACAGGTCCAGGCGGGGCCCTGTGAGCACTCAGACACCTTCTGCCCTGGGGTCACCCCCAAAGCGCCCGCCGGGTCTGCTAGAGGCTTTTGACCACAGGGGTAACTTCGCCAGCTTCCCCCAAGTAGCCCAGCGTCTCCAGGGTCTGGACCTGAGCCTGTGGCTGAGGCAGCGGAGACAAGGTCCCTGCTCCCCAGGAGCTCTGGCCAGGCTGGGGACAGCACCCGCCACGGATGCCGAGCACCGTCACATTCTCCCTGCAACCTCTTCAGAGCGAGTTTAGAAGCTGTGCAAGCCGAGAAGAGATGCCAGGGCCCTCAGGGTGCAGGGAACAGCCTGGCCCCGTGGTGGGCCTGAAGGTCACAAGGTCACGGGGTGACCAGGGGACTGGCTGGGGGCCGAGGGGCAGGAGCAGGCAGAGCGCCCACTGTCTCTGCAAAGCCCCCCCCCCAAGCTGCTGAAGCAATTCTGCTCAGCCCCCAGCTTGCATCTCCCCTGGAGGCATTGTCCCCAAGTATCACAAAGGTACAGCCACATAGATGGCAGGGAGAGCAGCTGCGAGGGCCGGTGCCCCTCTGCTTTTTCCCGACAGAGGGGCAGCTCCCTCCCGTCAGAGGGCAGAGCCAAGGAGGCCACGGCTCTGGCTGAGGCTGAAGGATTCGGATGTGGTGAGCTTGGCTTGGGAGCAGGGAAAGGCATGATGGGAAGGGGCTGGATCCCCGTGAGAAAGGCCAGGAGTGCGCGGGGTGGGGGGGTGGACATGCCGATGGGGTGGTGGGGCCAGCACAGCCAGTGGGCACCTCCAGCTCGCCAGGAGAGCGTGGAATCGGCGTTTGGAGCTGTCACAAATGATTAATTCATCAGAAACGCAGCGCACTGGAAAACTGGCTCTGACTCAGTGGCTCGTTAATGCTCAGCCTCTCTGGGCCTCACACGCTATTTAAAGCTGGGAGACAGGGCCTGGGGAGGGGAGGAGGGGTGGGCTCTGGGCCTCCCCCGTGTGCCCGTCAGTGCACAGGCTGAAGGGAGGATGGAGAGAAGGGCTCCTATCTGGGCGGGCAGCTCTACGGCAGCCCCTGGGCTCGCAGCCAGCTCAGAGCAGCACTTGATAAAGTGCGGAACAAACCCATAAATGCCAGGATGGGAACAGGTGTTTCTGTCGGGTGCCAAGTGCTCTGTGAGCTTGGAAGAAGAACAGATCAAGGAAGGCTTCCTGGAGGAAGGGGCAGCGGGAGTAGGCCATCCAGGAGAAAGGCACAGACTGGTCCTGCCTGGGGCCAGCTCTGAGCGTCTTGTCATTTCATCCTTGTGACAACTCAGCAATGGTTCTAATGATTACACCCATCTCACAGACGAGGCCACCGAGGCCCAATCAGGTTACGCCTTTTACCCAAGGTCCCAGAGCCGGGAGCTGGGACTTGATTCAGGTGGCCATGCCAAGGACGTCTTCCCAAGCTCCCAGGGTGTACCCACTCGCTGCTCAGGGCCCCCATGTCGCCCCTCCCGGGAGCACCTTTGCCCCTCCTGTCAGGTATGCCTGTGGGGGCCCTGGGCTCCGCCGCCTGGAGCTGCACGCATGTGTGCAAGGGGACATTGGTGCAAAGATCCCAGGGTGGATGCGTGGGAAGCCGGGCCTTACTCTGTACTCGGCTGCCGCAGGCTGCTCGTCATGTGACCAGCCACCTGGTGTGGTGTGGATTCAGAGTCCTTCCTGTCCCCGAAGGGGGCAGACGGGGACAGTCTCCGGCCAGCCTTCCCACTGCTGGCCCCCAGGGAGCCCCCTTGTCCTCTGTGTCCCTGGCCTTCGACCTTCATTGTCACCACAGTCCCCTCTGATGATCCACCAATGGGGATGATCCTGTGTCGGGGGCAGGGTCCCTGCGCCTTCCCTGGGGAGTATGGGTGCCTGCATGTGCACCCAGTGCCAGAGGCCGTGGTGAGTGTGTGCCCAGAGCGTGTGCACATGCCTGGGGTGAGTCTGTAGGTCAGCTTGTGCATACCCAGTGTGAATACTAGTGTGTGGAGTGTGAGCTCTGGTGTAGGGCAGCTGCAGGAGCCCTGGCCGCAGCCTCAGCAGCTCAGGGGGTGGAGGAGTTGTCCTGAGCATCCGCCAGTGAACTTGGCTGACATCCAGCACCCTGCCCCCTGCCGGCTGCACCCCAGGGACCCACAGGAACAGGGCTGCCTCTACCTGGGCGCACCTGCCCACCAGAGCAAGCAGCAGAGAGACACACAAAGCCCTTGCCCTGAGGACACACAGCTGCCCACTTGTCCTGTGGGCAGCTCTGACCCCCGCCCACCTCACTTCCACAGGAAAGGAAGTGTGGGCCTCCAGGGAGCAGCCTGCACCACCCACAGGGATTCTGTGCACCTTAGAAGCCACTCAGATGCCTGGTTGTGCCTATGCGGGGGGCAAGCAGAGGCCCCTGGCATGGGGCTGTGTGCATAAGGACAGTGCCCCAGCCGCCGGGGAGCCCGGCCCCCGGGTGGGGACACAGCAGGCTGCTGTTTCTGTCTGTGCCACAGTGAATGTGGGCTTGTTAAAAGCCTGGGGGTGAACGCATGTGCCGGGGAGCATGGGGAGCGACGCATGTGGGTGTGTGGGTGTTCGTGTGTGCACATCTGTGTGCGCACTCACCTGGCCACAGCGCTGCCGGGGCTGCCTGACACACGCTGAACGCCGCACACTCGCACAGCCCCTCCCCCAGCATCACTCCTTGCACAGCCCTGGCCGCTGGGAGCTGAGATGCTCAATTTCCCCGCTGATGGTTTAGCAGCTCATTCACCCCTCATTTGTGGCCATCTGCCACCTTCCCGGCTGCACCTGGCCTGGCACTGCTGCCTTGCAAAGGAATGGCGGCAGGGCGGCGGGGGTCAGGTGGTGATCAGCTCCCCGCTCAGCCACCAGCTCCAGAGTGGGGGGTGGGGGCGGGGGGCTGCCAGGCTCCCTGAGGGCCAGGAGCCCCGGGGCAGGGGAGGGGAGAACAGCGCCTTTCTGAGTTCATGACCCAGGATCGCTCTCTTCCAAAGAGGATTTGGGGGTCTCCAGCAGCACCCCCTCCCAGGCTGTGCCCCCGGCCCTGCAGGGGCCTCCAGCCAGAATGGGCCGGTCCCTGACCAGTGCTGGGACTGCCCCGGCCGCTGCTCAGCCTCCACACACCCCACACAGAGCTGTTTTCTGCTCCTGCCTTTGACAGATAAGTAAACTGAGGTTCACAGGGCAGCCCACCCTGCACCAGGCACTTACAGCCGCCTAATCCTTGGGTTGAGGCTTCCCTGTCCAGCCCTATTAGAGGGGTCACCTCCTCCAGGAAGCCCTCTTGGCAAACAGCCTGGAAGGCCCTGGCCTCAGGCATGCATATGGGTGCTGGGGCAGGCAGAGCAGGGAGTCTGGGGCCACCCCATCTTCTTTGCTGACCAATGAGAAGGAAGCAGCCATGCCAGCTCCATGGAGGGGGTGGGTGTCGCTCCCCCTCTTCGTGGAGGAACGACACTAAGCCCTGCCTAGGCTTCATATCTGAGTCACGGCACCATTATGTCGCTCCTCGTCTTCGTGGAGGAACGACACAGGACCCTGCACTGTTC
This sequence comes from Oryctolagus cuniculus, assembly GCF_964237555.1. Lineage (NCBI taxonomy): Eukaryota > Metazoa > Chordata > Mammalia > Lagomorpha > Leporidae > Oryctolagus > Oryctolagus cuniculus. The sequence continues at coordinate 116,042,718 of NC_091441.1, read as the reverse complement.
TTCTGTCTGCTCGGCCCTTCCCGGGTTTGCTGCTGGTTCTTCCCGGGTTGGCTACCATCCCTTCCACCTCCGTGGAAGGGCGGTTCCCCCTGCCACATTCCCCACTTCCGCGGGGGAGCGGCACACCGCCGGCCGGCTCTCTCGGGGGCTGCACAGGTGTTCCCCTTAGATGTTCCTGGTGCATGCTGTCTCTCTCCTCCTTTATAGTCCTCTTCCACCAATCCCAACTCTGCTACCCACACGCCGAGTACGCTGCTCTCCTCCAATCAGGAGCAGGTCCCACAGTTTATTGGTTGAACTGGAGGCAGCTGTGTAGAAGCTGTTTCCCTTCTCAGTGCCATATTGTGGGAGAGCAGATGCATAAAATAAGTCTTAATTCCAGTAACTTAGTCTAGTCCGAGTTGCTCCCAGTTGCTCCCCACAGGTGGGGAGCAGCAAGTGCAGAGGCCCTGGGGTAGGAAGGGGCTGGGATTGGCAGGACACGCCCACATGGCTGCAGGGTGCAGGGGGTGGGGTGGGGTGGGAGGCCAGAGGGGCTCTGCAAGGTCACGGGGGCTTCCTGTGTGTTCCCCATCATGCAGAGCTCCAGGCCACCTGCTCCAGACGTCCCTGCCCATCCCCCAGGTCTCAGCTCCCTGCTCCAGACGTCCCTGGCCATCCCCCAGGTCTCGGCTCCCTGCTCCAGACGTCCCTGGCCATCCCCCAGGTCTCAGCTCCCTGCTCCAGACGTCCCTGGCCATCCCCCAGGTCTCAGCTCCCTGCTCCAGACGTCCCTGGCCATCCCCCAGGTCTCGGCTCCCTGCTCCAGACGTCCCTGGCCATCCCCCAGGTCTCAGCTCCCTGTCTCACTCAGGGGCTGGAGAAAGCAGTTTGGCTGCCAGGCCTTCCTCTGGTCCTCAGGTTTTAGGGTCTGGGACACCAGCAGCCACGGCTGGCCGGGCTGGGCCGTGAGCCTCTGGTTTGTAGGTTTCTGTTTCCCCAGCTCCTGTGTCTCCCTGGCGCATGGTGGGGAGGCTGAGACTGACTCCGTGCAGGCCCAGAACTGCCTGCTGCGTGGGGCCCGGCGCGGCATCCAGGCTCCTGGCTTGGCTGTGCCCAACATAGGGAACCCAGTTTTCACCTCACTGAGGTAGGAGGCAGTAATCTGGGTCAGGGACAGGGTACTTGTAAGAGGCCGTATAATCAGCGTGTACGTTTGTAGGCCACGTGGTCTCTGCCCCCTGGGCCAAAGCAGCCATGGACAGTACGTGATGTGGCCCGTCCCAATGGTGGTAGGCAGAACTGGGCTACCCCTGATCTAGGCGACCTGGCCATGGTATTGGTCAGGATACCTGAGGTCACCAAGCACCAGAATCCCTGTCCCAGCTGGCTTCAGGCTCAGCCTCCCCAAGGGCAAAAGGGCTTATTGGGCCTTGGAAGGAAGAAGTGCCACCAGGACTTCAGGCACGGCTGGATCCAGGAGCTCTAGTGGTTGTATTGAGACCCACCATGCCCGGGTTTCATGCTTGCCACACCCCTACCACATGTGTCCCTGTTTTAGCCTCACTGGGTTCAGGCCCTCCTGTCGCAAGGACGACATAGCTGTGAGTAGTGGAAGTCCCAGGATCACCCGGACTGGCCAGGCCTGAGGCTTGTGCCCACCTCACAGCAGCACCCTCCCCAGGGTCAATGTCGCCCTTTGGTTTGCCCTCATGGGACTGGTGCCTCATTGCCTGGGTTTGGGACTCCCCAGCCCTCTTGGGACAGGCACCTGTGTGTACCACGGTAGTCGGAGCAGCCCTGGCACTGGACGCCTCGGAAGTCCACGTGGCCCCCAGGTAGACAGTCGGCGCTCTTCCTGGTGTCCCTGCTCCTCCCTGGGTCATCGCAGCCTCCTCATACCTCCCAGGCCCACGCACTCCCTGTGTAGCCCACACTGTGCTCCGTCACCCACCAGCCTCCAGGTCCTAGGGCTCCATGAGCACCTGGGGCCCCACAGTGTCTCCTCAGCCTGGACTTGCTAGACAGAGTCCGAGTTAACAGGGACGTTCAAAGCTGTGTGACCTACAGCAAATCCCCATCCATCTCTGTGCCCTCAGCCTCCTCACCTGGAACTTGCGGATCCTAAGAAACCTGGGTCACTTCTAAAGTACAAAATCCCACAGAAACACGGGTGTCCCTGTACCTCGAGCCACGCCTTCCACCAGGCTGCAGTCACAATTCCTGCTCCAGCGGCTCTGCCCTCTCCTTCCACAGGCCCCACCCAGATAGGCGTGGCAGCCCCAGGGCCCAGCTCCAGGTGCCACACCCACCCTGCTTTGTCTCCTGCTCCCACACTTGCTGCTACCTGAGGGATTGTCCCCGGCTGTCCCCAGGTGACCCTCCTGCTGCTGGGCCAGTGCTGAGGAATGTCCTCTCTCCCTTTCCAGTGCACCTGTCCCCTGTGGCCAGCCAGGGTCACCCTTCCTCTGTGTTTTGAGTCCCATTCATTTTCTCCCCATGTGAACCAAGCAGCGAACCGCTGTCACCTGTGAGCCTGCGGCCAACAGAGGTCACGTGTGTTTTCCCATCACCTCATGGCTGCCGTGGAAGTCCCTCCAGCGCCGTCTCCGTCCATGGTGGCTTCAAAGCCGTGGTGACCACAGCCAGCCCTGGCTCCTGCCATCGGCTTCGCTCACGCAGAAGCGTCTGCACATCTAGGGCACGATGTCCACCCACAGTGCATATTCGTAGCTGTTCTGTCCTCACCTTGGGATCTCGGCGTGAGAGCCTGGTTCTGAGCGGGGCCAAGCCTCACGTGAGCACACAGAAGTGTCCACGGCACCCAGGTCAGTGAGGTCAGTTAGACGGCAGTATTCCCCCAGCTCTCCTCCACTCACCTCCCCACCCGCTGCATGCAGCTAGGGGGACCATCCACGCTCACGCCATGGTCCTTGCCAGCCCTGTCCTGGTGCTTCTGGAAGTACAAAGCAGGGGGCCACTGGGTCCAGTGGGAACAGGCCCTGCCGCCCGCCCCCCTCTCAGTTCAGCAGGACTGGGGCACTGGGTGTCCGTGCAGGTCCCACACCTCCCACCAAGCATGCAGGGTGGTTCCCTGGGAAGCACCTGTGGCTCACCCACCTGGGAAGGACAAGGACCACAGGAGAAGCCCAACCTTTGCCTCCCTCTGGTCTCTGCAGGGGAGCTGGCCTAGAACCCAGCAGCCCCGGCCCCGAGACAGGGCGTGCAGCCTCTGGGACACTTGCAGCCTCTCTCCGTCTCCACGAGCAGCCAGGAGTGCATGCAGAGGTCCGCTCTGAGACATGTGGCTTTGGAGCACAGCACAGAGGATACTGGTGGGGGCTGAGGGTTCAGGGGAAAGAGAGAACCTGGGTATCTGGGCAGTGGGCACAGTGGTGAAGTCGCTCCTTGGGATGCCAACATCCTGTACGGAAGTGTCTGGTTCCAGTCCTGGCTGCTCTGCTTCCAAGCTCAGTTCCTGCTAAGGGAACTGAGCTTGTGGGTCATAGGTGATGGCTCAAGTAGTTGGGTCCCTGCCACCCACATGGGAGACTTGGGTTGAGTTCCAGGCTTCTGGCTTTGGCTTGGCCCAGTCCTGGCTTTTGCTTGCATTTGGGGAGTGAACTGGTGGTTAGATGATGGATCTCTCTCTCTGTCTCTCCCTCTCTGCCTTTCAAGTAGACTAAATGACTAGATATAGAGATACATAGATAGATACATGGATAGATAGATACATAGATAGATAAGATACATAGATAGATACATACATACATACATACATAGATACATAGATAGACAGCCATAGATAGATGATAGAAGGATTTAAGAGTCGGAAGCCCCTGAGTGCCTAGAAGCTCCCCGTGGCACATGTGCGGCCCACGCAGTTTGGAAGAATGCGTGGGTCTGGGCGTGCTGTGACAGAGCAGGGCTTCTCTGAGGAGCTGCTGAGTGGGACGAGCAGGGGGCTCAAGGACCCAGGACTGTGGGGCCGTCCGCACACACACACAGCAGCGAGCCTGGCTGCCCGTCTGTGCACACTCACATACACAGCACGCTGTTCCCGCTGTGGGGTGAGGACGAGAGGATTGCTGCCCTAAGGACTGTGAGCGTTCCCACAGGTGGACCCCTGACTGGCTCGGTGATTCTGAGTATTCTGAAGAGGGGAGGGAGGGAGGGAGAAAGACCACAGAGGCAGGAGGAGTGGGTGGGAGAGGAAGGGAGGGGACAGGTGGTCCCCTCTTCCCGCACCTGCCAGTATCTCCCTAGCCGCCATCAGCCCGGGGCCCCAAACGCCGAGACCCGGGCTGGTGGTTTTCTCTCTGGCGGATTGCAGTTCCCGTCCTGGTGCCGCCTGCCCCTGCTGCGCGTCCTGCCCCCCTTGTCAGGCAGAGCCAGAAAGGACCTCACCGCTGGCCCCGCGCCTGGCCCTGATTGCCCATTGTTTCCGCAGGCGCGCTTCCCGCTGGGCTTCCCTCTCCCGGATCTATTCTAGGAAGTCAACAGCTTCCGCCTGGGATGAAAACGCCGAGTCCGCGTTTTCTCATCAAGAATGGTCCTGGGATTAGCTGCTCTGCGGATGGCAAATAAGGAAAACCGCGCGGGCTCGCGCTGCTCCAGCGCCTGCTCCCACACCTCGGCCCTGGGGGACAGTCGCCCCGGGCCGGGTCTGGCCTGCCCACTGACACCTGACCAGGAAGTCCTAGCATGAACTGCTGCTCTCCCGGAGTCAGCCCCTGGGGTTGGCACTCCAGTTGTCCCCCAACCCGGGCAGCTGGCTCGCCCGCCTCCTGGCGTGCGCATGGGAAATGCACGTGGTCTTAATGTCACTGCCCATGAACCTCCTGAAGCCCCTCCCTGTGGGTCGCCTCCCCTTCCCGCACCTCTGGAACACATGGGCTGAACGTGACTCCCCCTTCCCCGCCCCAGCAGTGCTCCCAAAGGAGCCCCAAACGAGACCCCTGCAACACCGAGGTCTGGACGCTAGCCGCGGCACATCTTCTGGAACATCCTAGGGTTCAGATCTGGTTGCAGTCCTCTGCTAGGTCAAGTTCAATGTCATTCCACGGTGTTTGGACACAGAGCAGTTTCCCCTGACCTGGTAAAGCCCCTCAGTGTGCACACAGAGGGTGGTGGACAGCGTGGTTAAGGATGCCCCACCTGTAGGGCCCAGGGAACTCCCACTTCCCTGAGCCTCTGTTCCCACAGGGACAGGCTGCCTGTGAACCCTGTGTGCAGTGAGTGAATTCATCCACACAGAGGGCTGAGCTTGGACCCGACGTGTGACGCAGGTGGTTGGTTCCACCCTAGGATCTGAGGAGATGGGGTGCGTATGACTCAGGCTCAGTCAACGCTGCATCAATGCCTTTGACTTCATCCTGTGATGGGAGAAGGATGTGTGTGAGGAGCGCTGGCAGCCATCCTGTCAACACTCGGGGTGAATGAAACCCTGAGGACAGGGGAAGGCGGACCCAATGCCGCTGACGACAGAGAGCCCTGGCCTCCCAGCTGTGCAAGGTGTTCGACTCCATCTCCAATCCCTGCAGCTGGAGGAAGGTGGGGGAAGGAAGCTGCTCCGGTCAGGAAAAGAGCGAGCGAGCCGGGTGGCCCTTGGACACCTTTGAGCAGTGACTCTGAGCTTCTCTCTCTCCAGCTACACAGGTGGCTGAAGCCGTCAGGAGCTGGTGCTGAGCTGGCAGAGGTGGAGCTGTTCTGGCTGAACCAAGGGTGATGTGACAGCTCCACACACAGGAGCTGGTAACCCTGGACCCCGCGTACCCTCACTGTCTCAGAGGCATAGGGTGGCCTGGGTGGGGGGAGCTCCTGGACAACCCAGGAGGCGAAGCCAGTCTCCCCAATGTTTCCATGACACCTGTTCCCCCCATGCCTGCCCCCCAGGCTTCTGCTCAGGCACGCCTTGGCCTCGCTCACCTCCTACCCTCCTCGGTTCCCACAGGAGCTCCTGCTCCAGGGACCTAGTCTGGTTGCTTGTCAGGTGCCCACAGGGGCAGGTGACTGACATCCCCATCCCCCGCGGGGGCGGCTGGGAGTCTGGTGGGGCCCAGCAGGGGTGCTCCTGCAGGGGCAGACTGCATCTGCCTTCCTGACCTCCCCAAGCTCAGAGCCAGGCGCCAGGCAGGCCAACGTAGCTGGGGGAGTGGGCCAGGCAGGGGGTGCTGCAGGTGTCCCGGTGGCTCCCATCCTGGGACCTGCAGAGTCAAGAGCCCAGCAGAGGGGAAGAAGGAGGTGCATATGTAAGGGCCAGAGCCGGGAACCTTGAGCGGCACTGAAGGGCCGGATGCAAACCCCGAGTGTGGAAGAGAATCCAGGGTGATGGGGTAGTGTCAACAAGTATAGAGCCCTACAGTGTGCAGGGCTCTCTCCCCACCAGAGGGAGAATGAGGACCCAAAGGGAGGCGGGGCAAGGCCCGGGAGGGGAGTCCAGGGCAGCCGGGCCAGAATCAGAGGGGGTTCACAGAGGCAATGAGGCGTGCAGGCGGCCTTGACCCCACACTAGAATCCTGGTAACTGGGGAGCAGTGGCCCCCCATCAGGGCACTAGCTGGCTTCCTCCTAGCACCCTCGCAAGGGGCACCCTACCTGCGTTTCACATTTTGCAGATAAGGCCCAAAGAGGTGAGGCCACTGGTGCACGGGTCTGTCTGGCTCCAAAGGGGAGGATGCCCCAGGCCACCTGCTGGGAAGGCGTGGGCAGGGAGGGGCAGGTGCGAGGAAGTGGGCCCCTGGGCAGGGGTCAGCGGGGGGAGGGTTGAGATCTCAGCACGGACAACCACGCGCATAAATATTTGCCCATTCAGCAAGGAGGCCGCTGGGAGAGCCATCTGCCCAGTCTGACTCGGGGACCGGAAGAGGAAAGGATCTCAGTCCTGCGGTCCCCCGCGGGGTCTGTTGTGGTTTCTCAAACAGCCGCACGACGTAATGGCTCTTCAGCTAATGGGGGAACCTGTGGCGTGAGAGGTGTAGAGAAAGCAACAGCAGCCCTTCTGAAAACAAACACGGAGGCTGCAGGCGGACCGCTGGGTCTCACAAGTTCTGGCAAGCCTGGAAGGTGCAATTCTGTGTTGTCATGGAGACAGAGTCTGCCAGCAGCAGCAGATGAGGGTCTTGGGCAGCAGGCAGGAGAGCAGCCTCCAGCCTACACCTGGCCAGCATGACCTTGTTCTGCTCCGGAACACTCGGCAGCTCCCCAGTGCCCTGAAGGTCAAGGCCGGGCCATAGACCCACAGGCAAGCCCGGCAGGCCCATCCCCAGGCTCCCCACGGTGTCTCTCACAGACTGTGTTGTCTGTCTCGCACCCAGCAGGTGCTCCGTGTGCATTTGTGGAGTGAAAGAACACATGGATGAAACAGTTCCTTAAATGAGGCTACTCAAACTTTAGTCATTTGCAAACCAGCCACAAGAGTTTTTGCAAAAATCTGTGCCTACATCTATTTTTATTTACTTAAATATTTTCCTTTTTTAGATTAAATAAGTGCATCTCAGAAGGAAACTTTGCATCATCGTGGAACTGGAAGACCAGTACGACTTGCCAGAAATAGGTCTCCAGGGACGTGAACACAAGGGCACACGGCTCGCTCACGGAGCGCCACCCAGGGACTCGGCACTGGCAGAGCAAGGGCACAGGGAGCTGCTCCACTCCGTGCCAGGCCTCCTCGCTGCCTGGCTGGGAACGCCGCTCCGCAGGGCCCACCACCCTAGCTCACGGGGGTGCGTGCTAGTTCTCCCTAAGCTTCTAACCCAAGCCCACAGCAGCCTCCGGTTCAAAGCGCAACACTCCTGCATGTTAGGGAGCGCCCCGAGCCCCCAGCGTGGTCTGCTGTTTGAGACCACATGCCGGGTGCAGTCACGGGCTCCCCATCCCTCGAGACGGGTGCACAGACGCCCGACAGTGTGGGGGACTGGAGAGACCACCCGACCGTCAGAAGGGCCCCTCAGAAACCGGCCTCACACCCCAGCCGGCTTTTGGATGTAGGAAAAGAAATTGAGAGCAACAAAGAGAGAGCGGAATCGACTTCCGATCAGGACTGTAAGGGCAAAGGCAACAATTATGAGCAGGGTTACCTAGGAAACACGAAGGAGGCAAACGGGGATTTGTACTCCTTTGTAGAAGTAATTTGCAATCCAACACTGGCTTACTGAGGACATCACTGAACTCACACAGGTCTCAATGAGCAAAACGGAACTCCCTGGTTTAAATAACGGACACCACGCTCGGGCGTAGCTGGACCCAGGGACTCAGCCTGCCGCCCGGCCCTCATTTCCTTCTGGGTTATTTCAGGTGGGGCCAGCCCCGGGGGACCCTGGCGGAGACCTGGCTCCCTTTTGACAAGAACTTTAGCAAAAGTCCCACGTGGAGGTCTGCTGTTGAGACATTCGTCCGTCCCGCATGCCCTCCCCGAAGCCAGGGTGCGGGCTCTGCCTGCCCTAGGTCACGCGTCCCCACTCCCACGCATGAAAGTGCAGATGCCGTGGCCTGAAGCAGCTGAAGCCGGGGTCAGGCAGCAAACACATCCTTTGCTGCCGCCCGGAGCTGCGCGCCACCCCTCCATGCACACAGCTCGGATCCACGCGGCACTTCCTCCAGGAAGCCTTCTCAGCCTGTCCCCCGCTGGCCCGTGTGTGTGTGTGTGTGTGTGTGTGTACGCGCGCACGCACTCCCGGCACGGGGGGGGGGGGCTTGTGGGCGTGTCTGGGAAAGCCTGTCCCTTGCTGGCCCCTATTCACCTTGTGGTCTGTGGCCCAGGACAGTGCCTGGCTCACAGCTCACAGGACTTGGTGCCCTGCTGCCGGGTGGACTCCATGCTTGTGGGAGGCAGCATGGCGAGAGAGAAGCTAGTGTGGCCCTCTCAACCAGTGTTTTGCAGGACCCCAGAATAGATGCAAGGGGATGGGGGTGTGCCACAGTCAGCGAGTGGCAGCCCTGCGGTCAGAGAGATGAGGGGAGAGGCCAGGGCTGGAGAGAAGGTGGCCAGGGCCCCAAGTGCAGGGCCTTTGCAAAACAGGGCAGGTGGCCAGCACGTGGCAGTGGGGGAGGGGGAGGCGAAAGTCCTTGAGGGCTGGGCTGGGGTTGGCTGTAGGGGAGGCCGCTGGGGCAGCCCTCAGATTTCCAGATCGGGCAGGGTCTGCAGGTGCGCTGTGGTGCAGTGGGTTAAGCTGCTGCCTGTGAAGGCTACATCCCATATGAGTGCTGGTTGCAATCCTGGCTGCTCCACTTCTAATCCAGCTCCCTGCTAACGTGCCTGGGAAAGCAGTGGAGGATGGCCCAAGTGCTTGGGCCCCTGGGAGACTCACATGAAGCTCCTGGCTCAACAGACCTGGTGTTGCGGCCATCTGGGGAGTGAACCTGAGGATAGCAGATCTCTCTTAACTCTGCCTATCAAATACATAAAATAAAAAAATCCTTGCAGACCTAGAAGGAGGAAGAAGACTGGGGCTGTGCTGCTGCCCGGAGCAGCCTGCAGATCCTGCTTCCCTGTCACCTGTTCCCCATCTGTCCATGCACCCCCTGGCCACGGTCTCCGTGGCCCACCACACCTGTCCCAGGAGCAGGCCTCAGGTAGAGCAGCCCTCCCCCAGCCCCCAGCTCAGCAGGCAGGGAGGGGGCAGGCAGGCGGCTGCCTGGTCACAGGGACCACAGGGAGAGGGGAGGGGGCCGCAAAAGAAAAGCTTAGAAGGTGATCCAAGGAGGGCCCAGGGAGGAGAGGGAGCGGAGCGAGAGGGAGAAGGGGGGAGCGGCAGACGGAGGAGGGGGGAGGGGAGGAGGGGGGAGAAAGAGAAGGAGGAGGTGAGAGGAGGTGGGAGGGGAGGGGTTGGGAGAAGGGGGTAGAGATAAGGGGAAGGAGGGGGGAGGTGGGGGTAGAGGGAAGGGAGTGGAAGTGAGAGGAGGGGGAGGTGGGAGGAGAAGGATCTAGGAGGGGGAGGTGGGAGGCTAGGGACCGGTGGCAGGCTGGGAAGCTCTGAGGCGGCGGCGGCGGCGGCGGCGCGGGCAAGCCCCTCCCCCGGCGGGGCGGGCTCCCCGAGCCGGCCCCGCCCCCACCGCGCCGGCCTCGCCTTCGTCCTAGCTGCCCCGCGTCCCTCCTCCCGCCCTCGGAAGAGCGAGCGAGCGGCGAGGTTCCGGGCGAGCTGTGTCGAGCCCAGGAGCCGAGGAGCGGGGAACGCAGGCGTCCCGAGCCCGGAGCGGCCCCGCGCACCGGAGCGGCCGAGGCTCCCCGCGCAGCGCCCGCCGCGGGCCGCGCAGCCCCGGCCGCAGGTAGGAACGCGCGGCCGGCGTCGGGGCGCGGAGGACGCAGGGACTGCCCGGGCGGGACGCGCCCGAGCCCCGAGCCCCGAGCCCCTGCCGCGGGCTGGGCTGGGCGGGTGGGGGGCGGGCACCCCAAGACTCCGGCCCATCGCGTCGCCCCTGGCTTGTGACCCAGCGTGTGCCCGCACGAGGGGCGCGGTGACCGCATACCCCCGCCCGGTGGCGGTACCCCTCGGACCGCCGAGCAGGCGTGGATTCCGCTGCAGCCGTCGAAGCGCCCTGCGCGGTCCCAGGGGGTGGTGGGCGCGGGGAGTGAAGGTGGCAGCTGCGTTCGGGTGGCCGGGAGCCGCTGCCCGGGGCTCGGGCCGGCCGAGCCCACCTGGGGGCGCGCCATTTATCCCGGGAGGGCTTCAGCCGGGCAGAGCAGCGCCTTTGCGTTCTGGGACAGCTCCAGCTCGCCGGAATCCGGAGCCGAGCGCACCAGCGCGCGCGCCGCGTCCGCCCTACTTTCCCCTGGGGCTGTGAGCTCCCTGCGTGCGGGCTGGAGTTCTTGTGTCCGCTTGCCAGCCCGGGAGGCCACCCTCCCTATCTTGCCTTTCGTCCCCGGCGTGAGAAAAAGGGACGACGATGCCTGCCTTAGTTGCCCTGACCAGCAGCGGTCCATGCGCAGACCCCTTGTGCGCGCCCGTTTCCGCTGGTGGCACCCGCAGATGTCCTTTGCTACGCTTGGCTCGGTCTTCAGGTGAGGATCTCAGACCTGGCAGCTCCTGCACAGAGGCTCTGAGCTAAGACCCTCCCCCTGTAGACGTGAACCCCGAAGGAGAAAATTGGATTAAAAAAAAAAAAAGCCAAATAACAGCCCTCTTGCCAGTGAGGGGCTGAAGCACCTGCTCCGGCTCCCAGAAAGCTCATCCTTAAGAGGCAGGAGAGGGGGGCATAAGGGGTGGATAAAATGACGCCTGAGCTTTGGTGACAACCCAGATCAGACCGTGTCGCCTGCGTGGAATTTGGGGCCAACCTTTGTTTTTCTGCGGCATGCAGGTGGGTGTTTGGAGAAGGAGAGGGGATGTCTGGTGCTGGACAAGGCTTAGACTCTCTCTCAGGGTCCCCTGGGGGCAATGTATTCATGGGGGAATGCCTTCAAACAGTTACAAAACAAATATGGGGACTGGGGACCCACAGGCATCCTGGGAGCTGGCTCCAGCTCTCTCTCTGTGTAGAACTCTGGGAAGCCTTGAGCCAGTGGCCATCCGGTTGGAGCGCCTCCCAGGCGGAGGGAGGGCGGGAGGAGAACTTGCCCTCAGAGGTGTGAGTCCCTGGGGGAGGGAGAGGGGGAGAGGGGGAGAGGGAGGGCCCCGCCCCAGAGCAGCGGGGCAAAATGGCTGAGCCTCCCTGGCCTCAAATAAATCATCAGGCACACAGCAAACAAAGGGAGCGCTCTGTCTCCAGCCAAGCGCTGGCCCCGTGGCCAGTCCTCGGAGGGCAGACAGTGAGTCCCAGGGAGAGGCGGCGTCTGAGTGCAGGGCTTCCCTGGGAGCCACACAGGGAGGCAAATCAGGGCCTCCTCTCGCCAGGACCGCAGGTTTGCCGAGAAGTGGGTCCCCGGGAACTCGGGTGAGGGTGGGAGGGTAGAGGGTGAAGACGAGGCAAGTCGCGTTCATCTGACCTAAGCGAGCCGCCCGACAGCCTGGCTGCCCCGGGCACCCCGGGGCTCACACGCCTGGCAGCCCCGGAACGTCGAATGCTGTGTGTGTGTTTGCGCATGGCCCAGCACGCAGCAGGAACTCAACAGATGCTTTAGAGTGAAAACGGTGCTTGCAAGGACCCACCTGCCTTTCTTCCTGTCTGCTCGAGCCAGGAGGGCCGCAGGCCGGGGCCTCTGTGTCCCTGGCTGGGGCCGAGTGAGCTCTGGCCAAGGGTTTGCTTTGAGACGGGCACTGCCATTTCTTGGTTAGGTGACCTTGGGGATATGTTCTCATTCCGCTCGGAGGGAAGGGAGCAGTGAAATCCCCCACGGTGCCCGGCTCCTCATCCCTGCGGTGACCCGGCGCAGCCCATGCTGCTCTGGCCTCCACTTCAGAAGGCGGAGGACTGAGAGAGATCGGGAAGTGACTTGCCCAAGGGCGCATAGCTGGCAGGAGGCTGGGCCAGGATCTGCCCCGCGCTGTGATGCACTTGCTTGCAGGCCTCAGGCCTTGCTTCTCCTCTGTGAAGTGAGGAGGTAGGTTTGGGGCACCGAGGATGGGATTTAGAGTTGACAGTGAGGCCCCGTGGGTTTGCCTTGTTCCTCTGCCTTTGCTGGCACGAGATGTGCAGGAGCCACATCAAGTCAAGCACCAGTGTCGGGCGGCTTCTTGCCCGTGCCACAAAGACGCCGTTCCTCTTGCTTTCGGGAGACACAGGCACAGAGCCAGCCCCAGAAGCTGCAGCCTTGCCCGCCGCCTCTGCCCTCCCTGTGCCTGTGCCGGCAGGCAGGTGAGAGCCCAGGCCGGCCCCTGCGGGCTGGCCCCAGGTGAGCCTCCCTTCCACTGATGCCAAACCCAGCCCCGCTGTGGCCTGGCTCCCCAAACGGGCACTGACACGTGAGTGTCGGCAGGCCTGTCGCACCGTGTCAGAGCTGCGCCTTCATTTCAGCCGTGCAGAGCCGCCGGCTGGAGAGCAGGGGGGCAGGGCGCAGACCCTGCTGCACTGGAAACAACCTTGAACTGACTCCAGGTGCGGGCTGCAACCCCTGCCCCACCCCAGCTGAGATGCATGGCTCTGTGGTGTGTGCCTTGTGCCCACTCCCCACGTGGGTCGGGCACACATGGAGGTCGGGCACACGTGGAGGTTGGGCACACCTTTCTGCAGACTGTGCCGTTCTAGAAGGAAGAGAGGCAGGGAGAGCAGATGTGGACCACACAATCAGACCTCCCGGGAGATGCATCTCAGGGTGTTTGGGGGCCGTGGAGTACCTTCCTCCATCCCATAATCCCCCGCAGACCTGCGGAGCAGAGCCCGTGGCTGGGGAAGGCGGCGATTGAGGTGGGAGCTGCCTGCCCAGGCTCAGGTGTGAACACGAGTGCACGGGGCTCACGGGCAGTCATTAACACCCAGCAGTGTCGGTCCCAGGACAGCAGCAGGAAGGCCGGTGGCCTTGGCGAGTTGTCGGGGAGTAGTTCACGGAAGTCCTTGTGCCTTGTCAGGCCCCTGGGAGGCAGCTGGTGTGATGATCCTAGACCAGAGAGAGCTCAGAGGAGGGCAGTCCCAGAACTTGCTGCTCGAGCCCAAGCCCATCCACACCGGGGCCTGGCTCTCTGCCGCCACACAGCCCCCAGTGACCTGACGGCCCCACTGAGGGAGCCACAGGGTCTACAAAGCACGCCTCCTCCACCACCACCACCACCAGGGAGCACTGCCGGCTCCCCGGGGAGCAGAGCGGGGCAGGGGGGCAGGGAGACGCACTTGTCCCCAGATGCTGGACTTGGTTTGGACAGAGGCGTCCAGCGGGTCCCACGTTGTCTGTGACCTGTGCACCCCACCACCTTGTCCTAACTTTGGGGCATCTCCCTGCCGGTCGCCTGCGTCTCGATGCTTGGGAAGCCGCAGAGCACAGCCTGAGGAAGCCATCAGCTCGCGCACTGTGATCTGACGTGACACAAAAGCTGCATCCGATTCCGTGCAAGCTGCCTTCGGCAAATGACCTTCTATTTTTACATTTCTCACAAATTGGAAATTTCAAGGAGGCTGGATCTTGAGAGCGATTGGCTGTGGCATTCCGTGAACCGGGGATGGGCAGCTCAGTGGAACACACACCACGGTAGGGTGTTGGGGTGCGGGTGGGGGGCTGGCTGGGCCCCTGGCATGCAAGCCAGACCAGGCAGTGCGAGAGTCAGTGGCTGCCTGGGACAGTGGCCCGCAGCCCTGCCCACCTGTCGGCTCCCTGGTGTCTGCTGATCAGTGTCTCCTGCCAGCTCTTGAGTTAGCTGAGCTCTGGCCAGAGGGACGGTGAAGGTCAGAGATGCCCTGAGAGGCATGGGCAGCAGGTTGCTTCGGCGGCCTTGTTGTTGGGTGAGGTGGTTCTGTGCGGGGAGGGGCAGCCCCGCAATGAAGACATTTCCAACAGGGCTGCTGTGAGCTGCGCTGGACAGCACCAGACAGCTGGCCCGGAAAGTGTTCTTGCGGCTGCTAGGTTTCAGGGCCAGGGGAAGCCAGCGGGCACCCGTGAGGTCCCGGAGAAGAATCCATAGGTCAGGATGACCTTGACCCAGAGGAGGCTGCTTTGCACACAATGTGCGTACACGCACACTTGCACACTTGCTTCGTGCTGCTGTCAGATCTCACAGTGTGCCAGGCGTCTTCTCTCGTGACGCCTGCAGTAGCCCCACGGTAAACTGAAGATGATTGCGTCGCCGCTACCCATGTTCTCCCCAGCACTGGATGGGCAGCTGAGGCTGAGTCCCGAACTCGCGTTTCTGTCTTACAGTCTCCCAGACCGGGGTAGGGGGGTCACTTCTGAGGCCACTTCTGAGTTCGCCGGGTAGTCCCCGGAGCCGGAGCAGCCCACATCTGGCGGGAGGCAGGGACTGGGTCTGTATGGCGGCCCAGGGAGGCGCGGCCGTGAACTTTGGGAGCCAAGGGCCCTGTGTCTCCTCGTTCTCCCATAGCTGAGCTCCGACCGGGGAGTCCTTGGCCATGCCCAGTGTTGGAGCCGAGCGTGACGGTTCAGCCGGGGGCCCGTTCAGTCTCGGTTTCACCGCCTCCGAGCAACGCCTGAGTTGAGAGTAGCTCGCCTGGGATCAGGAGACAAAGCCCCGCGAGAGCTTTTTCCTCCCTGGGTGGAGAGGAAGGGGTGGGGGGCTCCGACACACACACGCTCATCCGCGTGAGACTGGATGAAACGCAGCAGGGCGGCCGTGAGCTGGCATAGAAGGCCCCGCAGCCTTGGCACCCAGGGGGGCACGGAGAAGGGTTCCCGTGGACCAGTGCGGGGAAAGACGGCCCAGCCAAGAGCGTGGGAGGGGGGATGTGGGATGGAAACCCCCAGGCTACAATACACTCCCCTGCCTCTGGACAGTCGCTATGCTGAAGACGGACCTACCCCACAAGTTCTTGAAGCTTCCTTGCAGGGCACAGGGGAGCAGGAGACCTGAGGGTGTCCCACGTGCCCTGGCTGCATGCTGAGGACCGGGCGCCTCCCAGGCCTGGTGCCTGTGCCAAGGCCGTGGGCTTCACCCCACCCCCTGCAAGGCCGGTGCTAGGGTGCACCTTGGCCAGAGGAGGTCGCAGCCAGAGCAGCGGGGTCGCTTGCCCCAGGTTTGGGCCAGGTCTTCCCCATGCCAGCACCCGTGTGCTGCATCCCGCTTGTCTCTTTCTGTGCCTCTGAGGAGCGAAGGGGGTCTTTCCTCCGTGTCTGCCATTTCCAGCGGTGCGGGAAAGGGCTGAGACTGGGCGAAAACACAATGCAAAGGCCTCCAAGCCAGAAGCCCCCAGTATCCCAGGCAGCCCACCTGGGCTGCAGCCTGAGCTCCCTCGGAGACCTTGGCTAAGGGAGCCACCGGCACGGCCGTTCCTGGAGCTGGAGGTCAGAGACTCACCTATGATTTACAGAAACATCGGGCTCGGGGCCGGAGAAGCAGGAGCCGTTCTGTGGAGATGGGGTTCAAGTGCACGGGGGCGGGGGTTGTGTCTTCTGAGCAGGCTGCCTCGAGGGGACATGGAACGGTCCAGCCATGCGCCCCCGAGCTGAGCACTTGGCAAGCAGTGCCCCAGACCCTCAACAAGGAGGCCGAGGCTCAGGCAGCTCTGGGGGCTGCCCGAGGCTGGACCGTTGGCTCCTTCAGCCGTGCAGAGCTGGGCTCAGACCCGGGTCTGCAGGACCCCTGGGCCTGGGCTCCCAGCTTCGAGAAGGAGGCGGGAAATCGCTCCCTGCCTGGCCCCTGGCCGCCTTCTCTGGGCTTTGCTTTCTCCATCCCCAGAGCCAAGGATTTGGGCTGTGGAGCAGGACCCCGGCCGCTCCCCGCACCAGGCAGCAGCCCTGCAGGCAGGGGGCGGGGGTTGCATGCCCGCTTCCTCCGCTCCTCCTCCAGCTCCCCCAGAGCAGGGGTGGGGTGGGGGTGGGGTAAGAGCCCTTTCTGCAAATGGCAGTGAATGCACACAGCGCTGGCACAGCAGGTGCAGCGCTGTCGGTTATGCCGCGGGGACTAACGGAGACGCCGGCCCCGCGCCTCTGGGCTGGCAGCAGTGTGCTCAGGAGCGGTGCCAGGGGCCCAGACGAGAGCACAGCCGTTCCCTCCCCAACCTGGGAGGCAGACAGGAGCCACACGGCCAAGGGCCCCCCCCGACCCCAGCTCTGGCCGAGCGGCTCTTTGGACAGGGCTCTGTGGTGGCTGCTCTAGGGGCTTTTCTGGGCAGTCTGGATGGGCCATCTCCAGGGCCAGGTGTGGGCAGCAACCGGGCGCAGTAAACCTACTGTGTGCCGGGCTCTGCTGTGGGCGTAAGCTCAGCGTCAAAGCCACAAACCCGTCACAGCCCAGCTGCTGCGTTTTCTGGAGTCTGGTGTGCCTGGCTTGGAGTGGGGCACACAGTAGGCACTTTCCTCCCGCTTAGTATGATTGCTTCAGTGAGCCGGGCGCAAACCCAGGTGGGCTCCGGGACAGGGGGCAGGCAGGCTCTTCTTGAGCGTCAGTGGCCCGGCCTTCCTGGACAGCTTGTCGCTGGGCTCAGAGGAAGAACTGGGCTTGCCATTGGCTGGGTCACCACGGATAACGCCCTTGCCTTCTGTGAGCCTCAGTGTGCACATCTGTGAAATGGGGGAGACTGAGGGCTGTGATGCTGCAGGCAAAGCACACCTCCTCGCCCCCCCGAGGCCCAGAGCTGGAGATGGCACAGACCCTGTGGAAGCCGCACAGCAGGGGTGAGTGTGGCAACCCACATCAGCCTCATGTGTGTCCTGGGAGTTAAAGTCTCGCTCAGACCCCCGCTCACTTCTATCAGCCCTGACTCTGTCCCTGTCTCGCTGGATGCAGGAAGCCATTTGTTTGGGTTTTCATAAGCTAGAGAAAGTCACAGAACCCCCCCACACACACCCCTGTGATGCAGACGGGTAAACTGAGGCCTCCAGAGGTGCCCCAGGCCCTGCAGGTGCTAGGACCCAGAGCGTCTCACCCCTGGCCCTCAGCAGCCCAGCTCCACGGCTGAGAAATTATTAAATAGAGTTGGTGGAAGGACTCTGGTTGCCGTGACAACGGAGCCTGTGTCCTCGGAGATAATGGCGTTGCACAGGCGGGGCGATGCACCGTGAATGCTGATGTTCGAGCCGCTGGCACGCGGAGGGGACTGTGTCCCGAGGGGCAGGCCAGGGGCCCGCGGCGTGGGCAGCCCGTGGGACGCTTGCCTTGTCTGGTCGCAGGGCCCGGGCTCCCCCTGCAGCAGGGAAGGCCTGGAAGGAGGCTGGACCCGTGCAGTGGGGCTGGCACTGGGAGCACCCGAATTCTGGAAAGACTTGGGGAGCAGGGAAGAGGCCAGCCAGAGAGGAGGGGACGCAGCGTGGCCTGGTGGCCCAGACCGTGCACTCCGGAGCCCAGGGCACGGCCCTCCCCGCTCTCTGTCACTGTCTGCCCGGGGCCTCGTCCTTTACATCTGCACAGTGGGGTTGATACCAGCACCTGCCCCGTAGGCCGTGTCACGGCCATCACTCAGGGGCAGTGGATCTCGTTGCTAACGAAGGAGGGGAGCTAGAAGCATCCACTCACGGCCACAAGTGGGCTTGTGATGGGCACAGCTAGACGAGTGCAGGAGGCTAGAAGATGGACAAAAACGCAGGTCCCTGTGATGGGCGGGTCTCAGTGCACGTGTGTGGTCCCCGCAAACCCCCCCACAGCTGCACACAGCAGCAGGATTTTCTCTTTCCTAGCTGTGAACCCTTCCTTGTGGAAGACAGCGTCGCACCCGGGCCCTCCCTGTGCCGGTCCTGCCCAGCTGGCCCAGTGTGGGCAGCGCCCTCGGCAGGGGCTGGACGATGTGGGGTTAACACCCAGAGAAACCCCAAAGTGAATCATTTGCATGCTGGCCAGGGAGGCAGCTGGCTGTCGACCCCTGGCCCCGTTTCGGAAGCAGAAGGAGGATGCAGGACTCAGTGCTGGGAGCCGGGGGCCTGGCAGTTGAGACGCAAGCAACCATTTCTGTGTGCTGGCCCGCCCCACAGCCGGTCCAGTGTCCCCTGGGCAGCAGCCGCTTCTGAGGCTGAGGACAGGTAGGCAGCAAAGAGGAGCCTCCCTCCTGGGACACTGCTGTCCCCGCCGTCCCCCTGGGCAGGACAGGGGTCAGGGAAGCTCCGCGTGGACACGTGCAGGCAGCTGACATTTCACCGGGGTTTGAAGGAACACGTGTGCGCCCTGGGGGTCGCGTGTCAAGAGCGGTTGGCTCTAAGAATCTGAGCCGATCAACGTCTCCCGGGACTCTGCCGTCGCCTGTCTTGATGGAGCTGGCGTTCTGCCCACAGCTTTTCCCCACCTCTGTCTGAAAAGCAGTGATGCTAGCACCAGTCAGGCGGTCTGCCGGGGCCCAGCTGCTGCTGCAGCCCCACGCACGTTCTCCCATTCGACCTCGTAGCTCTCAAGGTAGATCGTGATCATCTCTGTTCCCGGCAGAGCTGGGATTCGAACCCAGGTCTCCAGGTCTGCAGGCCCTGCCCTCCCCTGCCGATGTCAGGGCTCCTGAGGAACCGCTGATCCCCCTGACATTCCGCTGAGCAGGAGGCTGGCCCAGGCTTGCTCGTCCATCCGGCGTGGGACTTCGAATTTGCTCAGCAGAAGTCCGGTTTCGCTTCTTACTACCTAGGATTTTTCACTCTGTAAGGGGGGGCTCTCACCCTGTAGAATTCTCGAAAGCTCAGTGAATGAAGCGAGAACAGCTGCGCTGGCAGAAGTGAGCATTCATTTGAGTCTTTTAAAAATAAAATTGGCTTCCTCTCGTGGGAAAATATGTTCGCGCCTGGAGCGTGACCCTTCGGCAGCTCCGAAACCCACGCCCTTCCCGTTCTCGCAAAATATCCTAGGGCTGCACCTCTCATGTTTTCCTTAAGCCGGTGGAGTTTTCCTTAAGAGAACAGGAGGGGTTTTTGTTTTCCAGATACAAAATTGGTGATGCTGAACCTGCGTTTCCAAACCTCATCACCGCTAGGTGTGTGACATAGGCGGCTTCGCAAAGTTCAAGGAAATGCGCGTTATCTTCCCTTGCGTTCGGGGGTGCCTCGCCTTGTGGCCCCCCACAAAGGGGCCACACTCATGTCATTCTCCCACTCTCCTGAGTGGTGGAGGCGGCTCTGTCCTGGGCCTGCAGACTGAAAGCCGTCGAGGACCGGGCAAAACTCCCCGATGAGGCGGGATGTTGGTGGCTGGCTGACGGTGCCCGTGGGACTTTGATAAGTGGCGCTGCCCCACGCCCCCTGGTCCAGGCTGCCAGTTCAAGCTTTAAAACTGTCAGCCGGGGGCCGGTGTTGTGGCGTAGCTGATGAAGCCACTGCCTGTGACGCCAGCATCCCGTGTGGGCACTGATCCGTGTCCCACCTGCTCCGCGTCCAATCCAGCTCCCTGCTAGTGGCCTAGGAAAAGCAACAGAGGACGGCCCACATGTTTGGGTCCCAGCCACCTTGTGGAGGCCCATAGGAAACTCCTGGCTCCTGGCTTTGGCCTAGCTAAGCCCTCACTGTTGTGGCCACTTGGGAAATGAGCCAGTAGATGGAAGACCCTCCCCAACCTCTCTCAAAATAAATAAGTAAATCTTTAAAAAAACATTTCTCAGCTGTGGGTGCTGGCTGCCTTTAAGACGTCTGGTGTGGCCACGTGTCACCGTCTTGCTCTGTCTGGGGCCTCGGTGAGTTGTTCTCTAGAGTGGGGCCGGCGACACCTGCAGAGCTGTCGAGGGGTGGAAGTGGATGCTGGGTGGACGCCGTGGAGCTGTGTGCCGCCACCGTAGGGCACGGAGAGGTCGCTCGGCCAGGCTGCGCCTCCATAATGACTCGGGACAGCTCCTGTGGCCGGCGGCCGGCCCTGGCAGGAGCAGCTGCCATGTCTCTTTCCCGGATCTGAGCTCTTTTTTTTTTTTTTTTTTTGACAGGCAGAGTGGACAGTGAGAGAGAGAGACAGAGAGAAAGGTCTTCCTTTGCCGTTGGTTCACCCTCCAATGGCCACCGCGGCCGGCGGGCTGCGGCCGGCGTACCGCGCTGATCCGAAGGCAGGAGCCAGGTACTTCTCCTGGTCTCCCATGGGGTGCAGGGCCCAAGGACTTGGGCCATCCTCCACTGCACTCCCTGGCCACAGCAGAGAGCTGGCCTGGAAGAGGGGCAACCAGGACAGAATCCGGCGCCCCGACCGGGACTAGAACCCGGTGTGCCGGCGCCACAAGGCGGAGGATTAGCCTAGTGAGCCGCGGCGCCGGCTTGGATCTGAGCTCTTAAAAGGTCCAGACCCCGTGCCCCTGGGAGCCCCTCAGGCATGTCTTGAACAAGAACAAGCGGTTTCCTGCACGTGTGTGTGCACAGGCGGAGAGCCGTGGCCCGGAATGCCAAGCAGGCCTCACGGTGCTCTGCCTTCCCGATTGGAATTCAGGGTTTCTGGCTGGCTGGGCTCCGCCGGCCAGAGGCTGGAAGCGGCAGGGAACCTGGGACATGCGGTGGGGGTGCAGGGCCGGACATGTTCTCCCGTTCTCCGGGGGCTGCCGTGGTGCCCAGAGCAGGTTCATTCTGAGTCAGCGCCTTGAGCCGGTTTGGCGAGGAGGAAGTTAATGGGCTGGCTCGCAGCAGACCCGGCAGAAGGAGGGCAGTGGGAAAGGCCCTGCAGCCTGGGTTCAAATCCCAGCTCCTCCGCCACCTGTGCCCTTGACCTCTGCACACTAAAGGGCGAGCCCCTGCCTCCTGGCCTCGTCACAGGGGTCGGTCGGTGGGAGACGCAGCCTGGCACTGCTCGTGGGCACCCGCAGCACGCGGTCCCCCCTCCCCGGGGCTCACTGCCCTGTCTCCCTCTCACCATGCTTTTCCCTGGATTCCTTGTCTGACCCCTCACCTGGGAAGAGACAGGTGGTGAAGCGGCACCTTGCCAGCCACTCGCAGCCGGGCCATCTCTTCCCCATCCGTGGCCGCGTTGTGGAACCTGGGACCTGCCCTGGGGGTGGGGGGGTCCTTACACCCCAGAAACCAGCAGCTGCTGCCACTGCCCAGGAGGCCCACGGTGTCCTCTGTTGTGAGGGCAGGGCCAGGAGCGCACCTCTTACCTGGTGTGAGCTCCGTGCGGGAAACAGCACCTGGGAGACCCTGGCCCCAGCCATGCAAAGACGGCAGAGCGGCTGGCGAGGTGGGACGGGAGGACTTGTGGTCGCGGCGAGGCAGAGGGCGCATGCGCTGTGCCCCCCGCCCCGTGCCCCTTTGCCGCCGCCTGCGCACCCCGCCTCCCTGCCTCTCTCTGCACACAGTTGCCCGGCTCTCTTGCCAAAGCGCAGTCCCATCACGGCCCCCCCTTCCCAGGGTGCGCTGGCAGCCACGAGGCCACCGGGGGCCCACGGTGGGAGAGGGGCCGTCGGGAATACGGGCTGCACTTGCTCAGGCCGCTGTCACGCGGATCCGGGCCTGCGAGCGCGTGCTGCTTGCTTTGTCCGTGCCTGGTTCCTCGTCTGTGCCGTGGGGCGTCGCGAGAGTTAAATGGCATCCTTCGCGTTATGCGCTTCACAGATCTGTTGCGACCATGGCTCCCTCTCTGCCTGGAGTGCACCGGCGTGAGCACTCGCTCCTGCTTCCCTGGCCAAGGTGGAAGAGAGCTCTCGCTTCTCCTGCCCCCTCCCTGCCGGCCCGAGGGAGGTGCAGCCCGTACCCGCCTGAACCCCTGCCTGGCCGCCTCCCCCAGCTCTCCCGACTCAGCCTCAGCTCGCAGCTTCTCCCCCTGCACCCAGCCTGGGACCTGCCTCCCCGCCGCTGGGTGGCTCAGATTGGAAATGGCCTTGAGAAAATGAGGCGTGCAGTGGGGCGCTGCTGGGAGTTAGGGGCCAGAAGAGACGCTCACGAGGCCCTGGGGTGTGAGCGAGGCACGTGGGATGAGATGAGACTGAGGGGGGAAGCCAACACAGGCGCCGGAGCCAGCCCCACCGCTCTGCCTGTGCAGGGAAGGGAACCCAGGCATGGGGCGGGCAGGGGGCTGGCTTGAGACCACATAGTGTGTGCAGTGCGGTGCCAGGAGCCAAACTTGTGCCTTCGCCACTCAGGTCAGCCCCCAAGACACATCCCCGGGGCTGTGCCCAGCTGCCGCAAGGCACAAGTGGCAGCTGTGTTGGAGGAGAGCTGGGTCTCCAAGTGGAGAGAGCTGCCCCTTGGGGACCCCATTGGAGCCGCCAGCCCCACAGGCCCGGTGAGGGCTGCTCAGCTGGGATCACGGGCTCTCTGCTGGCTCCCAGGACACCGTGTGGCCGCAGCCGGGGAGCTGCAGTGGCCCTAGTGGGGCGACCACTGAAGCCCCGTGCAGCAGCCTCTTGGGGGTGTTTCCCTAGGGGTCAGTGTGGGGTTTCTTGGAGGAGCTGTGTCTGGGGAGGGGTGGCTCCCGGACATCCCCAATGTGGGGCTTGTTTTTCCGCGGGCACCTGCCAGACAGCGGCTGAGAGCCGGCGCACAGGACCCTGGTTCAAGCCATGGTGCCCCTGGCTGGAAGCCTTTTGCAAAGTCACTTTACTGCTCCGTGCCTTGGCTTACCTTTCAGTGCAATGGGGGAAGGTGTGGGGATCCACCACGTGTGTAGCGTGGCCCTGGCGTGCTGCAAGCGTGGCCGGCTCGCCGCCTCCCTGCATCCCGAGCTCGTCCGGTTCGTTCCGCTCCCCTCCTTTGCCCGTGGAAAGCTGGGCCGCTTTTCTTCCATGCGTGCGGCCGCGGGAGAGCTGGGCCTGGACTCCTGGAGCCACCACAGCTGCGGTGGATGCTGCTCTCGGTGGCCCACGGGGCTCGGGGTGGGGCTGCTCCGTGGCCTGTTCCCTGGGCCACCGTGGTCCGGGACGTGCCCTGGACAACCGCACGGCAGCTCCCAGGGAAGCCCTGGAGCTGGGATTTTCTGTTTCCTCCTCTGGCTCAGGGCAGGGAGGCCAGGCAAGTTGCTCCCTACCCCGGGTGTCCTGCCGGCAAGGTCAGCAAGGTCATGGGGTCAGCACTCTAAGGGCACAAGCCGCCTGCTGTGGGCCCGTGTGACCTTGGGAAGGTCGCGTGACCTCTCTGGACCAACGATTGTTATTGCTTCCATATTTTTAGCACTTGCTGTGCCGGGCACTGTCCGGGCCTCACACAGCGTGGGGTGCTTCCTGGTGGCCCCGGTTTCTGACCAGGACCCAGAAAGAGAGTACGGAATCGACTCGAAGGGCCTCGGGGTGCTGTGCAGAGGGGCACCCTGTAACCGCTGGGGCGGAGAAGTGAGCACCTCTCGGCTCCGTGGCGGCAGCTGGAGGCTTTCGCCAGTCTCCTGGCAGTGAGAGTGCGGTGTGTAGAGACGGGAGTCAGGAAGGGTCAGGCCACTCCCGCTGCGCGACACTGGGCCCGCCTGCAGCCCGCTCCGGCCTCGTCTTCCTCTGTAGATGCCGGCAGGCAGGCAGGTGCACTGGTGAGGTGTGGAACAATCCGGACTGGGAGAGAGGCTGCCTGGGGACCACAGCCAGACCCCAGCTGTCATGACTGTCAGCTGAAGTCCGTACCCCAGCCCAGACCCGGCCAGCTTCTGAGGCTTCTTGAAACACTAGGCCCAGGAGACCCTCACCAGCTGCTCCTTCTCACCAGAGAAGCGCCTCTTCCAGGGAGCCCTCCCTGACCTCCAGGGCAGAGCGTAGCAAGAGCCACCCGTAGCACCTGTTGTCCTCCAGCCGTGCCAGGCTGGCCGCTCACTCGCTGCACCTGCAGCTCCTCCGTGGCAGATGCATGTGAGGCCCCCTCCCCTTCCAAGGCAGCCGAGCTGTGTGGACGCTTCCTGGGGACCGGGCCTCTTCTCCATGCACTCCCCGGCTTCAGCTTCTCATGCGAGTCCATGCAGCAGGAGGGTCCACATGTGCAAACGAGAACACAGAGACTCGGACAAGCTGTTGACCGCCAGATTGGAAAGATCGGAACCACACCCCGTGACATAATCCAGGTCGCCCCCAGCTCACGGCTTCGGAAGCTGCCCTGTGCACCTGGATCACCGGACCCTGTTAGAATCTGTGCCCACCGCTGCAGGTCTGGTGTGGGGCCCGGGGCTCTGCCCTCCTGCAGGCTCCCCCGTGATGCCGAGGCCCTCCCTTGCTCTCCCCTCTGCTGGGTCCAGGCTGGCAGGTGGAGGAAGTAGCCCTTGCTTTGCAGACATGGAACGAGGCCTGGGCGGTCCCACACCTGTGAAGTGCCAGGCACACAGTAGGCGCCCAATAGATGCTAGCTCTTCTCCCTCAATAGGAGCTGGCGTGACGCCCGGTATACAACAGATGCTCGGGAAAGCCTGGCCCAACTGGTGGAGCTGAGCTTTCTTCCCCAACACAGAGAACAAGCCGCGCTATGTTCCTCTTCGGAGAGGAGCCAAACCCAATATTAATTTTTTCTTGGACCTCAGTGTGGCAAAGAGAAAGGAGAGCGAGTGGCACGCTTGCCTCTGCCATTTCTGCAGGGAGAAGCGGGAGCGGAACAAAGCCCAAGTGAGCGCCGTGTCTGGGAGGGAGCCCCCCACCCCGTGCCCAAGCCCCTGGTTCTCCCGCCTCCTTCTCCCGCGAGCCAGATCTGCTGCGTGCCCAGCCTGGCCAGAGACAATGGCGGCCCTGAGACTGCGCCCTGGCCTGTCAGCCCTGCCGAGGTCCACACCCCACGCAGCCGCCCGCCCCCCGATGCAGTGACACAGAGGGAGATTGTCCAGGGTGCCGTCCGCACGTCCCCGCCCCCAGCCTGTCCTCTAGCCCGGGGCTGGCCTCTGACAGCCCAGCCACCAGGGAGGCCCGCGGGCTGCAGCCCCAGAGCAGATCCCGGGAGTTGCCCTTCCCCCCTCTGCCCCCGTTCACAGCCGCATCATCTCTGCCGTGCCCCCTTGCCCATGCACAGCCTCCCCGTCAGCTCAGCCCTGCTGCTTGAACCCGCCTCCCCCAGCCCTTGTGGAATAAAATCTGAACTCGTGGCTCCCGAGGCCCTGCGTTACCAGGTCCCTGCCCGCCGCCTCCAGCTGGCCCCATTCCCACCCGTGCTGGCCTGCTGCCACCCTGGCCTCTCAGACACACGGACCCAATCCTGCCCCAGGGCCTTTGCACCTTCTTCCCATGCTCCCAGAGATGCTGTATCCCAGATACAGCCCCAAATTCCAGCTGAATTTTTTTTCTTTCCAACCAAGAAAACAAGCCCACGGGCCAGTTCTGACCCATTTTGCTGCTTCTGATCTAGGGCTCTGGCCTCCACATGTTTCCTTTCTCTTGCAAAGCGTGGACTCCCTCAGGGACTGACAGAGGGGCCTCTTGCTGCTTGGTTGGGCCCCGTGTGATGAGTGGCATGGGGACTTGGTCCCAGTGCAGGACGCGCGTCGTCTGGGAGTGGGGGTGCACCTGCCCGCCTCCGTCTTTCTCCTGAACTCCATCCTTCCCGGAGGCCCCGATGGAGTCTCTTTCTGGAATCTGGATCTGGTCACGTGATCACCCCGCCCGCGCACCTGCAGCTGGGCCCTAAGTCCTCACCCCGGCGCGAAAAGCCCTTTTCTACATTGGCTCTGGCGTTTGCCCCGACCTGGGGTGCTTTTTCCATTTGCACGAACCTGAGGAGCACCGGTTCAACCTTCAAACCCCAGGGCGAGTGGCCCCTCACCTGGGCCCCTCCTGGGCCGAGCTGCCTCGTTGCTTCTCCTCTTCAGAGCCTTGTTCACCACAGCGCAGTGGATCAGCTGCGGCAGAAGTGGTTCCCCAGATGGTGACCTGGCCGGGCAAGGCCCTCACCTCTCCACCCCTCGTGTCCTGTGCCTGCCCCGGCTCCGTGCACAGAGCAGGTGCACCCAGCAAGCACTAGCTGACTCACAGCCCTGCCAGCACCTGGCGTGCGCCCCCCAGGTCCTCGCTGCGTGATGAGCAAGTGGCAGAGGCCAGAGGACTGATCTCGCCTCCTAGGGTCGTTTATCTGCGGAGCTTTGGAGGAATTCAGTTCGTGGGGCCCACTCAGTGCCCAGAGGGCCGTGTGGCTGGACTCTTGGCCTGCAGGATGTTGTCGCCTGATGAGATGGGGCCAAAAGCTGCTGGGAGGAGGCCACGCCTCTTCCTCCCACCTGCTCCACCAGCAGGTAAAGGAGTGTCTCAGGCCGGCGCTCCCCGTGCGTGGCCACATCCTTGGAAGCTGTCCCCAAAAGCCACGGGCCCTGGGCTGCGTCTCAAGAAAGGCAGGAATGACTGGGACGCGGGGCCCTGCCGCGAGCTTGCCCACACCTGCTCCCTGTGTGTCCTTTCCACCAGGGAGGGAGGGGCAGGGGAGACGCCCATGCCAGGAATTCGGGGTCCCAGGTGTGCGCCTGAGTGCCGCTGCCTGGGAGCTCTCTGGGTTGGGCACCCGGTCCCCGGCTTGCCGGGTCCTCGCGTGGACGAGCTGGTTGGGGTGCTTTCCCCTGCTCCACTTCATTGTGGAATCACTTTTCTGCGATTGACCAAGCGTGCAGATGTGCCGCTCCCAGCCCCCATCGGGCCCAGGGTGGCGGGTGAGGCCGCTGCACGTTCCCAGAGAGAGGCTGGGCTCCCGTTCCCACCGGGCTTCCGAAGATGCGCAGAGGTGCCGAGGACCTGGATGGCACGCGCTCGGCGCTCGGACAACGTCCCTCGCCGTCCTCGTCATCACTGCTGGGGCCCGGAGCCGGGGTGAGCGCTGTGGCTGCCTGGGCAGGGGCCGCCTGACGCCTCTTGGCCTCAGCGCTTCTGATCCTCAGCACAGCCCCAGGAGGGAGCTGCTTGTATCTCCCCGTCACAGAGAGGAAAAGTCAGCCAGCATTCGTGGTGGGCGGACACGGCCAGGGGCCGTCTGACACAGCACGGGGAGAGTCCAGGACCCCACGGGAGCGCCAGTTGCATCCCTCAGCCTCTGCTTCCTGTAGCTTCCCTGGTGCGTTCCACGCCTTCTGCAAGGCTCGCTCCACTGGGGCCGTGCGACTCCTCACAGGGAAGCTGCAGGCCTGCGCTGGACCCGGCCACGCGCTCCTGTGCTTGGGCCTTGCACACCCAAGAGGTCCCTGTTCAGTGTCTTCCTGGGAGGAGCACCTGCTGGGGGTGGGCAGAGAGCTGGGCGGCACCAGGAGCCTCCGTGCCGGTGTAAGATGGGGAAGGGGGTTGGGGCTGCAGTAGCCAGGTGCCCTGGACTGGCTTGGGGGTGACAGACAGATTTCCAGGCTCATGGTTGTGGAGGCTAGGGTGGCCAGGAAGGGGGGGTCTCCCTGTCTGACGGGGGTCTTCTTGCTGTGCCATAACGTGGCAGAGGTGGAAGGCATGGTGAGAGCAAGGGAGCAAGTGCCATTGATAACCAGCCCACTGCTGAGATAACCAGCCCGCTCCCGAGGTAACCAATGCACTCCCAAGGTAACCAGCCCAGTCCTGATAACCAACCCACCCCCAGGATAACCAACCCACTGCTGAGATAATCAGCCCGCTCCCAAGGTAACCAATGTACTCCCAAGGTAACCAGCCCAGTCCTGATAACCAACTCATCCCCAGGATAACCAACCCACTCCTGAGGTAACCAACCCACTCCCAGAATAACCAGCTCATTCCCAGAATAGCCAACCCAGCCCCTGGATAGCCAGCCCACTCCTGGGAAAACTAACCAAGCCCTGGGATAACCAATCCTGTTCCGAGAAAACAACCCAGTGTTGAGATAACCAGCACACTCCTGAGGTAACCAGCCCACTCCCGAGATAACCAATGCACTCCCAAGGTAACCAGCCCAGTCTTGATAACCAACCCATCCCCAGGATAACCAGCCCACTGCTGAGATAACCAGCCCACTCCTGAGATAACCAACCCACTCCTGAGGGCAGAATTCCCATAGCCTGATCACCTCTCAACCCTGCTGCACCAGGAATTGAGCTTCCAGGGGCTGAACTGAACTTTGGGGGCTACTTCCAGCCCAGGGCACCCACCTGGCTGCCTGCAGGGAGCCCCCTGTCCACCCGCTGGCTCTGGGGGCTTCCTCCTCGCACACTGAGCCTGCTACCTTGGGACGCGATGGGCAGAGGAGGCTGCCTTGGAGTCCCCAAGTCGCTCGCAAGACTCGCCCACTTCCTCAGTCCCAGACCAGATTCCCCGGGAAGGAGTTTGATTGGCTAGCCTGGGTCAGGTGATCAGCCATGGCCCGAGGTGATTGGATCGTTCTGAACCCATCGTGGAGTGTTAAGGACTTGGTAGCTGAACCCCCAAAGGGGTGCACTATAGCCTCCGCCCCTTTCCAGAGGCTGCCCCCAGCCCCCTAAGGTCCCCCAGGACTGCCCGGTAGGCCATGGCGCCTTCCACTTCCTGCCGCACTGGAGCTGGGCGGCGGCCTCTCGCGGAGTCCGGAGCTCTGAGGCTCCCAAGCGCCCGCGTCGGGACCTGGACGGGCATCCAGGAGCCGCCCGTGGGCCGTGCAGGAGCTCAGACCCCGCGGGGGCCGTCCTGGGGCCGAGGAGCGGACCGGCGTTCCAGGCTGGGCTGTGCGAAGGCGGTCCGGCTCCCCTGGAGCTCCGGGAGTGGACAGTGGTGTTTGGTAACGGGGGCTGCACGCGAGGGCGCTGCGGGCACAGCGGCCTGGCGGAGGCCACGGGGAGGCGGGCGGGGCCGGGCCCGCCCTGCGCTTTGCTTTGGCTCAGCTCCTACCTCTGCGAAGCCCCGGGCCAGTGCTGCCCCCACTCCTGCCAGTTGGTGCTGAGGGTCCCCTGCGCCTGTTTTGCGTTGCTTTATTCACGGAAAGCTCCTTTGTAGAAGTCAGGGAAATAAAAACCAAGCGCAAAGAGGGCACGGAAGTCACTCAAACTGACCCCTGACCCCCGCTGACGTCACGGGCTGCTGGGTTCTTCTTGCTTTGGTTTGTAAGTGAGCAGATTTGCAGGGAGAGGGCCGATGCGGGGTCATTCGGAAGCAACTGTTCTGAAACCTGCTTTTCTCCACAAAGCAAGGTGCTCTTGCCCGCGTGCCCACGCCTTGGCTGCGGAGCGGACAGGACGCAGCTGCGGTGGCGTTGGGCCCGGGAGGCTGCAGCCCCACTCTGCTGGGTTCCTGTGTCCTCTGATAAAATCACGGAGCCTCCGCCTCTCAGCGCCCCCGTGGCCCTCCCCTCCACGGCTGTCCCCGGGCCGCCGGCCCCTCCCCAGCATGTTCCCGCACCTGAGGGCCGGCTCCACGCTGCATGGACTCGCTGCGGTCACCCTGGCTGGGGACGCTCTGCCAGCCACGTGCACAGCCCAGACACCAGCAGCTTCCTGCCGCCCTGTCACCCTCTGTCCCCCAGCCCCGCCTGCCCGCTCACCAGCCTCCTCCCCTGCCTTGCAGACTGTCACCCAGGAGCCGCGTCCAGAGCCCTGTGAGAACTGACCCATCGCAGACAATCATCAGGTGAGTCCAGGTGTGGGGAGGAACGCACACCCACAGCTCCATAGAGGATCACCCCATTTCACAGATGGGGAAACTGAGGCTCAGAGCCATCCGCAGAGCCCTTAGCTGAGTTGGTTGAGGCATGCAGCTGGCCAAATGCAGCCCAGAGGCTTGAACTCAGGACTGCTCAGCGTCCAGTTTTGCACACTGTCCCCTGGAAGTAAAGAGGCGGGAGGGTGCAGGCTGCCTGTGGCGAGCCTCAGGGTGGCCGTGGCCAGCAGTGGTCGTCCACGTGTGGAGAGCCTGGGCTGCCAGCCCCAGCCCCTGCAGGTGTTGGGGGAGTAGATGGGAGGGCTGTGTCTGCCTTTCATCTAAACAAAGTGAAAAGCAAGAGCGGGCTGGGGGCCCCAGCAGCGCAGTGAGGGGGTCCTGCTCTCGTCTGCGTTGTGTGAGATCGGGAGCGGTGGAGACGCTTGCTCAAAGACACACACAGCTCCCACGTGGTGAAGGGACTTGGGGGAGGAGCTCGGGACCCCTGGGCTGCAGCACCACCCGTGGCTGGGACACCCCGTCTGCAGCTGCAGATGGAGCCCCTTTGCTGCCGTCCCGGACACTGATTATGGCCTTGACGAAGGGCAGATCCCCTATCGCATCGTCAGAGGCCAAGAGATCTTTCCTTACAGCCCTGGCGTTTGCCTTTGGAGGTCGCGGTCCTGGGCTTGCTCCCTGGGGCGGGACGCAGAGGCTGGAGCCCTGGAGCGCGTCGCCCCTCTGGCTTTGGGAGCCGAAGCTTCTCCTTCGCTCCAAAGCAGGGGCAGCAGGAGCGAGAGGGCTTTCAGGAGCCCACCTGCCCCGGCCCCCATCGGCTGCTCCACTTTTGTTATTTCAGGGCGAGGCCCCTGCAGCCCCCACTCCTCTCTGTCCTAAACCCCGGCCCTGTCCTTCCAGGGTGACCTTGAGCCGCAAAGCTGCTGTCCACGTGGACCGGGGCTGACGTTGCACGCCCACCTGCCAGGACCCCTGTGTGCAAACCCCGAGACATGGCGGCCAACGGCAGCAAGGTGGCCGACGGGCAGATCGCCACGGAGGTCAGCGAGGCCCCCGTGGCCAATGACAAGCCCAAGACCCTGGTGGTCAAGGTGCAGAAGAAGGGGGCGGAGCTTCCCGACAGGGACACGTGGAAGGGCCGCTTCGACTTCCTCATGTCCTGTGTGGGCTACGCCATCGGCCTGGGCAATGTCTGGAGGTTCCCGTACCTGTGTGGGAAGAATGGAGGCGGTAGGTAGCGGCCCCGTGGCTGCCCGCTAGGCCGGACCTGGGCATTTTCTGGGGCGCTGTACCAGGATAGGGCCACTGGAGACCCCAGGGGAGCCCCAGGCCCCGTACTTGCTCCTCACCTCTCTCACGGGTTCCCCTAGGACGATGCTTGTGTGTGAGCGGTACCCGGGGCAGGCATTTGGCTCGGGGTAAAGAAGCCACTCAGGGTGACCCATGTCCCTGGGTTTAGCCTCCTCCTGATGGGCACCTTGGAGGCAGCAGGGACTCAGGTACTCGGGCCCTGGATGGAGTTCCCATCCTGTGGCTTCAGCCTGGCCCAGCTTCGGCTGCAGTGGGCGTTGGACGGAGTAAACAGGTGGACGGTGGATGGAAGGCCTCTCTTTCTCTGTCTCTCTGCCTTTCAATTTTAAAAGTTTTTCATCTCCCCATCTGGCAGAGGACAGGCCTCCTCCTGGGTGCCCTGGGCCTCTCTGTTTGGCTGTGGGTGCTGCTTTCCAGGCAGAGGGAGAGGAAACCCTGGAGGGCAGCCTGGAAGCAGAGTGCTTCCCCTGACCAGAGGTAGGGGCCCGGCATGAGCCTTGCCTTCTCCACCCCCAGGGGCCTTCCTCATCCCCTACTTCCTGACACTCATCTTTGCTGGAGTCCCGCTCTTCCTGCTGGAGTGCTCGCTGGGCCAGTACACGTCCATCGGGGGGCTGGGCGTCTGGAAGCTGGCCCCCATGTTCAAGGGTGAGTGTGGCCAGGCCCCTGAAGCCAGCAGTGGCTAGGGAGTTGGGTGGGGCAGGGGAGAGGAGGGACTCCCTGCGCTCACTTCCTGGTGGGGCTTGGAGCCTGGCAGGCTCCCGGGACACGGGGGCGTCAGGTGTCCTGGCCTTGGGCCCTACCCTGCCTGAACCAGACGTGAGTCCTGGCTCCCTCGCCTGGGGGGCATGTGTGACCTGCCGGTCACCACCCAGCCCTTCATCTCCGTCCCGGTTGTCGAGGTGGCAGGGCCGCGGCCGAGTGGGCAGCAGCCGTGTGGCTGACGCTGCGTCCTGCCCACAGGCGTGGGCCTGGCCGCGGCCGTGCTCTCCTTCTGGCTGAACATCTACTACATCGTGATCATCTCGTGGGCCATCTACTACCTATACAACTCCTTCACCACGGTGAGCGGCCCCCGAGCGCTCCGGGGGCAGAGCGGGGTGGGGTTTCCCACAGCAGTCCTAGCCCCGAGCACCTTCTGTGGGCGCACACCTGCCCCCCACCACACCCCGTCTAAGATGGGTATGGTTGACCCACGGTGCACTGGCCTTGCTGGCCTGGGTTCAAATCCCGAGTCCACACTCGGCCATGTAGCCTCAGCTAAGAGACTTCACCTCTTGGGGCCTTCGTGGCCTCTTTCCGAAATGGGGACGACCTCGGCTCCCCAGGAGCTGGACACCGGGAGCCCCCTGTGACCCAGCCATCCCCTCTCTGGGTCAGCACCCCAGGAGGAAAGCAGGGTCTTGAAGAGGGGCCGGCACACACGTGTGCACAGCGGCTCTACACAGTAGCTGAGGCCCGGGAGAGGACGGAGGGCTGAGGACGCGGGCCAGGGCCTGTGTGCCCAGTGGACGTGAGCGTTTGAGGCAGGTGAGGCTGACTCGTGCCACCACACAGGGGAGCCCCGAGGACAACGTGCAGGCGAAACAAGCTGGTCCCGGAAGAGGGACTCCTCGGGTTCCCCGCCCCGAGCCAGACTTCTGAGTGTACAGTGCGGGGGTGCCAAGTGCATCCCACTGCCACCCAGCCATCGCCCCAGCCAGCTCCAGCTGCCTTCCAGCCTACAGAACTGGGACCCTGCACCCACTAAACACCAACCCCGCACTCCCTTCCCGGAGTCCCCGTGGCTCAGCACTTAGGACATGACCGCGGTGCCCGGGCCCTTGTGGGAGTGCTGAGGTTTGAATCCCAGCCCTGCACCAAATTCCACCTTCCTGCTCACGTGCACCCCAAAGGCAGCGGGTGATGGCTCAAGGAGTTGGGTCCCTGCCACCCACGTGGGAGACCCAGATTGAGGTGTGGGTTCCTGGCTTTCGCCTGACCCAGCTCCAGCTGTTGCAGTCATTTGGGGAATGAACCAGCAGATAGGCAATCTATTCTCTCTCTCTCTCTGCCTTTCAAATAAATAAGATAAATCTTAATTAAAAAAAAAAAAAACTTGGAAAGAGACAAAAACGTGAAACCAGCCTCCCTGGGTCCTCAGGATCTCACAATGCTGAGAACCGGGCCTGACAGACAAGATGCCGGGGCTGGCCATGCTGGCCGTACTGGCCATGCTGGCTGTGTCACAGAAGGCAGCGGGCGAGGCCCCTTGGTCAGGGCGGCAGAGCTGGAGAGTGGCCCCAGGGAGGGCACAGGAGGCCCGGGGTGCAGTTTGGAGGGCTGGGCCTTGGAGTGAGCAGGGAGCGCTCCCCTAGCCGCTGTGTGACCTGGAGCAAGATGCTGCCCCGTTGTGATCACGGTGCCACCTGCCCACCCAAGCCGTTGGCAACGAGAGGCGGGACTGTGGCTTCCAGGAGGTTTGGGATACCCTGAGGGCGGCCAGGGAGAGCCGGGCCGTGTGCCAGCCCCTGGGGCCCCAGTGGGGTTTGGTCACACATCTGTGTCCTCGCAGACGCTGCCATGGAAACAGTGTGACAACCCCTGGAACACCGACCGCTGCTTCTCCAACTACAGCATCGTCAACACCACCAACATGACCAGCGCCGTGGTGGAGTTCTGGGAGTGAGTGCGGTGGCATGGGGTGCCGGGGCGGGCGGGGCCTGCAGGGGACATGGCAGCCCTCCAGATCGGGTGAGGGGACTATGTGCAGCATGGACAGGGCACCGGCACGGGCGGCGCCTCCCCTTTCCTAAAGAGAGCTGGACAGAGGACCAGGCACCTGATGCAAGCCATGGCCGCGGGTAGAGAAGCCCAGCTGGAGACCGAGCTGTGCAGCAGCTGGGGACACCTGGCCGTGGCATCCTGCCCTCTGCCTCTTGCCCCCTGCCAGCACCCCCAGTGGCCACCCAGTGCTAGCCAGAAGCCGAGGGACCTGTGAGGTGGCCGGAGCAGTCACCTCCTGGGGCGCAGTGCAGGGTGGAGAAGGTGGTGCGTGGACAGAGGGGGCCGCAGGGCAGGGAGGAGCCAGCACGCTGAGCGGGGCTCCCGGAGAGGCCAGTGAGGACCCGTCTGGAGGACCAGCCCAGGCCCAGTTGGCCCCTGCGTCCTGGGTCCCATAGGCAGTCCAGCGGACAGTGGACCCAAGATAGTTGAGAAAAAATTGCGTCTGTGCCGAGCGCGCACGGGCTTTCCTCTTGTGGTCTTTCGGGGAGCAGTGCAGTATCGCAGCTGTTTCCGTGGTGTGGACACGGAGCTAGGCCGTCGTGCAGAGGTGACTCCACGCCCACGGGAGGCCGTGGGCAGCTTCTGTGCACACGGGCACTGTTTTCTGGTGGGAGCTTGGGCACCTGCAGGGCTTTCATCTGCAAGAGGTTCCGGAAGCAGCCTCCTGCGGACACTGGGGGAGCGTGTACTGATAAACCCAGGTCGCCTGGAGTGAGCACATGTGCACACACATGCAGACACATACACCTGTGTTCACATTCATGCATGCACACACACATGCACGTGATGCAGACAGTGCGCATGTAAACACATTCACACAGACACCTGCACGCCAACACACATGAACACACGTGAACACACATGTTCACACATGACATGGACATACACTGGCACACCTGCCTACACGCACGTTCAGCTCATGTGCAGGCACACACAGAGACACACATTCTGGCTCTGGGAAGGCTGCGCTGATTCTGTTTCCCAGGGGGGCACCTCACAGATGTGTGTTGGGGCCTTACAACAAACGAGGTGCTGGGGTCCAAGTCTCTGTGGTGTGGAGGGATCCCTTGTGCTGGGAAGCTGGTGGGAGGCAGTGCACCAAGGCATGGAGGAGGTGAGAGCAGGCCAGGGACAGGTGGATGGGTGGCACGTGGCCCGGCCGCACGGCAGAGCCCTGAGACTGCAGACACGGAGCCGGCTCAGGAGGCCAGCCAGGGAGTGCAGCCTCATTCTGCAAAGGAGCGGGAGCTGTCCGTCTGTGGCAGGACCACGCAGGGCACCTGCACCCAGAGGGCTCCTGGGCTGGCGCAGGGCAGAGCAGAGGCAGCTGCAGCACCTGCTCTCCTTGAGTCGTTGCCCCTGGTACCAACACGATCCCTGGGGTAGACCACATCCCTGCCCATGCCCCAGCCCCCCCAAGTCCCAGCGGCCCTTGTGACATTCTGCCCCCTCCTCTCTGAGCAGGCGCAACATGCATCAGATGACTGACGGGCTGGACAAGCCAGGCCAGATCCGCTGGCCGCTGGCCATCACCCTGGCCATCGCCTGGGTCCTGGTGTACTTCTGCATCTGGAAAGGTGTGGGCTGGACCGGAAAGGTAAGGGCCTGGGCTGCCGAGGGAGCTCTGCTCAGGCAGGGAGTCCACAGCTCCTGGAGCCCCTTCCAAGCTGGGCACGCGCAGGCTCTCTGGACCTCAACCCCCTCCCCTGCACAGTGGGCATAAGGGCGCCTCCTACTCTCTAGAGCAGAGAGGATGCAGGAGCTGACACAGGTCGGGCTCGCAGCTCAGCTCACGGTGGGACCCTGGCGTTCTGCAGCCCCGGGCAGGTGCCGCTCATGGGCCACTCAGCCAACTTGCCCCAGGCACAGGGCCTCAGTTCCGGGCGCAGGGGCTCCTGCGATGAGGAACACAGGCGAGCAGGTTGTGACGAAGTCCTCAGGCCGTGTTTGCAAACAGGTCCGAGTTCAGACCCCAGTGGGGCTGATTCCTGGCTGGGTGACCTGAAGGAAGCCATTTCTCTCCGAAGCTCCGCTTCCCCTCTGCGGGATGGGGCTGGTGCTTACATACATCCGTTGCTGTTCGCTTCTCTTTTCTTAAGATTTGTTTATTTGACAAAAAGAGTGACAGAGAGACAGGCAGAGGGGAGAGAGAGAAAAAGAGACAGAAAGTAACATAGAGATGGGCAGGAGGGAGGGAAGGAGGGAGGGAAGAAAGGAGGAAGGGAGGGAGGGGGGAGAGAGAGAGATTTTCTGTCTGCCAGTTCACTCCCCAGTGGCCACAGTGGTCCAGGCTGGGCCGAGCCAGAGCCGGGAGGCGAGAACTCCATCCCGGGTTCCCACAGACTCGGGCCATGACCTGCTGCTTTCCCAGGCGCCTTAGCAGGGAGCCGGCTGAGAACTGGAGCAGCCAGGACTCCCACTGGTGCCCACACGGGATGCCGGCATCTGGCTTAACATTCTGCACCACAATGGTGGACCCTGTTGGGTTTGTTTTAAAGATTTATTTATTTATTTATTTGCTTGACAGGCAGAGCAGCAGAGACAGAGGGATCTTCCATCTGCTGGCTCACTCCCCAAATGGCCACAAAGGCTAAGGCTAGACCAGGCCAAACTCCAGAGCCAGGAACTCCACCTGGGTCTCCCGTGTACCTGGGCTATCATCCGCTGCCTTCCCAGGCGCATGAGCAGGGAGCTGGATTGGAAGCAGAGCAGTCAGGACCACAGCCGGCACTGTCACAAACAGTGGCCCCCACCGTGCCGGCCCCGCCACCGGTGATTCTAGACAGCTCTCAGCACCTAGCAAGGGGCTGTTGCTGTTTTGTCTTTATGATCAGGTCAGCAAGTACAGAGCGACTGCAAGCCGGGTGCCCCGTCCAGGGACATCTGGCAGGACAGAACTGGCCGCAGCTCCCTCCCCTCCCTGCCTCTCAGGCCTTATGCTGGGGGCTGAGGCCCGAAATTCCTGCGTTTCCTGCAGGAAGCGGAGGGGCAGGTGTGCTGTCCGAGGTCTCCAGGTCTCGCAGGGAGCAGAGGGGCAGCAGAGAGACGGGAACAGAAGAAGGCTAGGGACAGGTTGGGGCAGGGCCAGAACCCGCCAAAAAGCTGGCAGAACTTTCCAGAAGAAGGTGCAGAAAGAGACAAAACAGAGCCTTACAAAGCCGACACATGGGCCTGGGCAGAGGCACTGAAAACCGGAGACCCAGACCCAAGGCTGGTGCCCACGTCTCGGACCCGTGCCTGGGACGAGGGAGAGCTGGGCAGGGCCTGGTGTCTCCCGCTCCAGCTTCAGGGAGCAGGAAAGGGTAGCTTGAAGGGCGGTGGAAGCCCCTGGGAGCTGCTGTCCCCCGTGTACAGCTGTGCACTGCTGTGTGCTCCCTGTGCCAGCACCTTGTGGGCTCATCACAGCTCTCCTGTCCGAGCAGCCGGGCTGATTGAACCCATTTTCCAGATGAGAGAAACTGGGGCTCAGAGCACTGAGACACTGACCCAGCGGCTTCATTTTATCCCCTCTTCCCAATCTCAGGGACAATGGTTTGTGCAGACAGCAAGCAGCTTCCCTGGTCCTGAAGAAGCCCAGAGTGCAGGGAGGGAGAGAAAGCTGCCCCGAGGGAGACCCACGCTGGCCGGGAGCCAGGGGCCCCTGAGCCCTGACATTGAGTCTGAAACCGCTGTTCCACACCAGCGAGCAGAGAAACCATTGCAGGCTTTTGATGACCAATTTGGCAAAAACGGGTTTTTCAAATGATTATGCTCAGAGTTGGCACTGCAAGGGAGCCACCCTGTGCCACGCTGGGGGAAGTGCCATTTGCTTTCTTTAGAATGAAAAAATTGAGGGGCTGACACCGTGGCTCCCTTGGTTAATCCTCCGCCTGCAACGCCGGCATCCCATATGGGCGCCGGATTCTGTCCTGGGTGCTCCTCTTACAGTCCAGCTCTCTGCTGTGGCCCAGGAGGGCAGTGGAGGATGGCCCAAGTGCTTGGGCCCTGCACCCGCATGGGAGACCAGGAGGAAGCTCCTGGTTTCTGCCTTCAGATTGGTGCAGTTCTGGCCATAGCAGCCATTTGGGGAGTGAACCAACAGAAGAAAGACCTTTCTCTCTGTCTCTTTCTCACTGTCTACAACTGTATCTGTCAAAATTGATTTTAAAAAAAATGAAAGGCATAATTACAGAGAGAGGAGGGCGAGAGAGAGAGGGAGAGGGAGAGGGAGAGAGAGAGAGAGAGAGAGAGAGAGAGAGAGAGAGAGAGCTCATCGAGCCACTGGTTCACTCCCCAAATGGCTGTAATGGCCAGGGCTGGGTCAGGTGGAAGCCAGGAGCCTGGAGCTCCATCTGAGTCTCCCCCATGGGTGGCACTGGGCCAGCTCCTGCTGCTTTTTTGAACACATTGGCAGGGAGCTGGACCAGAAGTGGAGCAGTGTGGGATGCCGGTGTCACCCCGGCCTGTGTAACCCAGTGCACCACAACAGCACCGCCACCCCGAAGTGCCGATTCTGGAAGGAGTCGGGCGATGCTCAGACGCATCAAAAGCCCTTGAGAAGCCGTCGCTTTCTGCTTGATGATTCCACATCCAGACGTCTCTCCCAGGAGTGATACAGCCATTCTGTAGATAAAGGTTTATAAACAGGGGTGTTCAATGAGGCGCAGAAGATTGGAAGTCACCCAAATGGCTAACAGCGGGGCTGCTGGGAGAGGGTGGGGGCCTCCCTGGGGACCGTTTGTAGAATTAAAACTCACTGTTCAGGTGGCAGACGGTCTTCAGAGAGCAGACCGAGCACGCTGTTTTTCACCTTGAAAGCTGCTCACTGAGAAAGCAAGTGGCTGACTGGAGCCCAGTTTTCTGAGATGTGATCATCTATGCCGAAGAAGGTGTCTAAGAAGGAACAGTAAAATGCTGACAGCCCTGTGGTTGTGTATTTTTCAGACATTGATTGAGTGTCTACTGTATACCATGGACTGTTCTAGACATCAGAAAGCAGAAGTGAGAGACCCAAACCCTGTGCCTTGTGTGACGTCGATCCTAGGGGCTATGGAAGGGAACTCTGTGTGTGTTTGTGCACATGTGTGTGTTCCTATGTAACTTTCAATGTTTCCTGCCAACAAAAGCATTGCTTGGATAATTTAGACATCAGTTAAGAATCACAGGGAACGGGGAAGGTAAAACCAGGTGCTGAGCTGCTTGGTTCAGACTCCACGGGCAGCCAAGCAGAGCAGGCTTCCTGGAGGAAGAGGCACTGGCAGCACAGGCAGGTGCAAGGGGCGGGGCCGCGGGCAGGCTTACGCGCCCCTCCCTGTCCCCTCCAGGTGGTCTACTTCTCGGCCACGTACCCCTACGTCATGCTCATCATCCTGTTCTTCCGTGGAGTCACACTGCCTGGCGCCAAGGAGGGCATCCTGTTCTACGTCACGCCCAACTTCCGCAAGCTGTCCGACTCCGAGGTGAGCAGCCTGGGGTGTGCCGGGGGCAGCCGACTGGTGCGGACAGGGGCCTTGGGGCCCGTGGCTGCGATGACCACTGGACACTTCTGCCTGTAGGTGTGGCTGGACGCGGCTACGCAGATCTTCTTCTCCTATGGGCTGGGCCTGGGCTCCCTGATTGCCCTGGGCAGTTACAACTCGTTCCACAACAACGTGTACAGGTGCCAGCGGCAGCCCAGAGCCCCCTCCTTCCCGGCCCTGCCCTCCCTGGCTTTCCCCTGGGTCCCTGTCACTGCTCTCCCTGGCCCCGCCCCCTGACCTCTGCCCTCCCTGACCCCGCCCCACCTCCCTCCAGGGACTCCATCATCGTCTGCTGCATCAACTCCTGCACCAGCATGTTCGCCGGCTTCGTCATCTTCTCCATCGTGGGCTTCATGGCCCACGTCACCAAGCGGTCCATTGCTGACGTGGCGGCCTCAGGTCAGCGCTGCCCCGCTCGGGGCCCGGGGTTGGCAGTGGGGCTTGCATTGTCCCCCTCACCCTGTGGGTGGCAGAGCACTCACTGCCTGCCAGACACTGCCCCCTGATCTTCCCAGCTCTGCAGTAGATGCTATGTCCCCATGTCACAGGTGGGAAAACCGAGGCTCGCCAAAGCCGCCTGCCCAAGCTCAGAGCTCGAAAGGGGTTTGTGCCCAGATCGGTTTGACTGTAAAACCTGGGCTCTTTGTCTCCCAGCCACCCTGGTGCTTCCTGCACGGCCCTGGATTTTGTAGGGGAAAAGACCCACTCCTGTGCCCGGGCCTTTAAGGCTTGATCTAACCGCGCCAGGTTTCCAGCCATGATGCAAACTCCCTAAGTCTGCTTTTGTCCTGGCTCCCAGAACAGTCTCTCCAGGTGGGCTGTGCCCACTTAGCTCGCCACAGTCTCAGTGCCGCAGGGCCCAGGGAAACCGCAGACAGCCGCCCCCCTACCCAGGGGCCAGGCCAGCAGCAGGCAGGAGGGCCACTGTGTGCACAAAGGCGTCCCTGAGCCGTCTGGAGGGGACAGGGCTTGTCCCCCGGAGCACTGGGCGGGGCCTGGGGAAAGGACGTTGAGCTCCTGGACAATGGCAGCCCCCCCCCCCCCAGGCCTCCCCGGCCCCTACAGAGCCACACCCAGGTGGCTCCGATGTCTGCTCCTCATTCTGTCTTTCCCCTGCTCCTGGACACCCCGGCCAGACCCTCAAACACCACCTGTCCTGGACACACCTCCCATGCCTTCCCCCAGCCTGTGGTCCCCCTTGTGAGAAGGGTCCCCATCCAGTGCCTGGGCCAGAAACCTCAGCATTGCCCTGTGTTCTCCCCTCACCCCCAGCCTGCAGCCTTTGGCCCCCCAAGTATCCCCAGCAGGGGCCGCCTCTGCACGTGCCCCGCCCCTGCCGCTGGCCAGGCCGCTGCAGTCCCCGCCTGGACAGGGAGCCGCTCACCTGCAGCCTGCACCGCGGCCCGGCTGCCCAGCGGTGACTCTGATGTGAGGCTTAGGGACTGGGGGCTGTGCTGGGGCTGCCACGGATGCCCACCACGCTGCCCCTCGTTCCCGCAGGCCCGGGGCTGGCATTCCTGGCGTACCCGGAGGCCGTGACCCAGCTGCCCATCTCTCCGCTCTGGGCCATCCTCTTCTTCTCCATGCTCCTGATGCTGGGCATCGACAGCCAGGTGACCGCCCCTCCCCCGGACCCCTCCCCCCAGAGGAGGACTCAGAATCTCAGACCCCTAGAATATCCCGAAGCAGCCCTGTGGACTGGCCAAGTCCAGCATGGGAAACAGAAACCCAGAGGGAGGGGACTCCGCTGAGGCCCCCAGGGCCGCAGGGGCAGCGTCAGGCTGGACCCTGGGCCACCCTCCCCCCGCCCCCCAGCCCTGCCGTCTGGGTGCTGCTCAGGCTGTGGGCGGTGGGCAGCTGACCCCGCCCCCCTGCAGTTCTGCACCGTGGAGGGCTTCATCACGGCCCTGGTGGACGAGTACCCCAGACTGCTGCGCAACCGCCGGGAGCTCTTCATCGCCGCCGTCTGCATCATCTCCTACCTGATCGGCCTCTCCAACATC
Source organism: Oryctolagus cuniculus (assembly GCF_964237555.1). Classification (NCBI taxonomy): domain Eukaryota; kingdom Metazoa; phylum Chordata; class Mammalia; order Lagomorpha; family Leporidae; genus Oryctolagus; species Oryctolagus cuniculus. The sequence goes on along the minus strand of NC_091441.1, from coordinate 116,001,327 downwards.
ACCCAGGTGGGCTCCGCTGCTGCCCTGGGGCCCTTTCAACGGCCCCTCTCCTCAGCCCTTCCCCCCTCCATGGAGCTGTCTCTCTGCCGAGCGCAGGACACACGGCGCTGAGGCAGATGGCGTCCTGCCTTCTGAGCGTTCCCTGGCTGTCAGAGACACAGACGCTGAGCCAGACAGCGTCGGACAGAGCCAGAGACTGCAGCAGGCAGCCTGGCCTCTGCTCCCAGCAGCCACCCGGAGTCGGGCCTTCGAAGTGAACACTGCCTCTTGTTGCATCCATGAACACTTATCTGTGACCTGTGCACTCACCGTCCTGTGGGCCCAGGAACCACTGTGATCCCGGGTGTTGACGGTGTTGATTCGTTCCCTCGCTCGCACTTGGGAGCACCGGCTGTGGGTCACATGTGTGACACTGGGAATCCAGCAACAGTGTGACAGCTACTGCCAAGTCTGCCCTCTTGGAGCCTGAGTTCCAGTGGGGACGAGGCTGACAGAAGAGGTGCCAGGTGCAGTGGAGCAGAGTGGATACAGCAGGACGGGAAATGGCCAGCAGGGGCCTGGGAGGCCTCTACCTGGGACAGGGGATAGTGGAGGAGGTCTCTAAGGTAAAGTGACAGGTGAGCGGAGACCTAGATGAGGAGGGACAGCCAGGGAGGGGAGGAGAGCATGGCAGGCACTAAGGCCCCGAGGGCGAGGGGCAGAAAGGAAGCCAGTGTGGCGGGAGCAGAGCAGAGCCTGGCAGGCCAGGCCATCTGAGTTAGACTTGATTTGACGTCTCCCTGCTTGCTTATATATCATGTTATTATGTATGTGCTGGGAGGTTCTCAGCAGGGGAGAGGCAGGACCGAGTCACGCATGGACAGACAGCACTGGGGAGCGGCCCCCGGGCCTGGCCTGCTCATGAGGCCCCCGGGGCTACCTGCAGCCTACCCTGAGCCCGTTCTCCAGGCGGTGCTGGGTGCCAGGGGGCCCGGGTGCGGGTGCGGGTGCGGGGGGCCACTCTCACGCTCCCTCCCTTCCTCTCACAGGGGGGCATTTACGTCTTCAAACTCTTCGACTACTACTCCGCCAGCGGCATGAGCTTGCTGTTCCTCGTGTTCTTCGAATGCGTCTCCATCTCCTGGTTCTACGGTGAGCCTCCACCCCTCCTCCATTCATTCACTCACTCATTCGTACTTCAACAGAAGCAGCCAGGACAGCAGGCCCTCTCCCTGCACTGTTCAATCGCTGTGCTCCACAGCTCAGTGCGGTTGGTGCACGAGGTCCGAGTGCAGAAGACAGAGCAACAGTTAGGGTGTGGGCGTGCGGCAGAGAGGCTAAGGGGCTGCGTGGGGCACCCGTATGTATTAGGGTTCAAGACCGGGCTCCACGTCCAGTTCTAGCTTCCTGCCAGTGTGCACCTCAGGGAGACAGCTGGTGATGGCACAGGGGCTTGGGTCCCTGCTGGCCACGGTGGGGACCTCTGCTGAGTTCCAGGTTCTTGGCTGAGGCGGTGCCCTGTCCCCGCTGCTGCGGACAGGGAAGATTCCTGTCCATCGCTCTGTCTCAAATACATACGACTCCACAAAGAACAAATAATTTCACGTAAGCTGGGAGCCAACTAGTATGCGTTGTGGGATAAAAAGGCTTGTTTCACGCTGGGTCTGGAAAAGGGGTGACAGAAGTATAGATCTGACGTCATTCGACAAAAGCTGCCATGATGTAAAGTGTACATCGTCCCTGAGCCAAAAAGCGAAGGAATCAGGGTTTCCTTTCCATCCTGGCCCAAATCTCCGGAGCCCAGGGCCCAAGGGTCCGAGGCCGCACTTCCCTGCCTCTCTGCTGGGACCCAGAGAGCCCAGAGCGTGGATGGAGACGGGCGGCGCCGCAGCCCCCAGGCCTCGCCCTGCCCCGTTTCCTTCCGACCCAGACCGCCTGCCCTTGGGACTTCGCATGCGCAGTGCGCTCTTGAAGCACTCTCGCGAGGCTTAGGGTTCTCCGTAGACATGCGCAGATCTCCGCGGTGGGCTGCACTTCCGGCCCGCCTAGCCTTACCTTTGAGGAGAGGCGGGGACTGTGGGAGGGGACCTGCGACCCCTGACTGTCCATGGCCAGTGAATGTCTCCACCTGGAGGGGCGCGGCTTTTTCTCCCTGGCACACGTGCTATGGGGGTTGACGGTTCGAAGGGTGCTGGGGGCGGCGGCCTGCGGACCCCACAGCTCAGCCGTGTGCCCCGCCCTTGCGCCCCTGTTGCAGGTGTGAACCGTTTCTACGACAACATCCAGGAGATGGTGGGTTCCAGGCCCTGCATCTGGTGGAAGCTGTGCTGGTCCTTCTTCACCCCCATCATCGTGGCGGTAAGGCTGGGGCTGCACGCCTGGGGGTGGGGCGGCTCCCCCCAGGGAGAAACTTCTGGAATCGAGGGCGGGCGGGGGAGGCCCTCGGGCCCAGGTTCGGTTCGCCCCGCCCCTGCCGTGCCGCCCGCAAGGGCTGAGCTGTCCGAGGCGGCCGGCAGGCTCCGGGAGGTGGAGGCCAGGCTGCTGACGTCGGCCCTGGTCCTGGGGCCGGGGTGGGTTACCCCGGGGAAGGGGAGTCCACAGGCTGGAGGGGCTTTTCTGCGAGGCCCTCGTGGAAAGGGGCCTTGCGTGTGGGGGCCCCAGGTGCCGAGCCCCGGGAAGGGTCTGCCCAGGCTGCGGGGCCTTGGTGGCTGGCCTGGGAGGCTGACCACCCCGCCCCTCCCCCTCCGCAGGGCGTGTTCCTCTTCAGCGCCGTGCAGATGACCCCTCTCACCATGGGCAGCTACGTGTTCCCCAAGTGGGGCCAGGGAGTGGGCTGGCTCATGGCTCTGTCCTCCATGGTCCTCATCCCCGGCTACATGGCCTACATGTTCCTCACCCTGAAGGGCTCCCTGAAGCAGGTAAGGCCTCAGCACGCCCGGCACAGCCCCCGCCCAGCTGGGAGACAGCTGCAGAGCCGATGGCACCGTGAAGGGGGCCGCCAGGGACAGGGTTGGAGGCTCCTGTCTCTGTGGAGCCTTGGAGGGGATAGCTCAGAGGAGGCCTCTGGGGAAAGCCAGAGTTCAAAGTAGATGCAGAAAGGATGTTTCGGGGGGCGGGGAGGGGGGGATGCAAAGGCCCAGGGGTGTTAGCTGCCTTTGGTGAGCGGGAGTGAGGTCAGGGTGGGAGGGCTCAGGGTTTGTGATAAGAAATGGGGCAGGGGCGGGAAGAGGTCAGGCAAGGTTGTGAAGGAGTTTTTTGAAGGCCAGAACAGGAACGGGGGACTCAGCCTGAGAGCAGGCGGGTTTGAGCCCATGAGGGGTGAGACTGGAGTAGCAAAGTCATTTCCCTGTGTCTCACCTACGGACTTGCTGTAGACCAGATGTTTTCTCCTCAAGGAAAGACACATTGACCTCCGTGCAGGGCCCCACATCATGTGCCATATGTGGCCCCCAGCAGGAAACCCACCAAAATACACGGACACTCCTCCCAGGACCCCACCATCATACACAGACACTCCCCCCCAGGGCCCCACCATCATACACGGACACTCCCCCCCAGGGCCCCACCATCCTACACTGACACCCCCCACACAGGGTTCCACATCATATGCAGACACTCCCCCCACAGGGCCCCACCATTATACACGGACACTCCCCCCCAGGGCCCCACCATCATACACAGACACTCCCCCCCCAGGGCCCCACCATCATACACAGACACTCCCCCCCCAGGGCCCCACCATCATACACAGACACTCCCTCCACAGGGCCCCACCATCATACACTGACTCTCCTCCGACACAGGGCCCCACCATCATACACTGACACTCCCCCCCCAGGGCCCCACCATCATACACTGACACCCCTCCGGGGCCACACCATTATACAAGGACATCCCCCCCAGGGCCCACCATCCTACACGGACACTCCCCCCCAGGGCCCCACCATCATACACTGACACTCCCCCCCCCAGGGCCCCACCATCATACACAGACACTCCCCCCCAGGGCCCCACCATCATACGCGGACACTCCCCCCCCCCCAGGGCCCCACCATCATACACTGACACTCCCCCCCAGGGCTCCACCATCATACACTGACACCCCCCCCCAGGGCCCCACCATCATACACAGACACTCCCCCCCCAGCTCCACCATCATACACTGACACCCCCCACACACAGGGCCCCACCATCATACACAGACACTCCCCCCCCAGCTCCACCATCATACACTGACACTCCCCCCCCAGGGCCCCACCATCATACACAGACACTCCCCCCCAGGGCCCCACCATCATACACAGACACTCCCCCCCAGGGCCCCACCATCATACGCGGACACTCCCCCCCCCAGGGCCCCACCATCATACACAGACACTCCCCCCCCAGCTCCACCATCATACACTGACACCCCCCACACACAGGGCCCCACCATCATACCCGGACACTCCCCCCCCACAGGGCCCCACCATCATACACTGACTCTCCCCCACAGGGCCCCACCATCATACACTGACACTCCCCCCCCCAGGGCCCCACCATCCTACACGATGCTCCCCCACCAGGGCCCCACCATTATACACAGACACTCCCCCCCCCAGGGCCCCACCATCATACACGGATGCTCCCCCACACGGGGCCCCACTATCATACACGGACACTCCCTCCACAGGGCCCCACCATCCTACACTGACACTCCCCCCCCCCAGGGCCCCACCATCATACAGACACACCCCCCAGGACCCCACCATCATACACAGACACTCCCCCCCAGGGCCCCACCATCATACACAGACACTGCCCCCCAGGGCCCCACCATCATACCCGGATGCTCCCCCCCCAGGGCCCCACCATCCTACACAGACACTCCCCCAACAGGGCCCCACCATCATACACAGACACTCCCCCCACAGGGCCCCACCCTGAGGCACAGGTTGAGGATCCCTTGTTGGAAATGGTTGAGACCAGACGTGTTGGGACCGGGATCTTTGGGGTGTTGGAGTTCTGCACGTAGACGCGGGATGGGACCCAGTGTAAAAGGAGCTTGTTTAGGTTTCCCCTGCACTTTGCACACGCTGTCTGAAGGTGGCGCTGTGCGGCATTCTCAGTGCACCTGTGATTTGAAGGTGACCTCGTGGGAGGGGAGGAGTGGAATTCTCCACTTGTGGCTCCACGTGAATGCCCCAGAGTTTCAGATGTTGGTGCATTTTGGATTTGGGTTTTCGGGTAAGGGTTGCTCAGGCTGTGCTGAGTCCACGCGCTCTCTGTGGACTTGTGCTGACGCTGAGAGGGAACCGAGGCAGGAGGGAGGTGCTGGGCAGAAGAGATGGCCGCTGGTCGGCGATGGTCGGCGATGCTTCGGGCGAGGCCTCCCTGAGGCCAGGTGGGGTCGGGATGTGCAGGGCCACAGCCAGAACCCGGGGTCACCGCCCACTTGGTTGTGGTGCCCCTGCCACTGGCGGCCAGGAGGGGCGTGCTCAGGTCTGAGGTGGGGGCCCACCCCCCCCCCCGATGGGACCAGAGGCCCTGAGCGGGGGCTGCTTCCCCAGGCCCGCAGTCTGTTGTTGAAGAGCCAGGGCTTGCATCCTGCTCCTGCAACGCTGCGTCCAAGGCTTTTGTTTTCCGTGGAGCGTCCAGAGCTCAGGGAGGAGGGGTGCCCGTGCAGAGGCAGGCTCGGCCTTTGCCCAGGCCTGTGGTGGGCAGAGCAGGAGCAGGGGGTGCCTGCAGCAGAGGTACTGGGACTCAGCACTCAGTACCTGCTGTGTGCCGCTCACTGTCGTCCGTGCTGGGGGCTCAGCTGCAGAGGGAGTGAGCGGGAATGCCAGCTGCAGAGGGGAGAGGAGCCCTGAGCACAGTGAAGCCACATGAGGTGGGCCGTGGGCTCTGAGCAGTGGGGGGCAGGCTTGGGTGTGCTGGGGCCTCGGCGGGGAGGCGACACAGCTGAGCTGAGGCCAGAGGAGGCACTGCAGCTGCAGAGGCCCTGGCCAGGAGCCTGCCTGGTACCTGATGGGCGGGGGCGGTGACGCGGAGGCCTGTGACGGACAGCGCCCAGATTGGTGGCAGGCCCTGTGGGCCTAGATTGCTCTTGTGGTCAAACAGCAGCTCTTAGGGGTCCCGGCAGGTGGAGGGCGCAGTCTCTCAGTGGTGGCTCAGGGACCCCCTGCTGCTGTGTCGGGAGCAGGGCACGAGGAGGGGTGGGAAGGGATGGGGGCTGGGCTGGACCCAGGGGCGGAGGGCAGAGGATGTGCATGTGGGGGCTGGCTGGAGCTGCAGCGTGGCTGAAGGCAGAGCAGACGACGGGGTGGGGGCGGAGCTACTGGGCTGAGCCTCACGCCCGCCCGCGATGCCCACAGCGCATCCAGGTCATGATCCAGCCCAGCGAGGACCTCGTGCGCCCCGAGAATGGCCCCGAGCAGCCCCAGGCCAGCAGCTCTGCCAGCAAGGAGGCCTACATCTAGGGCTGCGGCCGCCTGCCGAGCGACGCTCTCCCCCCGGCCCGGCTGAGCGTGACCACCACTTGACGTCTGAGGATCCCTTCTCTCTGAACCTACCTCGGGTGGCGAGTCTGGACCCATCCCCTCACATGCAGGGGAGGTGGGCACAGCCAGCCCGGGGTGGGAGTGGGGGGCTCGCCTGGGCTTCCAGCAATTGGCAGGCTGGCATCCTTTCCCACGGAGACCCCTGTAAGCATCAGGTGGCTGTGTTGCACCTGCTGCGGCCATATCCTTTCCGTCCTGCCGGCGAGCCTGCCCGCCGGGCCACGCCCTCCTGGCTTCCAGCGCTTTCCCGACTGTTCTCTCCCCGCCCAGACCCATGACTGTTATCCCGGACTTGGAGGGGTTCGGCCTGCACGCGTGTGAGCGGCGTCTGGTGCACGCGGGCTCTGGCGCAGCTCTCACCTCCATTTTCTGGCCCCTTCTTCCCGAGGCAGCTTCACGAGGCCCCCGCAGACCGCAGTCCAGGTCTGCAGTGCCGCTGCCCTCCCCACCCCACCCCACCCCACCCCGTGAATGAGTAGCAGCAGGAACCGCAGCTCTGCAGCTGGGTGCTCCGCCCCTCTCCCCAGGCGCCCAAGCACACCCCTCGGGGAGCCGCTTCTCTTTCGATGCCCAGTTTGGCCAAGCATGGAGGGTCTGCGGAGGAAGCCCCGGGGAGGGCGCCGCCTGGGAGTCGGGGCACATGCCGTCGACCCCGGCTTCTGTCGGAAACGAGCGGACTCACTGCCAGCCCGTGGCGAGCTGCTGCCTCCTCCCCTTCCTGCAGATTCCTGCTGGCACTCAGACCTCCCCAGCCCCGCCAACCCTGAGGCCGCACCCCGCGCTCCTTCCTGGAGTTGGGATCCACGGAGTGCGTGTGCTGCAGCTGCGGCCGCTGGCGTGCCGGGACAGGGGTTCCCGTGCAGCAGCGCGTCCTTGTGCCCCGTAGCTCCTTAGCGCGTAGCTCAGACTGTGTTCGATGATTAATCCCTAGTAAGTGTGGTAATAACTGTGACTTGTCCTACCTGAAAGTGACCAGCACACCAGATCTTGCAATAAGCTATCACCCTCAGAGTATTAAGCACAGTATTGTAGAGAAAAAAATCTGCGTCTACTACCGACGTGCACCCAGCCGTGCTTGCCCCCACGCGTGGCGTGTGGGACCCCATGTGGTCCGCGTAGGAAGTGTGTGCCGTAGTCTCAGCGCTAAGACACCCCAGCCGCCACGTGGAGAGGCCAGGACCCAAGCACACGTGGACTGTCCCACGCCAGGGTCTCCAGCAGACCCCACACTGTGTCTCCTGGTCCCCCTCCCCGCCCGTGTGTGAATTCCTTTAGGCTAAGGGCAAGAAGACTGCTCACTTCCTCCTCGTTCTTCCATGTGAAACAAGTCCAGTCTCTCTCCGCTAAATGCAGTATTTCTCCCGTCCCTGAGCGATTCTAACTGTGGTATGTGGCAAGGGATCCCCTAACCGATCTCTGCCCAGGCCAACTTCATAGAGCACAATACTCCGTGTCGTACACTTGCTGTGAGAACTGTGAATATGTGTGTGTGGTTTTTTTTTTTTAGTATTTGCCCAGGAGGAGGGAAAGATACTGTATTATCATATATGCTTTTTTTTGCAATAAGGATTTATTCTCAGAACACCAAGTAAATCTATCTCTATATAAAAATATATGTAATATATACATATTCAAACTATATACAGAGCCTGTTTAAAAAAAAAGACAGTATTATTTAGTAAAATTATCTGTTCTATGGACCAAATGTAAAATATTTATAAATGAAGATGCGTTTTAAATGTCTATAAATGGTGTCATAACCAGAGCACGGGCGTTATGTCAGTTTCTAAGGATTTAGAGGAACAATAATAAAGGTTCTATGATACGCAGCGTCAGGCACTCAGTTCTTGGGGCTGGGGACACAGCAGGCTCTTTCGTGGAGCAATGGCGCAGACACAACGCTCCCTTTCCCCCAGAGGAAGGCCTGGCTCGGAACCCAGCCCGGGGGAGCTGCGCTTCGCGGCCGTCTGAACAAGTAGGCAGCAGGGACTCCGCGCTTCCCTGTGCACGTGGACAGCTCAGTAGAAAGATGCCCAGAGCTGCAGGGCAGCGGCTGGTGTCCGCATAGCCTTTGAGATGCCAGCTGAAACACCCCCACCCTTATCAGAGTGAGGGCCTGGGTTCGAGTCGTGGCTCTATCCGCGATCCCAGCTTCCTGCAGGCCCTGGGAGGCAGCAGGTGGAGACTCAAGTACCTGGGTCCCCGCCACCCTTGTAAGAGACCTGCACAGAGCCCAGGCTGCTGGCTTCAGCCTGGCGGGCGCTGGCTGCTGCAGGCATTTAGGGAGTGGGCGGGCAGACGGCAGCGCTCTGTGACAAGGGCCATCCCGGGAAGGGGAACTGGTGACAAAGATACAGCAAGGGACAGCAGCTCACCCTGTTGTGGAAGAGGCTGGGGGGCCGGGCTGCGGGCGGGGGTCTTGGGGGTGAGGAGGAGGGGCATGCTGTCACCTTTGCAGGGCTCACTGAGCACCCACAAAGCGCGGGGGGTTGAGCCAGACTCAGGGCCAGCACTAGATGAGCATGCTGTGTCCACCCCACACCAGCCTCAGGCACGGTTGGATTCAGGTGCTCAAAGGGTGGGATAGGGCCTCAGTGTCTCCACCTCCCACCTCTGCCTGCCCCTGCAGTGGCTGCAGGAAGGGAAGAAACCAAGGCTCCTGCAGCTCAGGCTCCCCTCCCTACACGCCGGCAGCCACACTGAGTGTCGTGTCCCCCTGGGCCGCAGTCCTGGGAACCGGGTCCCACGGGACCAGCCTGAAACACCTGACTGTTTCCTCACTGTTCACTGTGGCCAGGAGGACAGTGAGGATGGCATAGGCTTGGCCACCTCTTGAATTAGCTCCAATAATAAAGATTAAGAAGCAGCAGAGGGGGGCCGGCGCTGTGGCATGGCAGGTTAGTGCCCTGACCTGAAGTCCTGACATCCCATATGGGCGCCGGTTCAAGACCCTGCTGCTTCACTTCTGATCCAGCTCTCTGCTGTGGCCTGGGAAAGCAGTAGAAGATGGCCCAAGTCCTTGGGCCCCTGCGCCTGTGTGGGAGACCCAGAAGAAGCTCCTGGCTCCTGGCTTCTGATTGGCACAGCTCTAGCCATTAAGGCCATCTGAGGAATGAACCAGCAGATGGAAGACTCTCTCTCTCTCTCTCTCTCCCCCCCTCTCCTCTCTGTATAACTCTGACTTCCAAATAAATAAATAAGTCTTAAAAACAAAAAAAAAAAAAAACACCAGAAAGGGGTCCCAGAGGCTCAGGGAGGGAACAGGGGCTGGACAGGCACCCAGCAGCCCTGAGCCCTTCCATGCTGTGGGTCTCCCTGATGACGCTGGGCCCGGGGCCCCATCTCCAGCACGAAGCCCTTGTGCCATGGACCCTCTGAGGGCAGGTGGACAGAAACTGGTGTGGTGGAGTGGGGGGGGAGGGGTCAGCAACATTGCTTCTGCCCAGTCCAGGCTGCCACCATCACTCCCATGGACACAACTTGTCCCCTGTCCCCAGGCCTGCCCCCACGGTCCACAGTGCCACAGCATCCAGTGTGAGCCATCGAAACACAAAGCTGCTCGTGCCTCCCTGGGCTAACTCCTGCCACGCAGGAATCAGTTCCATCTCCCTCCCCTGGCCTGTGACGCTAGCAGAGCCAGTCACCTTCCAGCTTTCTGACCTTGAAACTGCTCAGCTCCTCATCAATGGCCTCTCTCCACCCCGGGAGCCCCCAGCCTGTCCCCAGCACAGGCCCTTTGCACTCACCATTCCCTGAGCTTGGTGGCTGCAGGGTCACCAAGGGAGCCTTGCCTTGGCCTGGAAGGTGAGGGATTAGGGTGCCCTAACCAAAGAAAGCCCCAGAGCTGCTGTCAGACCATGGTGGGCCGAGCCCATGTGAAGATGAAGGATGAGGAAGAGTTGTTGGAAGGAGGCGGGGGCAGAGTAAGCAAAGCTCCAGGGGCTTGGAACACAGTTCCAGGCGGAGGGGCACCTGCTGCTCATGCTCTGGGGGCCTCGGGGCCTTAGCCTTGCCGTTCCTCCTGCCTGCTCCACTCTTCCCCGGATACCTCACATTGGGTCTTCCCCTTCTCTGGGTCCCTGCTGAAATGTCAGCTCCTCACTGAGTCACGGGTCAGAGGTGGTGGGATGGGTGGGTGGGAAGATGGATGTGTGGGTGGCCGACTGGATGGATGAGTGAGTGGGTGGATAGATGGGTAGGTGTGTATAAGTATGTATAGATGGATGGACAGGTGGGTGGATGTGTCGGTAGATGGATAGATGGACATATGTAAGCAGGTGTGTATGGTGGATGAGTGGGTAGATGGATGGATGGATGGATGGATGATGGGTAGGTGAGTAGGTAGACAGGTTGCTGGGCTGGTGGACAGCCTTCCGTGTGAGTTCTGGCCTCTGCTCCTTACTCTGCAGCTCTGAACACGTGACTTAAATCTCTTGTGTGCCTCAGTTTCCTTCCAAAGTTGTCATTAAAAAAAGTGAGTTAGAACTCAGCCCACCCAGAGCAGTGGTGAAACAGCAGGTGCTGGGACAGCAAGGCTGCTTCCACAGTGTCCCCTGGGAGGTCCATGCCCCACCCAGAGCCCCGGGTTTGAGGAGTGTCGATCAAACTGTGGCTTGCTAATTAGGCCCCTACCCTCTCATCAGATGTGGCTGCAAATCGGAGCTCCTGACTTCCCGGGGCCAACCAGGGTGACTGCGGCTGAGCTGATCTGGTTCCAGGACAAAGCCAGCAGCACAGCATTTGGGGTCCCCAGCTTACCTGGGGACTCACTTCCTTAGGGCTCTCGGAGAGGTGGAGAAGGAGGTGGGAAAGGCCCCCCGATCTCTGCAGGGACCCCCAGAAGCCCAGAGCCTCAGACGCAGTTCCTATCTCTGCCAGCTCACAGGATGCGTGGAATAGACCTCGTGTGTCCCCCTTCACAGACCACAGCCACGCAGACCACACAGGGCAGTGAACCCTGTCCAGGCAGGCCGACCCAGCGCCTGGTCCTGTCAACCACAAAGATGTTAGACACAGACAGGGTCAGGGCCGCAAGCTCGCACCGCGTGCTTGTCCGCTCCCTCGGAATGATGTCCCAGAGGTGGCCTGGAGAAGGCCCCGCCCACCTGCACCCAGGTCACCTGTGCGGAGTGGACGGCAGTGGCGCTTCTCCAAGCCTGGTCCTTGTTCTTTTAAGAAACCGTCAGTTCCACAGCCAAGGAAATCTTAAATCTGACCTTGTATTTCTATGAATTTTACCGATACTAGATTTTTTTTCATGAGCATTCTAGCCTTTTGTATTTATTTTGTGAATTTCCGGTTCATAGGTATCTTTTTTTTTTTTTTTACTTACTGGTTTGGAAAAATTTTTTATTTTATTCATTTAGAAAGAGTGACAGAGAAAGGGACAATCTTCCACCCGCTGGTTCACCCCCCCCCCCCACATGGCCACAACAGCCAGGCAGACACCAGGAGCTCCATCTAGGTCTCCCACGTGGGTGCAGGGGGCCAAACACTTGGGCCATCTTCCACTGCCTTCCCAGGTCATTAGCAGGGAGTTGGATAGGAAGTGGAGCAGCTGGGACACGAACCGGTGCCCACGGGTGTGCCAGCATCACAGGGCTGCCTGCTATGTCACAACACTGGCACCAGGATATTATTTTTTAAAGGAAGACTTTAAAACAAATATTCATTTATCTGAAAGGCAGGGTTACAGAGAGAAAGGGAGACAGGAGAATCTTCCACAAATGGCGGCCACAGCCAGGAGCCTGCGTTCTGCACCCAGCCGACCGCCTTTGGCAACCTTGACTTAGCAGAGTGACTGCTGAGCCTGGTCCTGGGGGCGGGGGGGGGGGGCCTCTCAGCTCAGCCCCGTCCACTCCGAGCTCCCGCCAGGACCCCAGAGTCGGAGCTCCAGGCTGGGACGGTGCTGCTGGGGGCGCAGCTCCAACTCCAGGCGTGGGGCGGGTGGGGCCCAGCATGCAGTGTCCCCCCCATAGCCCGACACCTGCCTGGGTGCTGGGGGACAAGTAGGAAGCAGAGCCGGCTGTTGGCTCCCTGCCTGCAGCCTGCGGGGATGCTCAGGCCCCACACAGCTCTTTGCCTGCCCACCATGGTGGCTCCTGGTGGTGGCCGGGACTCCTGGCTCGTGAGCCAAGGGCCATTTCCGCTTCCTGCCTCAGTGCCAAACTCTGATGGGGCTCCTGCTATGGGTGCCCAGGCTCCGCCCTGCCCCAGAGGGGTCCTCAACTGAGCTGTGCCAACCCTGGGACTCTGCTGCCTGGGCAGCGATTGGTGGGAACCTGCAGCCATCGAGGGGCAGCAGCCACAGCTCCCTGGCAGCCCCGCGGTGCCCGGGGCCCCAGCCAGCCCTCCCGGCGTGCGGGTGAGCGGGAGGGCAGGTGGAGTCCATGCCCTCTGATTTGTGCTTGTGAGGGTTTCAGAAATACCGTGCTTCGCCCCTGGATTTGGCTGGCTACTCTGCCTCGTGTCACCCAGTGCCCAGGAGGAGGTGTCCCCTGAGGGTCGTTGGTGTGTGCAGCAGGCCAGTCTGGACTGGATGCGCAGGGCTAGGCGGGCTGTAATCCCACTCCTGCACAGGGTGACCCCCAGAGAGCTGCTGGGAGATGATGCCCATTCCACAGATGTGACCGCTGAGGCAGGGGAACTCCAGCTCCTTGCCGGGCCAGGCCTCCTAGACCCTGCACACTCCCCAGGTCCAGCAGTGTGAGCGCGTGGCTGAAAGGTTTTGTTTTTAGGAACTTGCTAAGCTGCTTACCCTGAGCGTCTGTCTCTTGTGTAATCAAGGGGAGACGGCAGTAAGAATCACTTGTGTGTGCCAAGCGTCTGGAAAGTTCCAGAAGGCTGGGCTTGCCCAGGGGTGTGCGGTGATCATGTCCAGCTGGGGCTGGGGCTGGAGGCCCGAGGGCCCCTCCTTTTGCTCTGCTTTGCTGCTTTTCTGTAAGAAGGCAATGCGTGAGCTGTTGAGAATTAGGTGGTTGGGCCTGGGGCTCCCCTCGGCTCCCCAGCGATTGAGGGGGGCTCACTCTGATGGGGCAGTGGCAGCCCCGGACCCTGGCCCCGCCGCCTCCCCCAACCTGGGGCCTGGCCGCCCCCGCCCCACCAGGAGAGCCCGGAGCCCGCGCCAGCGTGGGCCTCTCCCGAGAGCCCTGTCCCTGTTCATGTGTAACTTCCAATTACCCAGGCGCCCGGCTCCGGCGCAGAGACCGTGCAAATGGTCCGAGGAGGCAGTGAAGCCGTCCTACAGCTCCGGGAGGGCCTTCCCTTTTAATTAAAGTGAGCATCGGGGCGGCTCTAAAGCCCCTTTGTGATGAGATGGACGGTGGCCAGGGAGAGCAGGGCCGAGCGGGGTGGGGGTGCCGAGCTCCCTCCGGCCCCGCGCAGGACTGAGGCCTGCTCAGTGTGCTGGGTGAGGGTGGCTGATCCCAGACAGTCCAGGCGTTCAGAGCCCGGGACCGGGTCACGGCAGCAACAGGGACACGGGGTGAGGGAGGAGAAGGCGCATGCACATCACTTCTGCCAAGGGGCTGGCGCCCGGGGCAGGGCTCCTCCGCCGCAGCGGCCTCTGTTGACCCAGCTTCCTGGGCGGACTGCGCCAGACCCCAGCGGAGGGATCCTTCCCTCCCCTGGGGGGGACCTAAGTGTCCGCGAGCTGGGGGTGACGGTGCCGGCTGCGTCACTGCCCTGGCTGTCACCGCTGCAGGTGCCGCGTGCGTCCGTAAGAACGCGGACCCTGTGCTCTGGCACCAACATCAGCTGGGTTCTCCTCCCCTGGCCTGCGCTGTGTCGTCTGTAAAATGGGAGTGGCGCCCGCCCCACGGGCTGTTGTGAGGCCTGAGTTGGTAGAGGCCGGTGGGTGTGGGTTTGAGGAGGCCTGGGCGCTTGGTCACGCTCGGCTGTGATTATTTAGGACTCAGTCCCCTCCACGAGGACAGGACTGACTAGGGGCCGATGGCGCTGGGAGGGAGCGGTGCTAAGGGTCTGGTGGGCAGTTGAGTGCCTGAGTGGGCGAGTCCTAGGAGGACAGATGGGCTAATAGGGAGATCAGGGAAGGACGCATGAGTGTGTATTGACGCATGTATGTGTGGCTGCGTGTGTCGGCAGACAGGTGGATGGACGGAGGGACTCAGGTGGATGGTTGGATGGACACAGATGGATGGACACGCAGGTGGATGGATGATGAATAGATGGACAGAGAGGTGGGTGAATGGATGGATGGATGGTTGGACAGACATACAGACAGGTGGATGAATGAATGGGCAGATGGACACACAGGTGGATGGATGGATGGACAGATGGACACCCAGTCAGGTGGGTGGATGGATGAATGGATGGACAGACACACAGACAGGTGGGTTGATGGATGGATGGATGGACAGATGGATGGACAGACAGACACAGAGGTGCAGACAGGTGGATGGATGGATGGACAGATGGACACACGGATGGATGGATGGACAGACGGACACACAGGCAGGTGGGTTGAAGGATGGATGGATGGATGGATGGACGGACAGATGGACACACAGATAGGTGGGTTGTTGCTGTGGATTCGTTCTGAGAGGAAGAGCGTGGTGGGGGCAAGAGGCGCGGAGTCACCACACAGACCCCGGGAGTTTGGTGAAAGCAGGCCAGAGGAGA
Organism: Oryctolagus cuniculus; assembly: GCF_964237555.1. NCBI lineage: Eukaryota > Metazoa > Chordata > Mammalia > Lagomorpha > Leporidae > Oryctolagus > Oryctolagus cuniculus. The sequence goes on along the minus strand of NC_091441.1, from coordinate 115,986,169 downwards.
GCAGCCCGCAGGCTGGTTTATTTCAGTTGGTACAGCAGCTTAAACAGCCAAGGCAGCCAGTGTAGTCAAGGGGAGGTCTATGCCCCAACCAATCATGGCCTGTTGCTAGGCAGTTTCCAAAGCCACCCAATCACAGCCTGTTGCCAGGCAGTTTCCGTTGCCAGTAGCCATCTTGGCATGGCCTTCTCATTCTACCACAGTGAGTGACTGCTGGTTCTTCCTCTGTCATCGGGGGAGGAAAGTTGCAGTCTTGTCACGGTTTGCAAAGCCACTGCACCTGTGCCCAGCCCTGTGCTTAGAGCTCCCGGCAGCAGAGACCTACTAAAGACTTCATTCTCTTTTAAAGTCAAGACAAAATTCACTTTCTGTAAAACCAACCATTTAAAAGGGTTTTTTTTTTTCTTTAAGTTTTCTTGCACGTGTAGAATTGTGCATGCCCACACGTGCGGGGTTCATGGTTCAGTGTGACATCACTTTCCCTAGACTTTTTGTCCACAGGGACTGCGTGTGCATGTATGTGGCGCACTGCAGTGCAGTATCTCACCACATGCATGCAGCGTAACCGATCTGATTTCCATCTCATTTTTGCACAGGGTCTGCCGGCTCCCCTCACCCATCACTTACAAGGTGCAGGATCCATGAGTGGGATCCACCACCACCCTGCCATGCCGCCCTCTGCCCCTCCCCGCCCTCTCAGCCTCTGGTTGCCAGGGCGACAGGTGCAGGTGGACTTCCTGTAACACGTGTGAGGCAGCCTTGGCATTTGCTCTCTGAGTGTGGCTTGTTGCAGTGTGACCTGCAGTCCCAAGCGTTGCTGTGTGCAAGTCAGGATTTCATCTTTATGGCTGTGGGATACTCCACTGTGTAAATGTGCCGCGTTTGCTTTATCTAGCCATCTACCAGTGGGGGGCGCCTGTGTTGATTCCAAGTCGTGATCACGGGAGCACAAGTACCTCCCTCATATACTTGGAAGGGGCCCATGTGGGAGGTCCGCCTCTTGAGCTGTTTTCCACAAGGCTGTAACTTCGTTCCCACCTGCACTGTCTAGGGTTCCCTTTTCTCCACGTCCTCCTCAGTGTTGCTTACTTTCTGTGGTTTTCATAACGGCCATTCCAGCTGGAGTGAGACACGGCTCCTTGTGGGTTTGGTCTGCATTTCCCTGATGGCTGGTGGTGCTGAGTGTTTGCCCGAGTGTGTGCTGGCCTTTTGCTGAGCGTTTGCCCGTGTGTCTGTTGGCCATTTGTACTTCTTCTTGTAAGGAATTTCTACCCAGATCCGTTGCCCGCTTCTTGCCTCCATTGTTTCGTCGTGTTGCTGGGATGAGACTTTTAGGTCTGTAACCCTTTGTCAGGTGCCAGTTTTGCGACTGTTTTCCCCACTCTGTTGGCTGTCTGTCCATCCTGTTTCCAGCTTCTCCCCATTCGATCTGATGCTGCCAGTTTCTTGGTTGTACACAGCCTGAGTGATGTGTGTTCCTCCCGTACCTAACTTGTTCATGTATCATGAATGGATGTTCCTTTTTTTTTTCAAGGATTTATTTATTTATTTGAGTGACAGAGATACAGAGAGAGGGAGAGACAGAGAGAGAGGGGGAGATCTTCCATCTGGTTCACTCCCCAGATGGCTGCAGCGGCCAGAGCTGGGCTGATCTGAAGCCAGGAGCTTCCTCTGGGTCTCCCATGCGGATGCAGGGGCCCAAGCACCTGGGCCATCTTCTACTGCTTTCCCAGGCCACAGCAGAGCTGGATCGGAAGATGAGCAGCTGGGACTCAAACCAGCGCCCATGTGGGATGGCGGCACCACAGGCAGAGGCTTTACCTACTATACCACAGGGTGGCCCTGGATGTTAAATTTTATCAAATGTTCTTCCCACAGATAAGTGAGGCGATCCTATGATTTTATCCAAAATTCAGCCATTTTTAAGCAAACAATTCTGTGACATTTAGTGCACTCAGTTCGACCTCATTCCATATAATTTTCATTGTCCCAGGAGGGAACCTCGCTGAGCAGGTTCTCCGCCCCTCCCACTCCCACTCCCGGACCCGCACGTCTACCCTGAGTCTCTGTGGCCTTGCCTTTCCTGCACATTTCACACCGCACAGTTGTGCAGTCGGTGGCCTTCGTGGGCAATGAGAACTCATTTCTGAGGTCAGAGAGGAACCTGTGAGATGGAAACACCCACTTGGGAGACTGCAGAGGCAGGCAGCTAGGAAGTGGTCTCCAGGGGTGCAGGACCCCCTGGTCCCTGTGCCACCGGGCAGCTGCCTTGTGGCTCAGAGTGTGCTCATCTCGAGCACCTGGCCCCGGGGCTGGCACACAGGGAGAACGTGGTGGAGACTGGAGAGACAGCTTGAAGGGGAGTAAAAACCCCTCCCCTCGCCTCCGGGCTCTGCGGGCTCACAGGGGAAGCCCCCCTCTCCATGACACCAGCAAACACCAATGATCAGTGAGGCCAGAGCGCCAGCCGCGTGCCGGAACCTGACACGCCTTCTGCTCACTCCGCCCCGCAGCCCACTTCACAGATGCTGAAGTGGAGGCCCAAAGGCGACGAGACCCCCCTGATGCCACACAGCGCGATGGTGGCCAGGCTTGAGCTTCCTGGTGACCTTTCCTCTTCCTGCTGCTAGCTGGGCTCTCTCTGTGTCTGCCCACGACTCATACCCTGGCGGACTTGGGCTCCTGCATCCCCAGGAGCCTTTGTCTGCAGCAGCTGGGTCCCCGAGGAGGACGGAGAGCACCCCATCCTGGTTCCTCTCCACTGGCAGCTGCCACAGGCCTGTCCACGGCGCGAGGCTGCCATCTGGTGTCTATGCTGAGTATAGCAGCCACGAAGCTCTCGGCTGGTTGAGACACCCATTGCCTGCTGGGGTTGGGCGGCTTCAGAAAGGAGCCAGGGAGGCACGGGGCGGCCTCACAGGGGCTCTCACAGTGGCCGCCCTGTGCGTGCTGCTGGCCTCACAGGGGCTCTCACAGTGTGGCCGCCCTGTGCGTGCTGCTTTCCCCGCACTGTCATTCAGTCCTCACTTCCGCACTGTGAAGGCTTCTGCCACTGTGGTCCCACTGCCATGGGGGCCCTGGAGCAGTTGGAGTGGAGAAGTGGCCACCAGGGGCCCTGGAGCAAAGGGAAATGAACGGCTGTTGGGGAATGCTGAGTTCCAGCTTGGGGAGAGCTAAATGTTCCGGGAATGAGTGTTGGTGATGGCTGCACAACACTGGGTGGACTCAACGGTGGTTGCGGTGGGAGTTGTCCCATCGTGTGTGATTTATCCCAGTAAAAAGCACACCTGGGTGGCCCAGGGGCTCGCCTCCGGGGTGGACGCCTTAGTCACTGCACCGGGGGGACGCCGGCGAGCAGGTGAACGCTGGCTGGTGTATCCCCGCCTGCACTGGCCACGGCACAGAGTGTGCTGCTCTGAGCAGCCAGGAGCCAGCGGGCGTTCCGTGGGAGGGACTGTTAAAAGGTCAGGTGCAGACTCACTATGTTGGGAAAGAGAAGTGAACAGCAGAGGGAGAGGGTGAACGGCCATGAGGGAGGTGCCATCCAGGGAGGCTTCTCCGGGGAGGAGGTATTTGAGCGCTGGTGGCAAGCCTGTCGAGGAGGGGCCAGGACCCTCCTTGTCTCAGATACGAGTCTCAGGGTCTGGCTTAGGAAGGCACAAGCAGGAAGGGGTCCAGGCAGGAATCAAACGCGCCCAGCCCTGGAGCTCTTAACCACGCTGTGAGTCACGCAGGGTGTGAGGGGTCTCTGAGCCCCTCACCCTGGAGCTTCTGCTCCAGCCTACTGGGCACTGTGGTCACCGTCCCTTGTCTCTCTCCCAGGCAGTTGGTCTCATGTCCAGCAGGTGGCGCTGTCGACCAACTCAGGTGTTCCCACAGGCGGAGTCCCAGGCCCTGGCCAGCCAGGCTGGGTCCATGCGGGCTGGGGTTCCTGGAACCTGCACCCGTGTGGCCTTCTCTGTATAATTGCCCAAGAGGTGGATGGGCCCTGGTTTCCAGCTCTTCCAGTTGTGTGCATCCTGCCCGGGAGACAGGAGGAAGGGAGCCAGGAAGGCAGAAGGGGCAGTCGCTGGGCGTCAGCACCTGCGCCTCAGGGAGGCCCTGCAGAAGGAGGCCTTGTGGCAGAGGGGCTGAGGGAGCTACCACCAAGGAGCCGCTGGGTGCCGGTTGCTGGTGTGGGACTGTGTGAAGCACCAGCAGGGCGTGGGCCTGGCTCAAGCAGGTGTGGGAACAGGAGGAGGTCCACAGGCCTAGGGGGCCGTGGTGGGAGCCAGCAGGCTTGGCCTCGAGAGAGGCTTGGTGTACTTACGTGGGGCCTGCCGTGACCTGATGCTTCATGAGGGCCCGGGGTCAGCCAGGCAGGGGGAGAGCTTGCTGTGAATCCGGGCAGCGGCGACTCCCTGCTTCTGACAGACAGGCGCCAGTCACTGCCCCTCCCCTTCTGTCAGCCAGAATCCATCGAGGCCGGTGGCGTGGAAGGGGAGGGGGAGTGTGAGCTTCGGGGCCCTGGGGACAGAGGGCGCGACTGGCACAGCGCTGGTGCTGTGGCCTCTCTCGGTGGCTGGATCGTTTTTGGAGCAACAACCAAAGTTTTTTGTTGTTGTTGTAAAACTTCTCTGCTGTCTGGAGGGCTGGGGGCGGGGTGGGGGGGGCGAGGCTGAGCTCACTCAGGGGCCCCAGGCGCGGCGGAGAGCGGTGGGCGGCTCCCTCCAGCTCCCTCCCTCCCATCGGCCCAGCTCCGTGCCCAGGCGTGGTCTGCGCATCCCACACCCTCCCTCTCCGTGTCCAGCCTCCACTTCCTGTTGACCTGGAGCAGCCCTCAAGTGCGTCATCCTCCCTGCCACCTGAAGCTCCCTCCCTCCGCCCCAGTCTCCCTGCCCGTCCTGCCTGGAGCGGCCTCTCAGTGGCCAGCCTGGCCTTGTCACGTCCTCGCTTGCCCTCTCATCTGGCTGTGATCCACCCAGCTCCTCCCAGTGTTCAGCCCCCCCCCCCCCCCGGTTCCTCCCTCTGCTCCTCCCCCTGCCTCTGTGCTTCTGCACACACTGTTCCCTTCCCTCTGTCTTGAGTGCGGGAACTGTTGCTTGTTCTAGAGCTTCCCCCACCCCAGGCGTCTCTCAGGCAGAGGGACTGAGCTGTGCCAGGCCCCCAGCCACCCCCACCGCGGTGTCCACAGGCCACACGGGGCAGCAGAGACTTGGGCGGGGCCACTGGTGTCTGTGCGTGCAGGCTTCTTTCCTTGTCACCATTCCCTAACCACACGGCGTCACGGCGCTTCCCGTGTGGCCAGCGTGGTTAGAATCTCGAGGGGATCTGAATCGTGCGGGAGGACTGTGTGGCTTCTGTGCATTTGGGGTGGGGGACCTGAGCTCTGGTGTCTGGGGCCCCCATGGACACAGAGGGTGGCCCGGGCCGGCCCCGCACCCCTGAGATCTCACATGGGTGCGGAAGTCCCCCCAGCACCCCGGTGTCTCCTAGGATGGGCTTCTCTGCCAGCAGACGTGGAACTCGTGTCGGCAGAGTTGGAGAAACCGCGTGCAGGGTGGTGGGGACTGTGTCCCTAGTCCCCACCACCCCCAAGGCCACACACATGGTGTGTTGCCACACACAAGTACAGACGAGGCCCGGCTGGGAGTGGACAGGTGTTTAGTTGAATAATCAGCGGCAACATCACCGAGTGAGTGGGTGGGTGTGTGAATGAATGAATGACTGAATGGCGCTCTGTCAGGGACCGGCGGCCCAGCAGGTGGCCCCTGGCCGAGCCCAGGGCAGCACATCTCCTCCTGGTGTTTCCCCTCCTGGGGAGCAGCTGAGACGCGCAGGTGCCGGAGCCCACCTCCCACCTGTGACAGGCTTTTAGGGTGGGGCACGGGGGCTTCCAGGGCATTGCCTGTGCCGACCTCAGAACACACTCTCAGGGGCTGCCCTGGGTGGGGGCGTGGCAGGAGGGACAGGGCAGCCACACCAGGCAGGTGACGGGGCCTGGGCCAGTGCTAGGGACCGCTGATCCCCTTCCCACGCCTGTCACGGTGGAAGGCAGGGTTGCCATGGCGATGCAGGAAGAGCCCGGAGCCACCTCCAGTTTCAGCTTCTGAAGGGGTCAGGCTTTGGTGGCAGTGAGTGGGAGGGAAAACCTCCCGCCAGCATCTTGCTAGCTAACAGTGCCACAGGCACGCGGGGCCCATCCTCTGGCCTCCTCCCAGGCACCCCCTGGCAGAGCCCTCACAAGGAAACCAGGAAACGGGGTTCCCGTGTCACATCAGGACGTGGGCCTGGAGGCCCCTGCCTGGCACATCATCGACAGAGCTGGATCCGGCCGCCTGATTCCCCTGCTTCTCCTGTCTGTGCCTGTCTGGCAGTAGTCACAGACAAGGACCCAGGGACCCCCAAATCCCGCTGGCGTAGGGGTCCGCATTGGCCCTGTGTGCTTGGGTCCCGTGAGGGGTCCTTACAGGGTTCATGGGCAGGGAAGCACTACCTTTCCATTCCACTGTTCTGTGGACTTCCTGAAGTTCCCCCCACCAGGCGGCTCATGCGTGAGAGACACACAAGCAGGAAGGCGTCCAGAACTCACACATGTACGCATGCGTGGAGCACAGGTACAGGCGCGCAGCCTCACATGCACACACATGTGGCTGAACACGCTTAGGTTCAGACACAGGTGCTCCTTGGTGCATGTGGAAGCAGGGTGGGGCCTTCCTGGTCCCCGGCTGTTGCCCCTCCACGCGTGCACTTCCCGCAACCCGGGCTCGCTCTGAAGGGAGGGTGCAGTCCACTGCTTGGGGAGCTAGGCCAGGACAGTGCGGGGTCAGTGGCGCAGCGTGAGCAGGACCGGCAGGACAGTGCCCCTGCCTCCCCTCCCCTGGAGCATGCCGGGATGTCCGCGGAGACACGCTGCTCTCCCTTCAAAGTGAGTTTCACAGTGTGTGTGTGGGGGGGGGTTCACGCCAAGCAAGATGTCCCCTTTGACAGTGCACAGTGCCGTGATTCCCAGCAGAGTCAGAAAAGCACCGTCGTCGTCCAATTCCAGAACTTGGGCGTCACTCCCAAGAGAAGCCCCACACCCGTCCTCTCCCACACTCCGAGCGACCCCCAGCCTGCTTTCCGAGCCAGGGGGCGGGCCTCGCCAGAACTGTCCACCATGTGGGCCTTTATGTCTGGCAGCGTGGCATCCCATTTCCAGGGCTCCGCCCCTTTGTGTGGCTGAGTGACAGCCCCGTGGCTGCCTGGACCACGCTTTTGTTTTTTCTACTCCAGCGCTGGAACACCTTTAACCTTGGGCAGCGGAGACCCCTGCATCGCTCTGCAGGGCCGCGCCTCTCCTCTCTTCCCCCAATGGCGTCTGGGAGAAGGTGACTGGTGGACATGCTGGGTTGGGACCAGTGGGCTCTAGGGTGTGGCCCCTGGTTCCTGCCATTGGCAGGTGGTTGTTCACCCTGGCTTGGCCAGGGCTTCCGGGAACAATGCTGCCGCCCAGGGCCCCTTGTCCTCTGACACAGCTGCAGGAGCTTGGCTGGAGGTAGCTGTGAAATCTCTCCGTGTGTGTGGTGTGGTGCCAGCCCCAGAAATGTGTGGGCCACAGAGAGCAGCAGCTTTGCACATGGATAGGGCTGGAAGTTGGCCTTGGAAACGGAGAGGTCCGCTTCCCACGGGTGCCTGGTCGTGGTTTTGTCCATCTGTGCCTCGGTAATGCGGTCTAACACTTTCACAAGGGCCACGGCAGCCAGCGGGGTGATGGGGAGCACACGAGGTCCTGGTGTCTGTAGGACCAGATGCAGTGTCGTCTCAGGAGCAGGCGTGTGCGCAGAGCCCCCGGCCCCCCACCCAGCTCAGGGAGAAGCGCACACTGGAGAGAAGGCCGAGGTGCCCTCCCTGTGGGCGTCGCGGGAACGCGTGCATCTGAGCAGCAGGTGGCATGAACATCAGGAATGCGTCCCCGAGGCCGGCGGGGAGCTCCGGCAATCACAGGTTTTCCAGGTCTCGCGAAGTTTCCGACCTGTGCCAGGGTTTCTGTTGGGCGTGTGGTGATTTCTGTTTCTGTTCACGTGCCGCCGAGCCGGACAGAGCGTTTTGAAAGTGGTTTCTTTTTTTTTTTTTTTAATTTTTATTTTTTTGACAGGCAGAGTGGACAGTGAGAGAGAGAGACAGAGAGAAAGGTCTTCCTTTGCCGTTGGTTCACCCTCCAATGGCCGCTGTGGCCGGCGCGCTGCAGCCGGCGCACTGCGCTGATCCGAAGGCAGGAGCCAGGTGCTTCTCCTGGACTCCCGTGGGGTGCAGGGCCCAAGCACCTGGGCCATCCTCCACTGCACTCCCGAGCCACAGCAGAGAGCTGCCCTGGAAGAGGGGCAACTGGGACAGAATCCGGCGCCCCGACCTGGACTAGAACCCGGTGTGCCGGCGCCGCAAGGCGGAGGATTAGCCTAGTGAGCTGCGGCGCCGGCCTTGAAAGTGGTTTCTTACAGAGGCTCCCCCCGATTCTGTGAACGGCCTCCTCTGCCTACAGCAGGGGGCTCCTTCCTGAGAAACCCATGCACACGGCTGCTATGTACACGCATGTGCGTGTGCGCCAGCATCAGGGGTGGGAGCAGAGGTGGCTCCTAGGGGGTCCTTGGCTCCCTTGGTCACAGGTGAGTCCCCCCACCCCAAGAAGCCGTGGGACAGCTCAGAGACGCGCCCCAGCCCCAGCTCAGAGTGCTTTTGGTGCCGCTGCTCAGCCCCTCCTGCCGGCTGAGGGCCAGCCTTTCGTCTCCCCTCTCCCGGCTTCTGGAACTCTGCAGCAGCCGCATCTGTCTGTGGCAGGATCTCGTCAGCTCACTCACACTGGGTGTGAAGTGAGGATGAGTAACTCGTCCCCGGGGGCCGCTGGAAGCCAGCTTGTCCCCGAGGGAGGAGCTGCCGATGGCGGCATCTCGGCGCGGGAGGATGACACACGCAGGCGCCTGGGAGCAGCAGCTGTCGGCATCCGCTCTTGGTCGCTCTCCCTGCACACCGCACACTGAGTGGTTTACAGAGCAGATGTTCCATCTTGTACTTGTGGAGGGAGTCCAAGCTCAGGGGCTGCCTCTGGGAGGTCCCACGGAGTCCCGGGCAGCTCAGGGCATTGCAGGCCAGCAGCATCATGCCCAGACCCCTCCTCTTCCCGCAGAGCCACCTCCCACTGCAGTAGGACCAGCCCTCCTGGCCTGAGTTGACCTTGGTCACCTCCCTGAGGTCCCCTCCACATCCCACAGCTGGGTCAACTTTCCACCTTCTTGACCCCCGATGGTGGGGATGAAATTCTAACCTGAGCGGCCAGCGCTGCGGCACAGCTGGTTAAGCTGCCTGTGATGCCAACATCCCACATGAGTGCTGGTTCCTGTCCCGGCTGCTCCACTTCTGATCCAGCTCCCTGCTGATGTGCCTGGGAAAGCAGCGGAGGATGGCCCGAGTGCTTGGGCCCCTGCACCCATGTCAGAAACCTGGATGGAGCTCTAGGCTCCTGGCTTTGGTCTGGCCCAGCCCGGACCAATGCAGCCATTTGGGGAGTGAACCAGTAGGAAGATCTCTCCATTTCTCCTTCTCTGCTCTCTGCTTTTCAAATAAGTAGATAACTGTTTAAAACAGTAGTTCTATGTGAGTTTTGGTGGGGCCATGCACGCCAGAGAGGCAGTCTTCCCATATGATATAGGGCGGCTCCTTCTCTCCCCATCCTCGTCTCTGTGTTTTTACTCCTCTCTGCTTCCCATGCTGACTCTGCCTGGTCCCTCTGCCAGGGTCAGTCCAGCTTCCTGTAAAGGCCGGGCTAAAAGGGCATTGCATTTAGGTCTTGTGGGCCACACACAGTCCCTGTTGTAATTGCCCGACACTGCCACTGACAGCCACAGATGATGAGCATGACTGGGTCCCAATAAAGTTTTATTTACAAGAACAGGCAGGGGGCCAGAATGCACCCACTGGCTGGGTTTTGCTGACCCCTGTGCTCAACCCTAAGCTACAGAACAGGTCTGAGTCTGTCCTGCACAACCCTTTGGGGCCTGGTAGCATGCCTGGCATGGACCCAGGCTCCATGCTGGTGGCCAGGAGCCCTGAGTCTGTCATTTGTCTCCTCCCCAGGAAACCTTGCAGAGCCAGGCAGTGACAAGCGCCCAGCACCCTTGCTGTCTGCTCATAGGTGAGGTTCTAGCAGGGTGCCGGGTGCTTCCTGCAGCCCCTCTCCAAAGACCTGACGCCAGGTGGATTGGAGCAGGGCTGACAGCTCTACAGACCCAGCTCCACCTGCCACTCCAGCCCCCGAGCCCTTCTCTCCCCCTGTCACTCACTCATGCATGTGTTCACTCTGCCTTAGGCACGAGGGCAGTAAGTGGTGGTCAGCGGCTTTGCCCTGGGTGGCTGCATCTAGATTGACCAAGCTCAGGCTGAAAATGCCCAGCAAAAAAGTGATGCCTGTCCCAAACGCGTGGAGATCTTTGGCCTTGCCATCGCTTCGCAGCAACACAGTGCAACTGCTGCTCACGTGGCGTTTCCGTGCTATGAGGTGGAATGAGAAATCTGGGATGATGGAAGATAGATGGAGACTGTGAGCAGCTTCTGTGTGAACGCTATGTGTAGCTTGGGGGTTTGAGCATCTGCAGGTTTGGTACTGTGGGGTCCTGGGGTGGCAGGGACTGTGGCAAATGCCAGCATCGTCAGTGTACAAAAGAACGGCGATGAGCACCGGGTTTGCCTGCAGTGGACAGGCACTGTGCGACCCAAGCGTAAGCTCCCTGGGTTCCAAGAGTTGGGACAGGGCCACTTCTGCCTGTTGCCAGAGGGAGGTGCCGGAAGTGAGAGCCTGGCGCACAGGCAGCCGGGGACTGTCTTGCCCGGCTTCTGCCCCGAGCACTGGGCGTGAGGTGCCACCACCTTAGAGACAGGGACACTGCGGCCCTGAGCAGAGCTGCCTATCTGAAGGTGACCTCCACCGCGTCCAAGGTGAAGCTTAAGTGACCATGGTAAAATAAATGAGTCCTCTCAGGGGAAATCCGAAGCTTGTCGGCCAGCTTGGTGGCTGTCAGAGACAGGTTTTGTGGATGGAATTGTGGGAATCAGAATGCATGGATGGCTGGGATGTTGTAGACACTCCCTGCCCTGGCATGAACCAGCTGTGAGAGTCCAGCAGCCCCAGGGGACAGTGGCTCAGGGTGCTGACAGAACCAGGGTGCAGACATGGCCAAGGGCAACTCTGGTTGCCTGAGGTGGCCTTTAGCACCCTCAGGGTGTGGCTCTGGAATTTTATTATGTCTCTGCCTTTTGTTGACTGACTGTGATAACAGATTGCAGGGTCAGCGCTGTGGCTGTGGCGTAGCAGGTAAAGCCACCACCTGCAGTGTCAGCATCCCATATGGGCAACTGTTCGAATCCCAGCTGCTCCATTTCCAATCCAGCTCTCTGCTATGGCCTGGGAAAGCAGTAGAAGATGGCCCAAGTCCTTGGGCCCCTGCTCCTGTGTGGGAGACCTGGAAGAAGCTCCTGGCTCCTTGCTTTGGATCTGTGCATCTCTGGTCATTGCGGCCAATTATGGAGTGAACCAGTGGATGGAAGACTTTTCTCTTTGTGTAACTCTAACTTTCTTTCTTTGTTTCTTTCTTTTTTATTTGACAGGTAGAGTTATAGACAGTGAGAGCGAGAGACAGAGAGAAAGGTCTTCCTTCTGTTGATTCACTCCCCAAATGGCTGCCACGGCTGGCTCTGTGCCGATCCGAAGCCAGGAGCCAAGTGCTTCTTCCTGGTCTCCCATGCAGGTGCAGGGGCCCAAGCACTTGGGCCATCCTCCACTGCCCTCCTGAGTCACAGCAGACAGCTGGACTGGAAGAGGAGCAACCGGGACTAGAACCGGTGCCCATATTTGATGCTGGCACCGCAGGCAGAGGATTAACTGAGTGAGCCACGGCGCCGGCTCTGTAACTCTTAACTTTCAAATAAATAAATCTTTTTAAAAAATGACAGGTTGCATGCATTGTTTGGGGCCTGCTTGTCCATAATGATCACTTTGTAACTGCTGTTGTGGGGCAGGAATCTGTCCGTGATGGGAGCAGGGCTCTGTTGGTGACTCGCCTCCATGGTCCCCTTGGAGGCAACAGGTTATTTCTGGCTCCCAGGCCTCCTGACTCCACGCCAGCGCTCTGTGCCTGTCCCTGGAAGGGAGCAGGACACAGCTCTGCCAGCTCCCTGGAGGCCCCTTCCCTCCAGCATTTTGCGTGAGGAGGAGGGGGGAAGGGGCACAGGGTCTCCACCCCTTGCCCCCCGTTGGTGGAAGCTGGGCTTTGGCTCTCTGCCCACTGAAGGGTTTTCCAGAGCTGCCCCTCCATGACCCTGACCCCAGGCCCAGGCCCTCTTCTGTGCCCCGTGGCCTGCCTGGGAATTTCCTGCCTGCCTTAGCCGGAGTCTGGAAGGCTGGGAGACCACACTTCCTGCCAGCTCAGCCCTGCCTGCCTCAGGTGGACAGGTAGAGGAGGCATGCAGGTGGTGTCCAGACGCAGCAGGGGGGCCTGCAAGTGGGCAGCTGTGCCTCCCCTGCAGTGCCCCCCCCCCCAATCCCACTCCAAGCTGCACAGAGTCACCTGTGTCCGCACTGTGCTCCCTCCTGGGCCGGCTGCTCAGCTTCCCCGTGCTCCCTGGACGGAGGGGCACCAGGCAGCTCCTCCCACGGGAGATGCTCCTCCTCCCTTGGGTGGGCAGTGCCAGGATGCCTGCTGGCCTCGTTGCCCATGGTGACGACCTTGGGAGCACTCCTTTCTCTTGACTTCCCCCTGCGCTGTCTCACCTCCTCTGCCAGCGGCTCCCAGGCTCTGCTCTCTCCGGGGGCTCAGTGTGCACACTGCACCACGCCCTGCATTTGCCGTTTCAGTCCGTGTAACCCTTGTGATAGGGAAACCTGCCATGGAGCCAGTTGCCCTTGCTTCTCTCCCAGCTGGACTGGCAATCCCACAGGCTCACAAGTCCGTCCTGTGAACCACATGCACTTGGAGCACACTGCAGGTGCTGGAGGAAGAGCTGTTGATGAACGGATGGTGGGTGGGTAGTGGACGGGTAGAGCATGAATGGACACAGGTGTTGTCATGGCAGCTCTGTCTCTTTGGAAGCCACCCTCCCTGCACCTTGGACACAGGGCCCCACCAGGCTCCCAGGGCTGGGGTCCTCTGAGCTTACAAAAGGGCTGGTGGGGGAGGAAGTGTTGCTGTGCTGCCTGGAGAATTCTGGGGTCTCAGACCTGCCTGTGAAGGGAGGGGAGCTGGGACGGGCATTTACTGGGTGTCCTCTGCATGCCAGGCACTTGGCCAGTATCATCGGATACCCACGTGTTAGGGGGGAGGTCCTGGCTGTGCATGCTCTGCTGGGGCGTTCGCGGTTCAGCCAGGAAAGACTGCACCGCACACGCCCTATTCTCAAACAGCAGCGATAGCAGATGCCACGTACCTCACACGAGCACAGTGATCCTGCGAGGCGGGGCCACTGTCGTCCCCACGTCACACACAGGGAAACCCGGACCAGACAGAGGCAGTCATTTGCCCGAGGGCACATATTTCAAAATGAACCAGACTCAAATTTCAGTTTAGCAGAGACAGAAGCCCTGGTCTGCCTCACCCCACGTCCCGGCGCCCTGGACTTGGGACCCTGCAGCCGGCTGTGCAGACACCCAGAGGAAGGTAGAGGGCAGCCCTGCTGCTCTTCTCCTGGCCTCCACACCCGCACAGAATGAGCTCCAACAGGGAGGAGTCAGGGTGCCCCCAGCCCAGGCTGCACTGTCGTGGCAACAGAGCCACACAAAGGAAGCCGGAAGCAGTGGTCTGTGCCCAGCAGGTGGGGCCAGAGGACTGGGCCCCCTGGTGTCTCATTCCCCCCTCCAGCACCTTTCGCTGGAATCATCCCCATTTCGCAGAAGGGGAAAGTGAGGTCCACGCCTGAGTCAGGATTCACTGCTTAGCCACAGCCTTCCCGGGACCCCTGTGCTGCCTTCCCAGGGACCCCGATGCTGCCCTCTAGAGAGAGAATTATTTGCAAGAATACAAGGGTGCAGTAGTATTACTGAGGCTGCAGCTGCTGCAGGCTCACTTACCACGCTGGGCTCGGTAGCAAGGCGAGAGCCAGGCAGTCTGTGCCACTGTGGCTGCTGGCTCTGATGCTGTCCGCTTTGTGCCATTTAAGGCCCCTTGTAGGCTTGGAATCATTTCGTGTTTTGCCCTGGCTGTGTTGGTGCGGCTCAGTGTGGTGCATCCTAGCCAGGGCTGCATTTTGCAGATGAGATAACCAAGGTCCGAGCTCAGGCCATCTCCCCAGTTAACGTAGCCAGGGACAGGTGGGTGCAGGATCCGGGCCCTGCTGGGGTCCTGGGTCCGTTCCCTTAACCGCCCGCCGTGTGCAATGGGCACTGTGCCAAGTGCTGCGCAGTCATCACTTCGTGGGCCCCCTGTGCAGCTCTCACCAAGGCTGTTGTCCTGTTTTACGGCGGAAGCGAGGGAAACCTGGGGAGGAAGGCATTGTTCAGGATGTGGCAAGCAGCCTCTGTGTGCCAGGAGCGTTCTCCAGAGCCAGCCTGGCTTCCCGAGGAGTGGTGACAGCCACGCTCCTCCCCACAGGTGCCCAGCTCACCCCTGAGGCTCGCTCGGGCCGCCATGGGAGCTCCGGCCTGGATCTGGAGGGGGCTGGTGTATCCCAGCAACTCGGGAAGGTGTGGTCTGGAGACCTCTCAGCTGCCCCCAGGGGAAGGGAACCAAACTCGACCCGTTCTCCCTCTGTGGTCTCTGGATCCTCACAGCGTAGGAAGCGAGGAGGCTCAGAGTGGCAACCCAAGAAGCCCCACAGCTGGGAGCAGGGACCCTGCCCCAGGCCTGCATAGGGACAGCTGCTTCCTCTGCTCCTGGCGCCCCGAATCCTGAGGGCTCCCCGAGGGCCTGCAGAGTTCGTGAGTAAGTTGTTCACGTCTTCCTGCTCCTCAGCCCTGCCCGGGCTCCGTGCCAGGCTGTGGCCCCCGAGGCCAGCCCCACCACCTCCAGACCACACACACGCCTTCTCTCTTCCTGGCTCCCATGTCTGAGATGGGACCCCAGGGAGGGTGGAGCAGATAAACCAGGCCGGGCGCCAAGCCTGGAGGACGCACGCCACCCGCCTCAGAAATCCCTGAATTTATTGGGTTGGGGAGGGGGGGGAATAGTGCCTTTCACTCGCTCCGGTCTGAGTTGCCACACCCCTACCTTTGCTCAGACGGACCTGCCTGTGGGTCCACACTCCCACCCTGTGAGCTGCACCACGCTCCCCACTCCCCTGGATGGACCCGATCACAGCCTCGATGTGCAGAGGGGGAGACTGAGGCGCAGGCAGGCCGTACCTGGCTGAGGTCACATGGCAGCAGGGGTCTCCCGTGTGAGTAAGAGGTGGAGGAGACGGCAGGGCCGCCCCTGGTGCGGTACCTGTGCACGCTGGACTTGCAGCGTCGCCCAGAGATGCCCGAGCTCTGCGTTCTGTACCAGGTTGCTTCTTGTGAGTCGTCTGTCTCTGCTCTCGTGTGAACATTTATAGATTCATCTGGCTTCGTCCCAGACAGGTGCGTGACACCTTGGCAGGAAATGGTCTCATGCGCTCCTAGGGGACTTCGTGTACACAGACGCTGTGCCTGTCCTTTCAGGAAGCAAAGGGTGAACTTCTCCATCTCTGCTGGAGAGGCAGTGAGATATTGGTGGGGCAGAGGGGGACCAGAGAGTCCCACCTGGCCAGAGAGGTTGAAGGCTTGGTGTGCACGTAGCTCTGCCCGGTCAGAGCTGTGTGTCCCTCTACTCTGGGCTTCGTGGAGCAGATGAGAGAGAGACAAAAGGCCTGTTGGGTTCTGAGCAGGAAGTGCACTAGGTCTAGGAGGTGTTTCGGCCTGGAAACCGCCTGGCTCTGCCGTGCAGCCACGCCGTGTGGTAGGATGCTCGTCAGCAGCACCGGAGCGCGGCGACGGATAAGTGCAGCAACACGGATGACTCCGAATCTCAGAGGCAGTGCTGTGGAGTGAAACAGAGAGGCTCCGAAGACCAAGGCTGTGTGGTCCGTCACGCGGAGTCCAGAAGCAGCCAGCACGGCGTGGAACGGGGGTACCGGTGCTTAGTGGGGGAGCGGCACGGTGACCACAGAATCGCACAGGGAGCTTTCTGGGGAGTTGGAAATCCTACATGGCCGTCTGGGCAGGGGAGACAGCAGAGTAAACGGAGGCCAAAATGCGTCGTCCGCGTAGCCACGTGGAACTTAACTGCTTTAATTACAACGCCAGAAAGACCACAACCACAGGGCTGCAGATGGGTCCCAGCATTGAAGCGTGGCTGTTTATGTGTGCGCGGTGCTTCCAGCCAGAGCTGTTAGGAAGTGCCCGGGTGCCAGGTTTCCGCAGAACAATTGCCCACGTCCACCTCCCCTGGGTGCCGTCAGGCTCCGGGAGGAAGGAGAATGCTCTGATCCATGGTGATAAGAGCTGCTTTTGGTGCTACCCAGCTTTGGAAAACACCGCCGGCCAGGGTCTGCTCACGGGTCAGGGAGCGGCGGCCCCGCCCCCACCCTGGCTCCCGGAGCTGGTTCCCACCTTTGGCAGCACCTGCACCCAGCCCTGCCCTAAAAACCTGCAAGGGAAGCAGACACAGCGGGCCTCTGGCCCTGTCCAGGCCCCTCACGCTGATCCCTGCCCTGTGAAGCTCTGGCCCCTGAAGCCAGACACTAGGCAGGGCTCCTCAGCGGTTTACTGAGGGCCCAACAATGCGTGTGGCTTCCTGGCAAGAGGCTGCGCCCGCCAAGGTCTTTCCAAGGCAGGGCAGCCGGATGAGGACACAAAGAGGGTGTTTGGAAGAGGCGGGGTTTCTGGTGTGGTTCCTGGAACTGAGTGAGCTCCCAGACGTGGTGGGACTGGATGCAGAATCTTCCCCGAGGGGACAGCTGACATTAATTGGAGGCCTGCCTTGTGCTTCTGCAGCCAGCCTGACCTGACACGTTCACGTCTAAGCTCTACAGGAGCAGAAGGGAAGTTGCATGTGAACACACAGCGGAGCTGAGTTCACACCTGGGGCCGCTGGACTCCAAGGTCAGGGCGCTTTCCGTCTGTGAAGCGCAGGGGGTTTTTAGGAGGAGGCGTGGATGTCCCAGGTTCATCTCTCACTCCCTGCTTCTCGAAAGCCGCATCAGAGGTGATGATCAGTGATCAGCTCCACGCAGTAGAGACATGCTGGGGCAGGGGCAGGCACATGGCCTGTCCCGGGCACCCTGTGGACACATCTTCAGCTGCATGGCAGGAAGGCAGGTGATGTAGCCAGGGGATGTGACCAGATGGGCAGTCACCACAGCCTGAGGCCAGCAGGGGCCCCCATCGCTGGCCCAGCTGCCTTCCCCCATCACCCCAAGCTCCCTAGGACTGGGCATGCAGCAGGGCCCAGGGCCCAGCTGTTCTGCGCCTCTCTTGGTTGGCAAGCATTTTTTTTCTGCTTCTCCCGTGCAGATGCACATGCTATGTCCTCTTTCTGCCCTGGTTCCTAAACACAAAGAACCTGCAGCAGGAGGTCTCCCCCATGCCTGGCCCTGGGTGCCTGACTGTCTCTTCACGCTTCTGTCTTGGGTGGACTCACAAAAGCTGTTCACGCTGGCTGCTTTACCCCCGGCTGCTCAGTAGTCACCTTGGGACCACAACCAGGTCGCCTGAGCCAAGCCGGTGTGCTGCCCTCAGCTGTGCTGTGCTGTGCTGTAGCTCACGGCTGCTCTAGTGTTCCCTAGCCAGTGACAGATGTGGGGTGCAAAAGGCTGGCTCCCGTCTCCGCTAGGAATAGGAGCCCTTGGGGGTGTGGTCAGCACCATAGCCCCCCCACCCCCTCCCACCAGCCTCAGGCCCAAGCCAAGACTTCCCTGAGGCAGCTGCCGGGTTGGACACCTCCCTCTCCTCCTCCCCTTCCTCTGCCTTTCACCCCCACCCCCCACCCCCACCAGCAGGTTTGTGCTGAGGTACTCCTTCAGTACCCAGCATGCCCTCCAAACCCAGGGACACCTCCATGGCATGATACAGAAGCAGAAGCTGAGGCTTGGATAGGATGTCCCCAGGCCAGGAGCAGAACGCCACACCCCCAGGACTGGGCAGGTTTTCCTCCCCCACGGTGAGTCATCCTCAGGCTGTACTGAAGCGTCTTGCAGCAGGATGGAGCCAAGCAGGAGGGCGGCTGACACTGAGCTCCGGAAAGCAGGGCTTGGGGCAGGCACTCCACCGCCCCCAGGTGCCCCCTCCCCAGGCTGCGATGTCCCCCTCCCCTGTGCTCCTCCTCTCAGAAGCAAACTCTCCAGGGTGATACAGGAAGGAGGAGGCAGATGAGGAAGCTTGGATACTGGGGGCCAGGCTGACTCAGCCACCCGAGTAGCACAGCTAGACCATGGGAGCCACCGATGACATCCCCAGTACACACAACAGGGCTGAGGCAGAACCCCTGCCCCCAACCCACCAGAACATCTGCTGGGTGCCGCCCTCGCCAGGGATCCTGGGTCAGAGTGAAACTCCCTCCCCGAATTACTCCATCTTCCGATGGGCTGCAGCCACCCTGAGTCCTAGGCCATTACACCTGCTTCTCACTTCTGTTTTTAAATTTATTTATTTGGGGCCAGTGCTGTGGCATAGTGGGTTCGACCTCCTCCTGCAGCGCCAGTATTCCATATGGACACCAGTTCTTGTCTGGCAGTTCCACTGCCAATCCAGCTCTCTGCTATGGCCTGGGAAAGCAGTGGAAGATCATCCAAGTCCTTGGGCCCCTGAACCCACGTGGGAGACCTACAAGAAGCTCCTGGCTTTGGATCAGCACAGCTCCAGTCGTTGCAGTCATTTGGGGATTGAACCAGTGGATGGAAGACCTCTCTGTCTTTACCTCTCTCTGTCTGCAACTCTGCCTCTCAAATGAATAAAATCTTTTAAAAATTTTTATTTATGTCTGTATTTTATTTGAAAGAGATGAGGAGGGAGAGAGCGTGAGAGCCAGTGCACATGATACCTTTCAACTGGTAGTTCACTGCCCTGTTGGCCTCAATGGCCAGGGCTAGGCCAGGCCAAAACCAAGAGCTTCATCTGGGTCTCCCACCTGAGTGGCAGGGACGCAAACACTTGGGTTATCACCTGTTGCTTTCCCAGGCCATTAGCAGGGAGCTGGATGAGAAGTGGAGCAGCCAGGGCATGAACCGGCGCCCACATGGGATGCCGGTGTCACGATTGGCAGCTTTACCCACTGTGCTACAATGCTGACCCCTAATGTTTCTTAATTGAAGGAAAGTTTACATATATAGATGCATAAATCTTGGGTGCACAGATTTCTTTTTTCACTTTATTTGACAGGCCATGAGCATGCGTGCGCGTGTGCACACGAGAGAAAGAGAGAGAGAGAGAGAGATCGATCTTCCATCTTCTGGTTCACTCCTCAAATGCTTGTATCATCCAGGGCTGGAGCCAGGAGCCCAGAGCTCAGTCTGGGTCTCCCACATGGGGGACAGGGATCCAGTACTTGAGCCAGCATCATCTGCTGCCTCCTGGGGTGCACATGAGCGGAAACTCAAGTAGAGGAGGCAGGACTTGAACCCAGGCACTCCAAAGTGGAACGTGGGTGTCCTATGCAGAGCCTCGACCGCTGCACCAATCGCTGTCCCTGTCGCTCCCCCTCTTCGTGGAGGAACAACACTGAACCCTGCCTAGGCTTCCTATCCGAGTCACGGCACCATTATGTCGCTCCCCGTCTTCGTGGAGGAGCGACACTGAACCCTGCCTAGGTTTCCTATCCGAGTCACGGCACCATTTTGTCGCTCCCCCTCTTCACGGAGGAACGACACAGGACCCTGCGCTGTTCTTTTGTCTGCTCGGCCCTCCCCGGGTTTGCTGCTGGTTCTTCCCGGGTTGGCTGCCATCCCTTCCACCTCCGTGGAAGGGTGGTTCCCCCTGCCACCTTCCCCACTTCCGCGGGGGAGCGGCACACCGCCGGCCGGCTCTCTCGGGGGCTGCACAGGTGTTCCTTCAGATAGATGTTCCTGGTGCATGTTGTCTCTCTCCTCCTTTATAGTCCTCTTCCACCAATCCCAACTCTGCTACCCACATGCTGAGTACGCTGCTCTCCTCCAATCAGGAGCAGGTCCTGCTGTTTATTGGTTGAACTGGAGGCAGCTGTGTAGAAGCTGTTTCCTCCTCTCCCAGCGCCATATTGTGGGAGAGCAGATGCATAGAATAAGTCTTAATTCGAGTAACAGTCTAGTCTGAGTTGTTCCCCACAGTCCCAACAGCGTGTGTTCCGATAAAGGTGTGTGCCTGGGCCCTCAGCACGGTCGTCACCCCGGAAGGCTTTCTCCGGTTCCTTCATGTGTAACCCCCACAGGTGATCCATCACCGGTCTGATTTCTGTCCCCAGCACCGTCCACACTGGACAGGGGGCGAGCGTGCTCCTTTTTGTTAGCGTGGCACTGTTACACCACTGCATCATGGTTTGTTTATCTGTTCTCCTGTTTGGACCGTTTCCACTTTCTGGCCATCGTGAGCTAGGCTGGGGTGCACGTTCTTGAAGTCTTTCTGAGGACCTGCTTGCATTTCTCATGGATTAACAGCTGGGCGTGGGATGATGGCTCACGGGGCAGGTGTGCAGCTTCTGTGGAGGTGTAACCCACTGTTCTCCAAAGTGGGTCCGCCACTCTCCACTCCCACCAGCAGTGTTTGGCTGGAGCCACCAACTGTGGCGCTGGCATCCCTTATGGGCACCAGCTTGAGTACTGGCTGCTCCGCCTCCAGTCCAGCTCCCCAGTAATGTTCCTGGAAAAGCAGTGGAAGATGGTCCCAGTGTTTGGGCCCCTGCACCCACTCAGGAGACCTACATAAAGGTCCAGGCTCCTGGCTTCAGCCTGGCACAGCCCTGGCTATTGCAGCCATCTGGGGAGTCAACCAACAAATCAAGATTCTCTCTCTCTCTCTCACTAAACTCTACCTTTCAAGTAAATGAACAAATCTTAAAAACAAACAGACCACAAAAAAGCTTTGGCTTTTGGGAGCTTTTAGTTTTGGAAACTGAGCACTCTGTCACGCCCATGGGCCCTCCTTGTGTGCTGTTCTGTGAAACAACTGTCCAAGTATTTGGCCCACTTAAAAATATTTGTGCAATGGATTTTTACTTGTGCTGTGTATTTTTTTCACTCATGCGTAGGAATTAGAGTCTAAATCATCCTTTCTTGGAGAGGAGCAATTAGCAGTGGGGTCATTTGTGCTGCTGGAACACGCCTGATGGAGGCCAAGGGCAGCTGTTCCTGGCCCCGCAGCACACAGCCCTTGCTGGGGGTGGCCGGCGATTAAAAGATGGGTCCTCCCACCACAAGGGAGCTCGTGGGGTGAACTTGGCCGGTGTCGTGTCCTCTGAAGCCCCACAGGGAGCAGCAACGTCCCCATGGGCCTCTGCTTCCTTCCAGCACATGGGTTGAATCCGGTGACATCGGGTGCTCATATTACGAGAACGGAATCACAGTCTGTCGTGATGAGCTAATCTGTTGGTTTGCCGTGCGTTTGGCTCCTTTTCTTCCTTGTTCTCCTTTGCTTGCGTCTACCCATCTGTTAATTGCTCCAGGGACAGCTGACCCCACCCCAAGATCTGTTAATCGCTTCCCCTCTGTTAATCGTTCCAGGGACAACTGACCCCACCCCAAGATCATGCGCCACAAGCCCCTTCCCACCGTGACTAGGGCTGTGTCTTCTTGAGGGTTTTGGGAGGGGACCCCTCTCTGTTCAGACGGCGCCTTAGGGAGATGGGCTCTCCTCTCCTCCTGAGGCCCTTGCCCACACAGGATGGGTAGAATCCCTCGATTCCATTCCCAGCCAGCCTGGAGGCAAGTGTGGCCCTGGGGACTGCACATCAGAGAGGGGAAACGGCTGCGTCCCTGACGCCACCATGCAGCTACTTGGTCCCTGATCCCAAAGGCTCCTTCTCCCTCTCCAAGTTCATGAGCTGATACATTCTCTCACTGATTAGAGTAGTGGTGACTGTGTTCTGTTATCTGCAGCCAGCAGGCTCCTAAAACAAGTGCCGCTCCTGATGTCATCCTTTTAATCGTTTTGTAGGACTTTATAGGGTTTGCCAGTAAACTGTGTCTCGTAATGTTAACCCTTGTGTGGTGTGCACTGTGATGGTTTTCACTGCATTCACTGGGCTGCAAGTATCCCCACTATCTAAGTCCAGAACATTTTCAGTACCCGGATGTGAGCTCCTCCCCCAGCTCCTCACTGATCCACCCATCCACTTTCTGTCTCCAGACGTGCCTGTTTGGGGCACTTCGCATCAGCGGGTTCTCTTACTCTGAGCAGGTGTTGCCACTTCCTTCTAGGGCTAAATGATCACCACCATGTGGAGGCCCCCATTGCATTCATCACTTGGTTTGGTCCTTGAGTTGTTCCTTCTCATTGGTTCCCGTGAACAAAGCTTTTCCAGACGTCCGTGTACAAGTGTTTGTGGGGACGGGCGTTTCAGTTCTCTCGGGTGCACACCTCAGCGGCGGAGTCGCTGACTCCCATGATAACTGTCTGTGTAACCCTAGAGGCCCTGCCAGCTGCTGTCCATGGCAGCTGCAGTGTCTTCTGTCCCCACTGGTAGTGCTCAAGGGTCCCGCTCTCCCCCCATGCTTGCCCGCATTTGTCATTGCTGGCTTTCGTCTTTCACTGCCGCCATCACAGTAGCAATGAAGCGCTGTCTTGGCTTGATTTGCTTTCCCACCTGACTGGTGGTGTTGAGCGTCTTCCCGTGTGCTTATTGGGCACTCTGTTTATACTCCTTGGAGAAAGGCCCATCCAACTCCCGTGTCCCTTTGTGGGCTGGGTTGTATGTCTCGTTGTTGAGTTGTGAGAGCCCGTAGGAGATCAGTAACTTGGGAATATTATCTCACGTTCTGTGGGTCCTCTTTTCACCTCCCTGACTGTGTCCTTTGAAGTACAAAAATCGTACATTTTGAGAAAGTCCAGTTTAGTTACTTCTTGTTGCTTGTGCTTTTGTTATCATATCTAA
Organism: Oryctolagus cuniculus; assembly: GCF_964237555.1. Lineage (NCBI taxonomy): Eukaryota > Metazoa > Chordata > Mammalia > Lagomorpha > Leporidae > Oryctolagus > Oryctolagus cuniculus. The sequence continues at coordinate 115,963,157 of NC_091441.1, read as the reverse complement.
GGCACTGATGTCTAATGCAGCATTATGAAGGCCAGTACCGCATTTCCTCTCGGAGTTCTGCAGTTTGAGCTCCTACACTGGGCATTTGATCCATTTGGACGCAGTTTCCAAGTACGGCAGGAGGTAGGGTCACGGTTCAGGTGTGGGTGTCCAGGATGCCCCGAACCTGTGGTTGAAACACTTCTTCCCCACTGAGTTATCGCGGCACCTTCTGAGGGTCAGTTGACCCCTGTAAATGTCAACGTTCGTTTCTGGATTCCCAGCTGCTGTTCACTGACCACACGCCTGTGCTCCTGCCAGCGCTTTGAGGTCTTGATTACCCTAAGTTTGGAACCTGGAAAGTTGGAACTCTCCCCACTTGGTGCTTCCTCTCAAAGCTCTTTGTGTTTTTCTGGGTCTGTTGAGTTTCCTTCTGAGTTCTGGGATCTGCTGGTCAAGTTTTACGGAAGGAGCTGTAATTTTCGTGGGAAGGCCTTGAAGCTGTGAGTTGGGCAGTACTGCCGTCTTAGCAGCGTTGAGTTTTCCAGTGTGAGGACAGGTGCCGCGGGCTGCGTCTCTGCACTCCGCCGATCATTTCCCTACGTCTGCGAAGCCTTTTACCTGCACACAATCCCATGTTTCTACCTTCGCTCTTACTGCCCGTGCCTTGGGTTCACATCCAACCATTGTCCTGTTCTCTGTCCTGCGCTCTACCCCTGTGTTTCCCTCTGGTCACTGTTAGAGTTGTAGGTCTTAGATTTCAGTGTTAACCTGCTCTGGTTGATTTTTCTGTGCTGTGTGTGTGAGACGAGGGGCTTTTTTCCTTCTGCTTCGTGGGTATCCACTTGTTCCAGCGCCGTTTGTTGAAGAAGCGGTCTTTATCCCCTTGTGTGTTCTTGCCATTTCTGTCAGAAACCGATTGTTCATAAATGTGTGGGTGTATTGCTGAGCTCTGTTGATCCGGCGCCACGAAGCGTTGCATACTAAAGCATTACAGTATATTTTGAAGTCACATAGTGTGATGCCGCTGGCTTAGTAGTTGTTGTTCAAGATCACATTGAATTTTGAGCATCTTCAGAAGTTCCATATGAATTTTAGGATGATTTTTTCTGTTTCCTTAAAAAATAGCACTGTGGGGACTGGTGTTGTGGCACAGTGGGTTAAGCCACCACTTCAACACCAGCCCCTGTCAGAGCACCAATTCGAGTCCCAGCTGCTCTGTTTCCACTCTGCCTCTCTGCTAATGCACCTGGGAGAGCAGTGGATGGTGTCCCCGGTGCTGGAGCCCCTGCCACCCCCGTGGGGACCTGGCTCGCAGCTATAGCATGGCACAGGCCTAGCTGCTGCGGCCAACTGGGGAGTGACTCAGAGGGTAGAACATCTCTTTCTCTTGCTGTCTCCACCTGTTTCTCTCTGTCACTCTACCTTTGAATAAATCAGTAAATCTGAGCTGTCATTGGCATTTTGATAGGGACTTTGATGAATCTATAAATCACTTTGTGTAGTGTGGACATTTAAAAAAGATTAGTTCTTCCAAAGTGTGAGCATGGGATATCTTTCCATTTATTTGCGCGTTCTTCAATTTCTTCCATCAGTGGTTTATCGTTTTCAGTGTATAGGTCTTTTGCCTCCCTGGTTAAATGTATTACTCAGTATCTTTTTTTACAGCTATTATAAAAGGGATTCTTTTCTTGATTTCTTCTTCAGAGAGTTCATTGTTAGTGTGTAGAATGACTACTGATTTTTGTAAATTGAAATATCTTGCAACTTTATTGAACTGGTGAATTAGTTTCAAGAGTGATGTGTGTGTGTGTGTGGTGTGTGTGTGTGTAGTGTGTGTGGTGTATGTGTGATGTGTGTGTGGTGTGTGTGTGGTGTGTGTGGTGTGTGTGGATGTGTGTGTGTGGATGTGTGTGTGGTGTGTGTGTGTGCATGTGGTGTGTGTATGGATGTGTGTGTGCATGTGGATGTGTGTGTGGTGTGTGTGTATGTGTGTGGTGTACATGTGTGTATGGATGTGTGTACATGTGGATGTGGTGTGTGTGTGTGTGATGTGTGTGGATGTGTGTGTGGATGTGTATGTGGATGTGTGTGGTGTGTGTGTGTGGTGTGTGTGTGGTGTGTGTGGTGTGTGTGTGTGCATGTGGATGTGTGTGTGGTGTGTGTGTGGTGTGTGTGTGGTGTGATATGTGTGTGTGTGGTGTGATATGTGTGTGGTGTGTGTGTGTGATGTGTGTAGATGTGTGTGTGGTGTGTGTGGTGTGTGTGGATGTGTGGTGTGTGTGTGGTGTGTGTGTGCTTGTCATCTTCAGAGTTCCCCGTGTGTAAGATGATGTCTGCAAACCGGGACGAGTTAACTTGCTGTCTTCTCCAGCGTGGATGCCTCTCTCTCCGCTCTCATCTGGCTGCCCTGGCCACACTTGCAGTGCTGTGCTGCGTAGGAGCACGGAACTGGGCATCCTTGTCTTGTTCCTGATCTCACGGGAAAGTCTGTCCGCTTTCCACCGCTGAGCGTGGTGTCAGCCGCGGCTTTGCCACGTATGGCCTTCGCAGTGCTCGGGGACGTCCCTTCTGCACCTCACTTGCTGAGAGACTTTTTATTTCCTTGTTTAACTCATGAGAAGTAGTCTTCCTCTCCTAGGAGCTCTTTTTCTGGTTTTTGGCACCAAGATTGTCCTGGTCTTTATAGTACTTTTTTTTTTTTTTTTTACTATCTTTAATTCTGAAAGTTCGTTCTAGTATCTCCTTTCTCATTCCTGATGTTGATAATTGGAGTCTTCTCTTCTTTCCGAGCATCTAACCAAGGCTTTTCCATTTTGTTGATCTTTTCAAAGAAGCATCTGTTAATCTTGCTGATTATCTGCACTCTGTTTCCTTTATTTCCACTGTAAACTTTATTATTTCTTTATTTTTGCCTTCAGTTCGGCTTGTTTTTTCTGGTTTCCTAAGTGCACAGTTGAGACGTGAGTTCTATGTCTTCTCTATAAAGGAAATTTATGACTGAATTCCACTCTGAGCAGGGTGTGTCTGCACCCTGTAAATTTTTGAGTATGGTGGTTTCAGTTGCACTTATTTCAAGCCATTTATCAACTTCTCTTGTAATTTCCACTTTGCCCGTTGGTTTTTAAAGCAGTCTTCTTCAATTCCCTTTTATTTGTTAATTTCCCAAAGTTCTTTCTGTTGATGATTTTTAGTTTTATTCCTTTGTACTTAAAGAACACGATTTTTGTGATTTCATTCTTTTTAAAGTTGTCAAGATTGTTTTAAGGCTTACTATACAGGTCCTTCCAAAATTTCATGAAAAAATAAATCAAAAGATAATTCTAGTGCAAAAAATTTTTAAAATCCATGTGTAAATTTTTGGGATGCACATTTTTCAGTGAACTGTTAGAAGACCCCTTATGTGTTCTCTGCCGGAGAATGTCCTGTGTGCAGTGTGTGAGCAGGTGTTTCGTCTGCTGCTAAGTGTCTCACAGATACCTGTTAGGTCTAGGTGGCTCCTAGTACTGTTCAGGTCTCTGTTTTCTCTCTAGTTGCTCTGTTGTTGAAAATGTGATCTTGAAGTCTGTATGCTTATTTTTGAATTCTCTATTTACTCCTTCAGTTCTGTCAGCTTTTCCTGTTTGCCTAGTACATCTTTTTCTGTTCTTTTATTTTAATTCCGGTTTTTTTCTTTGACCCAAAGACAGCAAACATTTCAGTCATGTTTCTGTAAGCTTTCTTCTAAGCTCTTGCTTTCACTCGGCATATTCCATTTATATTTAATGTAGTTATTAGTGAAGTATGATTTACATCTGCCATTTGATATTTGCTTTTTTTCCTATCTTACTACATATTTCTTTTATATCTTTCCAGTTCAATAGATGTTTTAATTACCTCGTTTCTTCCTCTACTATTTTTTCTTCTTTAAAAAATTAGCTATTTATTTTTATTTTTGAGAGAGAGAGAGAGAGAGAGAGAGAGAGAGAGAAAGCATCTAGTTCACTCTGCCAGATCCCCACAATAGCTAGAGCTGGCCCAAGCCAAAGCCAGGAGCTGGGAGCTCCCTCGGAGTCGCCCACCTGGGTGGCGGAGCCCACGTACTTGAGCCATCGCCGACTGCCTCCCAGGTGTGTGTTGTCAGGACGCTGGGACTGGGGCGAGCCTGCACTTGAACCCAGGCCTTCTAATGTAGGCTGAAGTGTCCCGAACGGAGCCTTAGCCACCGTGCCAAGCTCCTGCCTGCTCTCAGGGAATCGCACGGACATCATAGCTTGTACCAGTGTGATCTGAGTGAATACTAACTTCCTTTTGATAACATATTGAAAACACGGCTTCAGTCCCTGTGTCAGCTTCCCGGGCTACCATGGGGAGTAAGGACAAACCGGGAGCTCAGAGCCCCTCGTTCCATCTTCTCACGCCCCCCTGAGGCCGAGGGAAGAAGCTGCCTCCGTCCTGGCTTGTGCTGCTGGCCGGCAGGGCGTGGCGCCTTCAGCTGCTCTCACTGGGACCCCGCTCTCCACTCGCTCTCACATGGCCTCCTGCCCTCTGTGCCTTCCCTGGGCGGCTTCCACGCCTTCTCTCTTTTCACAGGACACTGGAGGCCACCCTCATCCAGCAGGACCTCACATCCAGGTAAGCTGACGGTCACAGGTCCCAGGTGCTCTGTGTGTGTCTTTTGGGGGGACACAGTCAGTCTAAAACAGCTCCCTTTGTGGCCCCTTGGTGCCGTTACTGTCGTATGGATCATGTCCTCCTGCATTGTGTGCCCATCAGCTCTGTGCAGCTGCTTCAGGCAGACAGGCAATAAGAAGGGGCCAGAGGCAGCGCGTTGGCCTCCGCGCCCGCTTCTACAGCCCTCGCTCACTTCCGCCTGTGGGTTGCAGGCTCTTCGTTCCAGCCTGACTCTTTTCTTTCTCTCTTTCTTTCTTAAAGATTTTATTTCTTTGTTTGAGAGGTAGAGTTACAGAGATGGGGAGAGACCAAGAGAAAGGTCTTCTGTCCTCTGGTTCACTCCCTGATTGGTCTCCCATGTGGGTGCAGGGGCCCAGGCACCTAGGCCATCTTCCACTGCTTTCTCAGGCCACAGCAGAGAGCTGGATCAGATGTGGAGCAGCCAGAACTTGAACCAACGCACATATGGGATGCCGGTGCTGCAGGCAGAGGCTCAGCCCACTACACCGCAGCACTGGCCCTGACTCCTTTCTTAACGTAGCCTCCTTTGTTGGCAATGAATTCTCACATTTTTTAAAATTCGATCTGGAATGTATTGATGTCTCCCTAATTTTTGAAGGTTAATTTTTCTGGCTAAAAATTACTTTTTTAAAAAAATTTCTTATCTATTTGTTTGAAAGTTACACTGACAGAGAAAGAGGGAGAGACAGAGAGAAACAAGATCTTCCATCTGCTGGTTCATTCCGCAGATGGCTGCAACAGTCAGGGCTGGGCCAGGCAGAAGCCAGGAGCCCTGAGCTTCATCCGGGTCTCCCACGTTGGGGGCCCAAGCACTCAGGCCATCCTCCGCTGCTTTCCCATGCCATTATCAGAGAGCTGGATCAGAAGTGCAGCAGCCAGGACTCAAACCAGCAGCCCTATGGCATGCTGGCATCGCAGGCAGTGTCTGCAACTGCTAAGCCACGCCAGTCCCCACAAATTCTTGGTATAGTCTCTTTCTCTTTCTCTTTCCTTCCTTCCTTCCTTTCTCTCTCTCTCTCTCTCTCTCTCTCTCTCTCTCTCTCTCTCTGTCTTTCTTTTTATATTTTTTATTTATTTATTTGAGAGGGAGAGTTACAGACAGTGAGAGGGAGAGACAGAGAGAAAGGTCTTCCATCTGCTGGTTTCACTCCCCAGATGGTCGAAATGGCCAGAGCTGGGCCGATCCGAAGGCAGGAGCCAGGAGCTTCTTCCAGGTCTCCCACATGGGTGTAGGGGCCCAAGGATTTGGGCCATCTTCTACTGCCATCCCAGGCCATAGCAGAGGGCTGGATTGGAAGAGGAGCAGCCAGGACTAGAACTGGCGCCCACATGGGATGCCGGCGCTGCAGGCCAGGGCTTTAACCCACTGCGCCGCAATGCCGTCCTCATTTTTTTCTTTCTAAGCCTTCAGGCCCTCGGCCCTGGGCACCCATGCTTTCTAACGAGAAATCAGCCGCTGATCTTAAAGGCAGAATGCAGTGAGCCACTTCATCTCTCTGCTTTCGGAACTTCAGTTTCTTTCCATCTTTGGCTTTCAGCAGTTTTATTGCAATGGCTTTGGCGTGGATGTCTTACAGTTTATGCTACTTGGACGTAAACTTCCTGGCTGCGTGGGCTGAAGTTTGTCCTACAGTTCGGCAAGTTTTCTGCTGTTATTTCTGCACAGTTTCTTTCTGCCACTCGCCTCTGCCTCCTCCCTCTGGATATTGCTCGTGCACCCGTTGCGCACAAGGGGCGTCGCACAGGTCCCTGAGACCACACTCGTTTTGCCTCGTTCCATTTTCTTTGTGTCTTTTAATCTGCACGATCTCAGCTGACCTACTTCTGAGTTCTCTGCTCTGTCTTCCAACGGGTGCAATCCGCTCCTGAGTCCCTACCAAGACCTTTTCAGTTCCGTTATTGGAGTTTTCAACTCCAGAGCTTCTATGTAATTGATTTTTCTAGTTTCTGTCTGCTTCATATTATCACATATTTTGTGAGACACTGTTCCCGTCATTTTGTTTTGTTCTTCAAACGTGGTCTCCTTTTGTCCGTGGACTTAGTAAGCCGAGCTAAGGGCTTCGTGGAAGCAGGCCTGTGTGTGGGCTCCAGGGGACAGTTTATATTAACTGCCATATTTCTGTGTGGGAATCGCTCTTTGCCGTTCCTTTGCACGAGTTCAGTTGTTGGTGTTGAAAATCCGAGTTTTTGTAATATAACGTGGCAATTTCAGAAATCATCTTCCCTTTCCTCTCCAGGGCTTGTCGTTTGTTGATTTAGTGATTTTTTTGGAATGCGTTCTATAAAATCTATACTATTTATTATCTGGCCACTCAGGCCTGCTCATTAACTTAATGGTGTGCTAATGACTGGACAGCCATTTCCTCCCACTGCTGGAGCCACGTCTTCCGCTTCTGCCGAGAGGCTCCGCGTGTGTACACATGTGCCTGTGTGTTGGGAACAAAGGACACTCAGCCGGCGGGGGCCTCTGCCTTGACCTTCCCTTCCTCCTTGTACAAGGTCAGGCGGGGGTGAGGTCACAACACCTCCGCCTGGGGCACACAGCACCTCCGCCTGGGTGCTGTCATCTCCACTCCCAGAACGGGATCAGAACCTCCCCGATCTCAGCATTGCGCGCCGCACAGATGCCTCCTGCCCGCACTCTGTTCTAGACTTTTTGCTTTGCCTATTGTTGGTGCCAACCGTGGCCCACCACGGCACGTGGCCATGAGGCTCAAGAATTGCTTGTCACCACTGGTGGCAGGCAGTCTCCAGGAAAGGCGCTGGGCCGAGTCTGAGACAGGAGCCACAGGACAGGCCAGATAACCACAGTTCTCCACAAATGCCACAGCCCCCAGCGGTTCTTTTTTTTTTTTTTTTTTTTAATTGTTTATTATTTGAGAGACAGCTTGCATGCTCTCATCGGTGAGTTCACTCCCCGGATGCCCACAGCAGCTGGACCACAACCCCACAGGCCTCCCTGTGGGCGGCAGCAATACAAGTACTTGTGCAGTCAGAAAGCTGAAGTCAAGAGCTGGGGCTGGGACTCCGACAAAGGCACCCTGAGCAGAGGCAGCGCCCTGGCCACTGGGCTACAGGCTGGCCTTCAGCGGGCAAGGAAGTCTCTCGACTTCTGTTTAGCGGGAATTTCTCTTTATCACTGGTTTCGAGGGATGCTTGCACCGTGTGCGCCCGGCTGTCTGCTTGCTTTCCTGCAGCACTGTAAGTGTTCCTCCCGGGCCCCAGGCCTGCGCTGTTGCTACTGAAGACACAGGGCGTCCTTGGTTTTCAGCAGTTTGACCCTGAAGGTCTGGGTGAGGTTTCTGGGCATTAGCCTGTTTCGGGTTTGCTAAACAACCCGTGGCTGGGTACGTGGGCCTCGTGTGCACAGAGAAGCATGGAGCCGCATTTGTGTGTGAAATTTCTGGATTGTGGAGTGTTGGCCACTAACTGAGCATTATAAAAAACACTGTGTAGGCTTGGGTAGGGTTTTTGCCCACATCCCTTAGAGGAGAGGAGTGTCCGCTTCAAGTCCAGGACCCCTGCTTCTGATCCAGCTTCCTGCTGCTAATGCACGGCCTGGGAGACAGCAGATGGTGGCTCAAGTACTCGGGTCCCTGCCACCCACCTGGAAGGCCCCGATGGAGTTTGGGGATCAGCCTCGGCCTGGCCCGGCCCTGGTTGTTGTAAGCATTTGAGGAGTGAACCAGAGGATGGAAAATCTCTCTGTGTCTCTCTGCATTTCAAATAAAGTGAAAATTAATAATTAAAAAAATATAAGTAGATAAAAATGCTGTATGGGCCAAACACACCTGCGAGCAGGGCTCTTTTTTCAGCAGTTCCCAGCCTCTGGCCTGCTTGCCCCTTACCCCACATCTATGGGCGCCGACGCAAGGTGGTCTCAGGGGAGATGGAGCTCCTTGGACGTGCACATTGAGGGTTTTCTTTTTAACCAAATAAAGTTCATTTCAGCCATTATCTCTTTTTTAAAGAGATTTATTTATTTCAAAGGCAGAGTGGGCAGAGAGAAAGAGAGATTTTGCATCCATTGGTTCACTCTCCAAATAGCAGCAGTGACCTGGGCTGGACTGGTCCAAAGCCAGGAGCCAGGAGCTTCTTCTAGGTCTCCCACGTGGGTGCAGGGGCCCAAGCACTTGTGCCATCTTCTGCGATCCCAGGCACATTAACAGGGAGCTGGATTGGAAGTGGAGCAGCCAGGACTAGAACTGGGTTTCGCAAGCAATGGCTTGACCTGCTGTACCACAGTGCTGGCCCTGCAGCCTTTGCTATATTTTTCTGTCACATTCATTGTCTCCTTCCCTGAAGCTTCAGTTATGTGTGTATTAGACCAGACACCAAATCCCTGTTCATTTCTTTCCCTCTGGTTTCCTTCTGCAGACTGAAAAATGTCTGTTGACCTGTAGTGCAGTTCCCTGCCCCTTTCTCCCCGTTCTGCAAGCCAGCATGCACCCCCCACCCCTCCACCACCTGGGGAGCCACCATCCTGTCTCACCCGGGAGATCCCAGCAGAGCCTGAACAGGTTTTCCTGCCTTCCTTGCTGTCCCTGCTCCCTGTCTGCCCTCACTGGGCTGGCCAGTGGGGTCCTGCTCTCTCCTGTGCCCCGAGCCCTCACAGCTCCCCCGTGTTCCACTCCGTGTGAAGGTTCGAGTCCTGCATGGCTTCATGGCTTCACGGCGCTGCAGGAACTGGCCTCGTGCCCTGAGCCACACCAACCTCCGGGTTCCAGGCTCGATCCGTCCTTCCTTGAAGCTCTCTGGTGCTGTTGCCATCACCACCATGACCAGCCCCACCCCCAGGCACCGTGGTTCCTCGCGCCTTTCTCTTTCGTGAGACCCCCTGTCTCAGGTCCTGGGCTGATAGCCAGGGCAGCTTAGGGTAGGGGTCATCAAAGCCAGAGCCCTTCTAACTCTGCACATCATAGAGTCGGGGGCCCTTTCCTGACTCCAGACATAGACCCGGACTCCCCGCAAGGACGGGACCCCAGAAGGGGACGTCTGGGACCGGTTTGGGTGTCCTCCTGGCACTGCCAGAGGTCGGGACAGAGATGTGGCCTGGGAGCCCAGCAGAGCTGGGTTCGGGTTCAGCGCTGACACTGCTGTGTGATGTTGGACAGATCTCGTCCTGTCCATGAGCCTTGTTGCCCCATCTGTGAAAATGGGTGCAAGGACCTCAGAGAATGGCTGTCACATGGGGGTGCCTGACCCACAGCGGGTGCTGGACATGTGATGTAATGGCAGGCAAGGCTTACTGGGCACATACTGTGTGCCCTCCACAAACAGTATGTGTACCATGCCCTGGACGCTTGCTATGACCCCTGCTGTTGTCAACCCCATTTCACAGGAGACAAAATCGAGGCTTAGAGACGGAACATGGTTTTTTCCACAGAGTTGGAGCAACAGCCAGAGGTTTTCCATCCACTAGTTCATTCCCCAGATGGCTGCAGTGGTCAGGGCTGGGCCAGGCTGGAGCCAGGAGCCAGGAGCTTCTTTCTAGTCTCCTGTGTGGCTGCAGGAGCCAAACACTTGGGCCATCTTACGCTGCTTTCCCAGGTACATTAGCAAGGAGCTAGATAGGAAGTGGAGCAACCGGGACTTGAACTGGTGCCCACATGGGATGCCGGTGTCACAGGCGGCCACTTTACCTGCTGCACCACAACGCTGTAGGCTCATGGTTCTGGTCCAAGGTCAAGAGGCTGTATTGGCAACGGTTGCCTTCCGGCATAGTCTGAGGCTGTGTGGTGCAGCACGTGGCAGGAGACAGGACCGTGTGTATCACTTCTGGACTTGGCAAGCACTTGGGGCGTGGCAGACAGCACACTAGGCACAGCTGTTATCACCCCCGTGCAGGTGAGACAGCGGGCATGAAGGAATGCAGTAACTTGTGCACGCAGCCTGTGGCAGAGCCAGCATCAAACCCAGGCAGCATGGCTATGGTCCCTGCCCCGAGATGAAGCGAGGCCGGCTTTTCCCTTAGCAGGAGTCCCTGTTGCCCAGCATCACGGGCATCAGCTGCTTCCATGCCGACAGAAGCTCATTTTGGGTCTGGCACCAAGAGAGCCCTCAGCAAACTGTAGCTTGAAGCTGTGACTGCCACTCCTGAGAGCCAAATGCCAGCTCTGAGGCCAGTGGCCAGACCTCGGCCCGTCCCGGGGCGTTCCCGTCACTCAGAGGGTAGGCCCGCCTCCTGCAAGGGAATCAAGAGCCCAGGTGGAGCCGTTGTCATAGCAACTGATGAGCCCTCTTGTGTGCTCATGGCCAAGCAGGTGGCTGGGCAGGGAAGGAAGCAGCTCTGGCAGCCTTCAGAGGAAGCCGGTGGGAAGCCAGGGGGACAGAGACCCTGTGGAGATCCCCTCCCAGCTGGCCAGTCCTGGTCCCCACCCTGGCCCAGCCCGAGCCCTGACTCCCGTATTTCTGGACTGTGAGGTACAGGGGACAAGACAGGCTGCTGGTGAGCTGGAGCTGGGGGACTGGGGTGCCAGGAGGGAGGGCTGCATGTGAGCCCACAACCCTGGGCCCTCAGCTCTGAGCAAGCTCAGGTAGGTAGCTCTGTGGACCCGAAAGGGACATCCTGTCCCTGGGGAGCCTGCGGCCCCACTGTCCCAAGCATGGCGTTCATCGGCTCCACACAGGGAGGGCCCGTGTGAACCCCAACAGAGGAGCCACTAGTGGCGTCACCCTCAGACCTAAGAAAGTGCTTCCCCTCCCTCTCTGCCCTGCCGTGGTGCTGATTGGAGTTCCAGAGCCTGTTGGTCATCCATTCGTGCGCCATCCGCCCACCCACAGCTGGAGCTCTGTGTGAGGACGTGGGCTGCAGCTGTAACCCTGGGCACCGTCATCGCAGCCCTCTGAAAGCACAGGGCTTCTGGGAGCAGCCAGCAGACAGGCAGGCAAGGGCCACGAAGGAAAGGCGTGGGGCTGGCCTGTGGCACAGCAGGCTGAGCCTCGGCCTGCAGCACTGGTGTCCTGGATCAGAGCGCTGGTTCAAGTCCCCGCTGCTCTGCTTCGGATCCAGCTCCCTGCTAATGCGCCTGGTAAAGCAGCAGAAGGTGGTCCTAGTGGTTGAGTCCCTGCCACCCACATGGGAGACCTGGAATGAGTTCCAGACTCCTGGCATCTGCTTGGCCCAGCCCAGGCCTTTGCCTTCATTTGGGGAATAAACCAGCAGATAGAAGACCTCTTTCTCTCTCTCTCTCTCTGTCTCGCTCGCTCTGTCTCTCTCTCAACTTTTCAAATCAATCAATCTTTTTTAAAAAGAGGCAGAAGAAATGTTTTGCACAATTTCTGACATATTAGTTACAAAAGCAGGTGAAATAGGAGAGAAGAGATGGAAGTAGAAGGAAAGTAATACTGATATTATTAAAATATCCTGGGCTCGTAAAAATAAATGAAAAAAGGGGGCAGTGGTGAGGCCGGTGGTGCAGGTGGCTGGTGCGAGGTGAGGCTGGCGGGGCAGATGCAGGTGCAGGTGGCAGGCCGGGAGCCGCTCACTGCGGGACTCCAGGACTCGATCAGCCCCGGGTGACAGTTTCCTGGACCTTCACAGTGATTTAGAATAAAGAAGGTTTATATAAATCTAATTTTCAGGTTCGCATGAAAGATCAGGAGATCTGATAGTGCTGAGCTGCATGCTCACTTGGTAGCATCCACCAGAACCTGCTAAGAGAACACAGACACACACACACACCAGGTTCCCCCAGTGCCCACCCCCAGCCACTGCCCTCGCCAGCCTTCCACTTCCAGACCCTTGAGTCACCTTGCCGGGAATGGAATCATTACAGCAACAGAAGACCTCAGGTGGGCGGGCTGTGCGGCAGGGTCTACTGCTGCCTGGGTGCCCACATCCCGCGTCAGACCGCCGGGATCCAGTCCCCCTCCACTTCCAATCCAGCTTCCTGCTAATGCGCACCCTGGGAGACAGCAGGTGCTGGCTTAAGTACTTTAGTCCCTGCCACCCATGAGGTAGAACCAGATAGAATTCCTGTCCCCGGGCTTTGGCCTGGCCCAGCCCCAGCTGTTGGGGGCATTTGGGGAGCAAACCTGTGCCTGATGATTTCTCTCTCCACACACACGCACACACTCACTCACTCACTCACTCACTCTCACTCTCCTGCCTACTTTGCCTTTCAGATAAATAAAAAAAAAATAAACTTTCAAAACTGGTTAAGTTAAAAAAAAAAGACCCCAAACCTGAAAGCCTCAAAAGTCTGTTCTCAGAGCAGCAAAGACTGAGCCCTGGTGGAAGCCCCAAGCCCTCCCTCCAGGAGTGTGGTGGGGAGAGAGGCGAGCGAGGAGGGACAGCAGAGGGGAGTGTGGGGAGCAGCCCCCAGCTCCGGAGCCCCAGGAGCCTCCAGCACACACATCCTGATGCCCCTCCCACTTGCTGAACCCCCAGTGCTCCGGGCGCACCTTGCTGCAGAGCTGGTCCTGGGCTCTCACCGCAGTGCTCCGTGCCGCCCTGTCGGGGCCGGGTCAGGCCATTTGCAGTAGGCTGCTGAAAGGCTGTGTTCTGTGAGGTTCGGAGGATGCAGGAGCTCGGGCTGACGTGACTGACAGCAGGGCTCAGCGCTGAGTGAAGCCTGGAGTGTCTGGCTAGGACCCAGGTCGGCCACAGAGCTGTGTCCGAGGCTGGACCTTGGACTAGCCTACAGCAGGGGCAGTGTGGTCAGCATGCCACGAGCTCATGAGGAAAATGCAGCCACGGAGGGGGGGAGGTCCCTGCCCCCATTTGGATTTCAAATCCCAAGGTGGTCTGAGCAGGCAGTGGAGCGAGGCATCAGGGAGCTGGGCTGGGGAGGGTCCCTGGTGTCACTCCCGTGAGCTCTGGCCCAGGATGGAGCAGTCCTGCAAGGAGAGTGGGCAGGGATTGAAGCTGTGGCCCTCTAGACGGGTTCACTTTTGTAGACTGCAGCTGAGAACCATCCAAAGAGTTCTTACAAGTATAAAGCAAAACAGTTTTAGGAAATCACCAAAAGTTAAAAAGAAACAAGGGGGCGGACGCTATGCTACAGTAAGTAAAAGCTGCTGCCTGCAATGCCATATGGGCACTGGTTCTGCTCTACTTCCGATCCAGCTCTCTGCTATGGCCTAGGATAGCAGTGGAGGATGGCCCAAGTCCTTGGGCCCCTGCACCCACTTGGGAGACCTGGAAGAAGCTCCCGGCTCCTGGCTTCAGATCAGCCCAGCTCTGGCTGTTATGGCCATCTGGAGAGTGAACCAGCAGATGGAAGATCTCTCTCCCTCTCCCTCTCCTGCTCTCTCTGCCTTGAAGGAGGAGAAGGAGAGAAACAAATCTACAAGAACCAATAATATGGAGAAGAATTATTTTTTAAAAGGGGAAGAGAAAGGAGCTGTAAGATGTGCCGAGCACGCATCGGGCCTGGGTGAGCAGGGGCAGTGGTGGATGAGGCAGGCAGGAGCGCCCTCCGGGAATTTGCTGCTTTGTGGCTCCCACTTCCCACATCTCTTTCTAACAGCAGCCCAGTTTCCTTTTAAAGAAAAGTGTATTCAGCCGGCGCCGCGGCTCAATAGGCTAATCCTCCACCTAGCAGTACCAGCACAATGGGTTCTAGTCCCGGTCGGGGTGCCGGATTCTGTCCCGGTTGCCCCTCTTCCAGGCCAGCTCTCTGCTGTGGCCAGGGAGTGCAGTGGAGGATGGCCCAAGTGCTTGGGCCCTGCACCCCATGGAAGACCAGGAGAAGCACCTGGCACCTGCCATCGGATCAGCGTGCTGCGCTGGCTGCAGCGCACCGGCCGCGGCGGCCATTGGAGGGCGAACCAACGGCAAAAGGAAGACCTTTCTCTCTGTCTCTCTCTCTCACTGTCCACTCTGCCTGTCAAAAATAAAAAGAAGAGAAGAAAAGTGTTTTCATCATGGAAAACTTTGGAGAAATCCAGAAATAGGCGAAGTGGTGTCAGCAGCAGCTGTGTACCCATTGCTCAGCATCACCCGTTACCAATCTCATTTCTCTCCTCCCCAACCCCCGTCCCCACCCCTATTACTCGGAAGCAAATCCCCAAGTCCCTGTGATTTCAGTGTGCCTTCATCAATATTGCAGTGCGTCTCTCGGAAAGATGAGGTCCCCTTGAAAAGATGAAACCACAGCCCCATTATCCCGTCAGGCAAACACCTGCTTCGTGCCACTTCTCTCTGAATGTTAGCAGGAAACTTGTGCGTGGTTTGACTCAGCAAGGACCAGAACAAGGTCTGTGCGCTGTGATTGCTTCCTGTTTCTCTGAACACGTGGTCGGTGAGTGGGGTCCGTCTCCCCCCTACCCTGCCTTACAATGTGTTCCTTAGAGTTGAAGAAAAAAAAAAAAAAAGAAAGCTGGGTGATGCTGCTCTCGAGGTCCCCACCGTGAGAATTTGCTGACTGCGTCCCTGCAGCGCTGGTGAACATGTTCATCTGTCCTCTGGGTTCCCTGGACACTGCCGGCGGGCCCCGAGCTGGGGCATCCTGGGTGGGGGCCGCCAGCCACATGGGGCTCCTGAGCCCGTGAAACGTGGCCGGACCGAGTTGTGCTGTAAGTGTGAGATGCACACCTGGCTTCAAAGGCTTAGTGTGAAGAGAGCGGCAGGCGTCCCCCGGTCGCTTTACGCAGATTCCTGCTAGGAGGGTATGTGCCGGGTGTACAGAGAGCTCAGTGCAACAGGCGGCTGTACTCAGCACACTGCGACTCGACCTGCAACTCTGAGACTTTGTGGTAGTGCAGAAGCCATACCCATTCAGTAGAAACCATCCTTTGAATTTTGCACCGTGGTGTTTTCCCTGGCTAGCGTTATGCCTTGTAACCCTCTCTTCACAGCTCCCAGCCAGCCCTGCGATCAGGAGGGGACACAGCTGACACAGTGTACAAGTGTACCTCAAAAAGTCCATGGGGGACCCAGCGTTGTAGCCCAGCAGGGTAAACCACTGCCTGAAATCCCATATGTGCTGGTTCAAGTCCCAACTGCTCCACTTCTGGACCTGCTAATGCACCTGGGAAGGCAGTGGAAGAGAGCCCAAGTGCTTGGACCCCGGTACCCACGTGGGAGGCCCTGATGCAGCTCCTGGCTCCTGGGTTCAGACTGGCCCAGCCCCCACCACTGCAGCCATTGGAGGAGTAAACCAGCAGGTGAAAGATCTCTTCCTCTCTCTCTCTCTCTGCCTTTCACATAAGTAAATCTTTCTCTGAAAGTTCATTTAAATTGGAATTCAAAGATAAAATTATTTTTAAAGATTTATTTATGTGACAGGCAGAGCAACAGAGAGAGAGAATCTTTGATGAGCTGATTCACTCTCCAAATGGCTGGGAGGGAAGACGCAGCCAGTGCCTGTGTGTCTTTGGAGTCAGCCAGTTGATAGGGAGCATTGGGGGAAGGGCCTTGCTTCAGTCCCGGGCGTGTGCTGACCGTGTTCCCACCGTCACCCCTCAAGCAACACTGCCCAGTGATTGCGCACGCTTGGCTGGTGTGCTCTCAGGCGTCCTCCGGGGTCCAGAGGGGACATGTAGGTTGTGGGAGGACGTGTGTGGGTTTGGGTGCAAACTGAGTCATCAGGTAGCAGGGACTTGAGCATCCGTGGGATTTGGCATCCACGAGGCCTCCTGGACCCAGTCCCCTGAGGCTGCAGAGGTCACGGCCATGCACCCACGTGGTGTCTGAGCAGGCCCTGGAGTAGGCCGAGGAGACATCTGGATGGGAGCACCCCAGGCAGAGGAGGTGGGGGAGGGTGCCTGGGATGTCTGTGGGGGAGGGGCTGAAGTCAGAATGGCAGGAGCTTGTGGCAGGCCTGCAGGGTGGGCTGTGAGCCTGGCAAGAAGCCCCAGAGGGCGGGGTGCAGAGAAGGGCCCATCTGCAGCAGGGCAGGGGTGGAGGCCGGGGAGCAGGGATGAGGCTGCTGCAGGCACCTCCTGCTGAGGGGCGGGGTGGCCCCGGGGCTAAGAGTGATGGGAGCCGTAGGCACCCCATGGCTGGACCCCAAGGAGCAGTGGGGTGTCCCCGTGGACCAGCACAGACTGTGAGAGAGACAGGAACTGTGGCTCTCGTCTGTGGTGCTTAAGCAGCTTCTGCAGCTGCCATGCCCCTTCTCCGGGGTGGCTTGCCTGTCCTAAGTGGGGCGAGCCCCTGAAGCTGGCAGCCTCCCTTGGGAGGCTCTCTGCGGGCAGGGACAAGGGCATGGTGATTGTGTTGTGGTCAGTGATAAGAAGCCTGGACATGCTGGGGAGTAGCAGGAGAGGGGTGAGGCGTGGAGGAAATGGAAGCTGTCGCCTTGGGTGCTGGTTCCATTAGCTGTCGCGCTTTCAGGTAATTGAACTTTTTCCCCCATTAAGAGTTTGATTTCCCAAAAAACAAAACTGTGCTTTGGGAATCCTTGTGAAGGAGCTGACCTGTGTCTTGATGGTAGTGGTGGTCACATGTACCTGAAGCAGAGACAGGTGGGATAGGGGCTCTTGTCGTCACACAAGGACGGATTCGGAGGTGAGACAGAGGAGTACCGGCTAGGAAGCCAGGTTTAATGGGGCGGGGCATCCGTCAGAACACAGGGCTGCCTCTGCAGACGGACTCAGAGTGCCCAGCCGTTCAGATTGGGAAAAGCAAGGTTACATAGCTTAATGGAGAAAACACACCTGGCGGCCAGGTGGGTGGCTCTGGGAAGGGCTGAGAGCTGAGCACAGTCTGAATTCAGACCGGGCCTCGTAAGGGAGCAGATCCAGTTCTTCCCGCCATCCCTCCTTCCCCTGCTCCCTGTTCTCCTGGACAAAGGGTTTGCTGGGTGTGAAATAGGTGAAGTTCCTCCTAAGGGTTTATAACCTGGTGCTATCAGACTGGACAGCCCGCTTGGTTCCAGGCAGAAGAAATTCCCTCAGGGAACCTTCCTTGGGGGAGGGCTGCGACCACCTGTGCAGTTGTCAGGGTAGGGCAGGAGGACTCTGTAGTATAGAATGCTGGGCTGTTTCTGAGCTTCCCTGGGTACTCTCTCACACACACAGGCTAATTTCTAACTTCCTACCTGACATTCCCCCCTCAAGAGAAGTTCCCCATAATCCAATGGGGGTAGACTTCTTCCTCCAGCGTATTCATGGACATAGCGCTGTTTCTGAGTGCTTTCTTGCTATCTGTCCTAGGGTGTTTGAAGGTGGCCTTGGAGGAGACTGTAGGCTCGGTCCAGAGGACCAGTTCTGGTGTCTGATGGGATGGGCTGGAGACTCTGCCTCAGGACCACCTGGCACTAACAGCGTGTACTCTGTTAGAATGATCAAGGGCATTAAAGACACGTGGTCCAAAGGGAAGCAGAAGGAGTGTGGAAGCTGTCGGGCTGAGGAGGGGCGACAGCCAGGATTTTCAGGACCAGATGCTAGGCCAAATGTCCCGGTGGTGTGCAGCCTGGTCCTGGAGTTGTCTGGCCTTGCCAGAGAATGATGAGCCTGATGCTATGCTCATGCAGTTTGATTGACCACACTTTCGGAGCGTGGCACCAGCAGCCCTTGGGCAGCAGTCAGCGTGTCTGAGGCCCGCCAGTTCTGAAGGACTGGGCTTGGCAGCCCCAGCGCAGGAGCCCTGGTCATGGCAGTCTTGAGCTGGGCAAAGGCCGTGCTTTGTTCTTTCCTGAGGAGGAGGCCCTGTTCTGGCTCACTCCTGGGAGCCCGATAGAGGAGCCTGGCTCTTTGCCCATAGCGACGAATCCGGAGATGCCGGAGCTGTGTTATGGGTGCAGAAGTAGGTATGTGCTGCATGGCCTGCATCCTCTCGGGGGCCAGCCTCTGCTCCGCAGGGGTGAGTCCTCTTGGGGGCCTATCTCTGCTCCACAGTGGTGAGTCCTCCCAGGGGCCAGTCTCTGCTCCGCAGGGGTGAGTCCTCTTGGGGCCAGTCTCCGCAGGGGTGAGTCCTCTCAGGGGGCCAGTCTCTGCAGGGGTGAGTCCTCTTGGGGCTAGTCTCTGCAGGGGTGAGTCCTCTCAGGGGGCCTGTCTCTACTCCACAGGGGTGAGTCCCCTCAGGGGCCTGTCTCTGCTCCACAGGGGTGAGTCCTACTGAGGGCCAGTCTCTGCTCCGCAGGGGTGAGTCCTCTTGGGGGCCTATCTCTGCTCCGCAGTGGTGAGTCCTCCCAGGGGCCAGTCTCTGCTCTGCAGGGGCGAGTCCTCTCGGGGCCAGTCTCTGCAGGGGTGAGTCCTCTCGGGGACCAGTCTCTGCTCCGCAGGGGTGAGTCCTCTTGGGGGCCTATCTCTGCTCCACAGGGGTGAGTCCTCCCAGGGGCCAGTCTCTGTTCTGCAGGGGCGAGTCCTCTTGGGGCTAGTCTCTGCTCTGCAGGGGTGAGTCCTCTCGGGGCCAGTCTCTGCAGGGGTGAGTCCTCTCAGGGGGCCTGTCTCTGCTCCACAGGGGTGAGTCCTACCGAGGGCCAGTCTCTGCTCTGCAGTGGTGAGTCCTCTTGGGGGCCTATCTCTGCTCCGCAGTGGTAAGTCCTCCCAGGGGCCAGTCTCTGCTCTGCAGGGGCGAGTCCTCTAGGGGCCAGTCTCTGCTCTGCAGGGGTGAGTCCTCTCGGGGCCAGTCTCTGCAGGGGTGAGTCCTCTTGGGGGCCTATCTCTGCTCCGCAGTGGTGAATCCTCCCAGGGGCCAGTCTCTGCTCTGCAGGGGCGAGTCCTCTCGGGGCCAGTCTCTGCAGGGATAAGGACATGCACTACAGTGGGTGCTTTCTGACAGACCAGCTGTGCTTTTTTTAAATTCCATTTTATTTTGATAGCTGGTAGCCTCATTCTGCTGGGAAGTGAAGGGTGTGTGGTGTGTGCCCACATCTGGAGTCTCCAGTGCGGGTAGAGACCAGCCAGCCATCTCTCCAGCCACCTCAGGTCCTGCCCAGACAGGTGCGGCTCTTTCCAGGCTGCCTGTTACTCTAAGCCCTGTCTACCATTTAAAGGTAAAAGAAAATGGACAGCAGAAGGTTTTAGGCTTAATAATAATCAGGTGGGCGTTAAGGCCTGGCCGTGTGTGTGGGGCCCAGGGCTGTCTAACCTCACATGGGACCCTGGGAAAGACAGTACAAGGGAGGTGTGAACTCCCACGGGGAAGACACCCCATTGACGGCTGTCAGCCGGCTGGACCTGGAGCAGAGCTGGTCTGAATGGGAGGTCAGTGCACAGTAGGGTCGATCTCTGACCGCCCCAGCTGCATGTCATGGTGCCGATGGTTGCTTGGAAGCTGAGCTGGGCGAAGGGCTCTTTCAGCTTGGGGGCAGCAGGGCCTGCAGTTCTGACCTGGGAGTCCTCCAAAGAATTCAGAATCTTGATTTTCAGATCCTGACAAAGATCCCAAGAGAGGTTAATGTACCCGGTCAGAATGGGATCCCTTAACATCATGAGATAATACCCACCCATTCCGTCAGGGGGATTTTACAAGTTGTGGATCAGATTTAGCCATAATTACTGAGTGACCAAATATTTTAAAATGAGAGTGTGTTTAATTTCTTTATTTGAAAGACAGAGTTACAGAGGAAGGTAGAAACAGAGAGGTCTTCCATCTGCTGGCTCACTCCCCACATGGCTGCAATGGCCGGAGCAGCACCAATCTGAAGCCAGGAGCCAGGAGCTTCTTCCAGTTCTCTCACGCCTAAGGACTTGGGGCATCTTCTACTGCCATCCCAGGCCATAGCAGAGAGCTGGATAAGAAGAGGAATAGCTGGGACTAGAACCGGTGCCCATATGGGATGCCGGAGCTTCAGGCCAGGGCTTTAACCCACTGCACCACAGCGCCAACCCATAAGAGCGTATTTGAAAGCAATGTGAACTCTTTTAAGACTCAACACTTCCCAAGAAGTAGAACTCAACAGAGATGGTGACGAACACAAGAGTGTGGGGAGCAACTCGGACTAGACTGTTACTCGAATTAAGACTTATTCTATGCATCTGCTCTCCCACAATATGGCGCTGAGAAGGGAGAAACAGCTTCTACACAGCTGCCTCCAGTTCAACCAATAAACTGTGGGACTTACTCCTGATTGGAGGAGAGCAGCGTACTCGGCGTGTGGGTAGCAGAGTTGGGATTGGTGGAAGAGGACTATAAAGGAGGAGAGAGACAACATGCATGAGGAACATCTAAGGGGAACATCTATCTGAAGGAACACCTGTGCAGCCCCCGAGAGAGCCGGCCGGCCGTGTGCCGCTCCCCCGCGGAAGTGGGGAATGTGGCAGGGGGAACCGCCCTTCCACGGAGGTGGAAGGGACGGTAGCTAACCCGGGAAGAACCAGCAGCAAACCTGGGAAGGGCCGAGCAGACAAAAGTGTGGGGAGCAACTCGGACTAGACTGAGTTACTGGAATTAAGACTTATTCTATGCATCTGCTCTCCCACAATATGGCGCTAGGAGAGGAGAAAACAGCTTCTACGCAGCTGCCTCTTGCCAACTTGAGTGCTGACCTCCAGGAGCTGATCCTGCTCCTGATTGGAGGAGAGCAGCGTACTCGGCGTGTGGGTAGCAGAGTTGGGATTGGCGGAAGAGGACTATAAAGGAGAGAGACAACATGCACCAGGAACATCTAAGGGGAACATCTGAGAACACCTGTGCAGCCCCCGAGAGAGCCGGCCGGCCGTGTGCCGCTCCCCCGCGGAAGTGGGGAATGTGGCAGGGGGAACCGCCCTTCCACGGAGGTGGAAGGGACAGTAGCCAACCCGGGAAGAACCAGCAGCAAACCCGGGGAGGGCCGAGCAGACAAAAGAACAGCGCAGGGTCCTGTGTCGTTCCTCCACAAAGACGGGGAGCGACATAATGGTGCCGTGACTCGGATAGGAAACTTAGGAGGGAAGAAACGAGAAGAAGTGGAAAATATCGGAGAGAGAGACTAGCAAACAGCCTAGGGAAAAGCCGGATGAAAAAGGTGCCGGAAGAAGCTATTGAAAGCCTAGGCATAGACTCAGATACGGACTACGGGGGGAAGCTGGGAGAAATCTCTAAGGTCGAAAGCGAAAGTGAAAGCTAGAACAAACAGACTCAGATACGGACTGTGGGGAGAAGCCAGGAGAAATGAGGGAGGAATATTGTTGGAAGAAAACTTAGGGAAACATACCGGGTAGAGAAAAATGTTAGGGAAATTGAAGCCGCGGGGGCAGGCCGAGGCGGAGACGTAAGCCAGCTTGGAATTCTTTAAGTCAGCCCGGGGGGCAAAAGGCGAAAATCTGGAACCAGAGGCAGAGACGTGGGCCGCCAGGTTGGAATCCGTCAGATTAGCCCGGGGAGCAAAGGACGGGAAGCCAGACCGAAAGGCGCAGATGCGTGAGCTAGGTTGAATTCGCCAGGTTAGCCCGGGGAACTTAGATTGAATACTAGTGGCGGAAACGTGAGCTGGGGCTGTGTGACTCGCGGAAGCCGCCGTGTGCAGAGAGAGCACGGGGCGTGAATAGATAGGGAACGTGGGGCTGGCGCGAGGCTGTGGTGCGGACACGAAGGGCGTGGAGACCACGGAGCGCACGAAGCCAAGCCGCGCAAAGCCGGGAAGCCACGCAGATGGGAGAAGCGCGGGCTGAAGCGGCTCAGAGCCGGGAAGCCGCCGAGAAGCAGCCTCGGGGCGGGCGCCGGGAAGCCGCAGGGATAAGAGAAACAGAAGTTTAGAAGTAAAATGAGAGAAATAGGAATGCTGGTAGATAGAAGTAAAATAGGAGAAATAGGAATGCCCGGAGATAGAGAAATAGAGAAAGGCCTCCCCACAACACAGCAATGAGAGAACTTGGATTCGGTCTGCCTGATTAGGACGATAAGCACCTGCGGGCGGCTAGCAGCTTATGCGCCGCAGGTCACCGAAGACAGGCACGAATTAACACCAATAAGTCTCCCCACAATATGGCAATGAGAAGGCTTGGGTTCGGTTTGCCTGATAGGACTTGTAAGCACCTGCAGGCAGTTCTAGCAGAGTAGAGCATGCGCTGCAGGGCACCGAACACAGGCACGCATCAGCGCCTAAAAACTTCCTCACAACATGGCGAAGAGAGGACCCGGATTTGGTTTGCCTGATTTATAGGGCTTGTAAGTACCTGTGGGCAACTCTAGCAAGCAGAGCAGAGTGTGTGCCGCGGGGCACCGAAGACAGGCGCGTATCAACGCCAAAAATAAAAAGAAAGGGGGATCTGTGGGGAGCAACTCGGACTAGACTGAGTTACTGGAATTATGCATCTGCTCTCCCACAATATGGCGCTGGGAGAGGAGAAAACAGCTTCTACGCAGCTGCCTCTTGCCAACTTGAGTGCTGACCTCCAGGAGCTGATCCTGCTCCTGATTGGAGGAGAGCAGAGTACTCGGCGTGTGGGCAGCCGAGTTGGGATTGGCGGAAGAGGACTATAAAGGAGGAGAGAGACAACATGCATGAGGAACATCTAAGGGGAACATCTATCTGAAGGAACACCTGTGCAGCCCCCGAGAGAGCCAGCCGGCGGTGTGCCGCTCCCCCGCGGAAGTGGGGAATGTGGCAGGGGGAACCGCCCTTCCACGGAGGTGGAAGGGACAGTAGCCAACCCGGGAAGAACCAGCAGCAAACCCGGGAAGGGCCGAGCAGACAAAAGAACAGCGCAGGGTCCTGTGTCATTCCTCCACGAAGACGGGGAGCGACAAAAAGAACAGCGCAGGGTCCTGTGTCGTTCCGCCACGAAGAGGGGGAGCGACACAAGAGATCACTTCAACAGAACACCAAATCTGTGTTCTAGTCAGCCACAAACACGGAAACTAAAAACCTTAAATAAAAGAGTCAGCAGGTGAAATCACCCCACAATTTTCCATCTCCATGCAGTATCCCTCACAGGGCTGGGCTCAGGATGGGAGAGGTATGCCATTTCAGCGTACCTGAAATGTGGATTTGTCTCATGCTGGCACAGGCATGCACCCTAGCAGCATTTAACTACTCAGCCTGTGCCTGCATGGGCCCCACAGGGAGACTTCTGGCTGCCCCCGAGCAGAATGGTCGAGGCGAGAGAGAAGGTAGAAGGTGGCTGGACGTGGAGCGTTCCTCAGAGCGAGGCTGCTCAGAACTCACCACCAGCCATCTTCCCTCCTGCCTGGCTCGCCAGAGATGTTAGTGAGGATGAATGGGGGAGGTTCTTACCTGCACACAAGAAAGAATTCAGGTGGGAGACAGAGAGGAGAGGTCAGCAAGGTAGCCAGGCTTCAGGGGTAGGGCATCCGTCAGAGTGGATGCGCCCGTCCCCACACAGAATTAGAGGGAGAGCTTGCAGCCATTTAGACTGGGGTAAGCGAGGCTCCACAATTCAATGGAGAAAGTACACCTGATGGCCGGTGTCTCAGGAAAGAGCTGAGAGCTAGCACAGTCTATTCAGACCGGGGCTCATAATGGAACGAGGTGCAGTTCTTCCCACCATCCCACCATCTCTCCCATCCCTCCTCCCTCCTCTCTTGGACAGAGGGTTTGCTGGGTGTGAAGTAGGTAAAATCCCTCTTAAGATTTTATGGTCCATGGGGCCGACGCTGTGGCTGAGCCGGTAAAGCCGCTGCATGCAGTGCTGGCATCTCATATGGGTGCCGGTTCGAGTC
Source organism: Oryctolagus cuniculus (assembly GCF_964237555.1). Classification (NCBI taxonomy): domain Eukaryota; kingdom Metazoa; phylum Chordata; class Mammalia; order Lagomorpha; family Leporidae; genus Oryctolagus; species Oryctolagus cuniculus. Next base: position 115,939,006 of record NC_091441.1, on the reverse strand, counting down.
CCAGCTGCTCCACTTCCAGTCCAGCTCTTTGCTGTGGCCTGGGAAATCAGTAGAGGATGGCCTAAGTCCTTGGGCTCCTGCATGCACGTGGGAGACCCAGAGGAAGCTCTTGGCTCCTGGCTCCTGGCTCCTGGCTTCAGATTGGCCAAGCTCTGGCCATTGTGGGCAGTTGGGTAGTGAGCCAGCAGATGGAAGACCTCTCTCTCTCTCTCTCTCTCTGTGTGTGTGTGTGTAACTCTTTCAAATGACTAAATAAATCTAAAAAAAAAAAAAAAAAGGCCGCCACAGCAGAAAAAAAAATTACTGTCCAGTGCTGTCGGACTGGGCAGTGGTACTTGGTGCCAGGAGAGGAGATTCCCCTAGGGCGCCTTCCCTGGGGGAGGCCGAGACCACCGGCGAGGTCACCCGGGTCCGGGCAGGACTCTGCAGTGCAAATCCTGGGCTGCTCCCAAGGTGTGCTTCCGAGCTTGCTGGATGCTCTGTTCTCCTAAGGCCCCTCCCACACATGGCGGCTCATTTCTAACTTCCTGCCTAACAGATGTACATGTGTGGAAAGATGGCAGCAGTTTGTCATACCCATGCGCACACAGGCAATTCCGGGAAGTCTGACAGGGCGGTGGGTTGTGTCGGTGATGACATCCTGGTTGTGCACAGTGCTGTGGCCGGGGCTATCGTGGCACCGCTGGGACGTACGCGGAAGCTCTGTCGCTCCCCCATTTGCGGAGGAACGACACCGGACCCTGTGCTGTTCTTTTTGCCAGGCCCTTCCCGGGTTTACTGCTGGTCCTTCCTGGGTTTGCTGCCGGCCCCCCCACCTCCGCGGAGGGGCGGCACCCCTGCCGCTTTCCCTGCTTCCGCGGAGGAGCGGCACACCGCCAGCCGGCTCTCTCGGGGGCTGCTCAGATGTTCCTGGTGCATGTTGTTTCTCTCCTCCTTTATGTCCTCTTCCACCAATCCCAACTCTGCTACCTACACTCCGAGCACGCTGCTCTCCTCCAATCAGGAGCAGGATCAGCTCCTGCAGCTTATCAGTCGAATTGGTGAGGCAGCTGCGTAGATGTTGTTTGCTCTGTCTCAGCACCATATTGTGGGAGATCAGATGCTTAGAATTAGCCTTAGTTCCAGTAATTTAGTCTAGTCTCAGTTGCTCCCCACACTCTCCATAGCATTTCTTACAAGGAGCTGCGTGCACATTGACAGTTATGTGGGATATGCAGCCAGCTAGATGGGTTTGTTGAGGTGGAAGTCATGGCCCCCATGTCACTGTATCCCACTTGTCAACCAAAATGCCCCCTTTCCCAGGCTGTATCTGCTCCATTAGGACCTAAGGCATGATATCACCAAGGCGGTGTCCCTAAAACAGTGGAAGTCAGCCATCAGTCAACCAGCCAAGACCACGGAGGCAGCCCTCCAGGAGGGGTCACCAGATGCTGAGAACACAGGACAGGGTCCCAGCACCTCGCTAACTCCTAGACACCCCTCGGGTCTTAGCTCCATGCCCCTTGCTCAAGGAAGCCTGCGCTGATGTCCAGGACGAGGCCACTTGTGCATCCCAGTGTGTCCAGGATTGTCCCAGCCATGCCCGTTCTCAGAGGAGCCCAGGTGGAGACAGGCGGTCACGCGGTGCCCCAGCTGCTAGACTCGCATGGCCTTTTGTGACGATGGCTGCAACATGGTGTGGTGTCTGTCGGGGAGCAGGGCACCCTGTCTTGCTCACTGCGGGCTCCGTGAGTCCCTGCACAGAGCTCTGGATGTAGGAGGAGGTCAGTCAAGCTGGGGTAGCTGGCGGGCTGTTCCCGTTGCCCAGTAAACACTGGTGGTGGCTGCAGAGCTGCCCCTTGCAGGTTCCCCACCAGGAGGAGCGTCGGGGGCTCACAGCCTCCAACTGAGGCCCGGTCACACCTGTAGCCACACCGCCCATGACTGAGCCAGTGGGGTTCAGGCTCCAGGCCCTTCTGCCCAGTGGAGACTCCTGTTGGGGCCCATGTCAGCACTGAGGCTCCCTCCGCCTGGCCAAGGCTTCCCAGGGGCTGCACGTGGGCTGTGGCTCTGGCTGCACAGCTCTTCCCTGCTCCCCTTCGGAGGCCCCAGACAGCTCTCAGCCCGCTCTGCCCACTCCCCTGTACTCCTCTCGGCCCCCCAGGACACCTGGGAACACCTATTGTCTTGACATCTGCTTCTTAAAGGATTGGAACTGGGGCAGGTGTTGTGGTGTAGTGGGTAAAGCAGCTGTCTGCAATGCTGACATCCCATACGGGTGCTGGTTTGAGTCCTGGCTGCTCCACTTCTGATCCAGCTCTCTATGAATGTGTCTGGGAAAGCAGTGGAAGATGGCCCAAGTGCTTGGGCCCCTGAACCCACGTGGGAGACCTGGATGAAGCTATTGGTTTCAGCCTGGTCAAGCCCTGGCCGTCTGGGGAGTGAACCAGTAGATGGATGATCTCTCAATCTTTGCCCCTCCCTGCCTCCCTAACTCTGACTTTCAAATAAAATAAATCCTTAAAAGTAAAAAAAAAAAAAAAAAAAAAAAAACTGTTTTGAAAAAAAGATCTGAACTAGGACTCATTCACTGAAGCAGAACTGTGAGACCTGAGCCCACGTCTTGTCTTCTCTTGTCACCAGGGGGCCTACCTCCTGGCCACTCAGGGCCAGCCCCAAGGACCAGTGTCTCTGGCCATTGTCTTGTGCTCCTACACATCCCACTGAGAAGTTTTTGTACCTGTTGTTGCCCCGTTAACTCAGGAAAATACCACTGAGTCTCAGCGTCTCTCTCTCTCTCTCTCTCTCTCTCTCTCTCTCTCTCTCTCTCTCTCCCCCTCTCCCCCTCTCTCTCCCTCTCCCTCTCCCTCTCCCTCTCCTCTGAGAATTTTTCTCCAACCCTTACTTTCTTTTCTCCCCCACATTTGACTCCCCCTCCCAGAACCCACCTTCTGAACAGAGCTAAGCCAAACCCCAGCAGGATTAAGATAGCAGGAAGTCCAGGGCTCATGGAGGCCTCGGTCCGGGTGCTGTCAGCCCCATCCTCCCTAACACCGCCTGGTCTAATTGAATCCACTCCATTCCAGCTGTGATGGTCAAGATCAATGGAACAGACAAGGGCATTGATTAGGCAGCTGTGCCTCAGGTGGCACAGCCGCCGGCTGCACGTTTGAATCGCCTGGAAACCTCTCAGAAGCAGCAGTGCCCAGGCCCCACCCGAGAGGCTCTCGGAGCAGGGTCCCAGGCTGGGGCGGGGCAGCAGCTGCCCCAGGAGGCACAGGGTTCAACATCACGGAGGTGAGATCCAGACATTTCCTAGGCTCTACAGCTAATTCTGTCAGGCTGGCACTGTTCTCTTGTTTTGTACTTGGAAGAACAGGGGCTCGGGCCCTCGAGGGGAACAGAACCCGAGTGGCCCAGGCCTGGGCAGGGGCGTGGAGGGTGGCAGTCTGGGCCAGAGCAGCTCTGCGCACCTCTGCCTCGCACCCCTCCACCCCATGCTTCTCCAGCTGTGGCTTGCAGATGCCGGCTCCTGCTTTCTGTGGGTTTCTTCCCCTTAAGCAAACACCCAGGCTGCTCACCTGAGCCAGCGCACCTGTGTGCTGCTGCTTTGTCGTCAGCCTGTCTCCCCCACCCCAGGGCCCCGGGGCCATTGCCCTGGGTGCGAGTTCAGAGCTCAGCAGGGGCCTCAGGCAAAAGCAGGTGCTCCAAAAATGGTTGTCGAAGCAGAGGTTGGACACAAGTTGGATGGGATGAATGGACAGATGGACCAGCAGTTGGGCAGGAATGGGTGGCTGGGTGGGTGACAAACAGAAATGAATGGATGGACGGCAATGGATGGGAAGCGTGGATGGGAAGATGCAAAACTGAGCTTGTCTCTACCCCGCCTTCTGTCTTGAGGGATCGAAGGAACTGGAAACGACTTGAGATCCCACAGTAAAGCTATAGCGTGAAATGGGAGCCCTCTCTCTGTACCTGGCTCTGGTCTAGGTTCTTGCAGTACCTGAGTGACCCAGACAGGATTCTTCCAGGAGTGAGGATTGCACCGTAGCAACACAGGCAGGGCCACCAGCAGCAAACAGAACCTTAGCCACAAGGGAATTGTGCAGGGTGATCTTTGCCCAGGGTGTGGAAGCTGAGGAGAGAAGGGGGTGAGCCCTGAGCCCTGGGTCACCCCAACATGATGACGCAGGGGAGAGGAGAGAACCAGCGAAGGAGACTGGGAAGGCAAGATCGGGGGGCAGGGGTGGAATGGGAGATCGGGTGGGGCGGGTGGCAAGAGACAGTTAGGAAGCTATGGTGGATTTTGCCATGTGAGGCCATCAGTGACCTTGACAAGGGTGCAGTGGGAGTGAATGCCTGGCTGCAGTGGGCTTGAGACCGGGGTGGGGGAAGCATAAGGGGACGGATACTCTTTGGAGGGGACCTACTGCTGAGGGGAAGGTGGTCCCCAGGTGTCACCTGGTGGCCCCCAGGGGAGTCTTGCTTCCTGGTGCTCGGGTCCTGGTGTCATGCCTTTCCCTTGGATCCAAGCCGACCCTGGGATCCGTCTGCACCAACAGGGTGCGGCGGAGACAACGCTGGACGGGTTCCAGCCTAGGCCACATGGTAAGTGCTGGCAGCTTCTGTACCCTGGGAATGCAGCCACCCCCACAGGCCAGAGGAATCTATGGGCTAATAGCCGACCCCATGGAGGCCCCAGAACGCCACAGGAAGCAGAGTCATCGGCAGCCGAGCCGGGTGCCCCTCCTCTTTTGGGGGTAATAAAGTGGGACTGCTGTGAAGCCGCGGGTTTTGGGGTGAAACAGCAATAAAGAACCAGGCAACACAAAGGGGGCCCAGGAGGGGCTTGGCTACTGCTGTTGTTTCAAGGGTGGGGAGGTGGCAGCACGTGGGAGGCTTGGTGAGAAGGACCCGGAGCAGGTAAGAGTGGTGCTGGCCATGGCGGAGCCCTGCTGCACGTACAGCGGCCCAGGCCCAGGCCTGGGCTCGCTCAAGCACCGAGCAGCAGGTGGGAAGGCAGAGTGGGTGGGTGGGTCGGGGGCGCCAGATCCGACTGCTCCCCCTCCTCGGAGAGGAGGAAATGGGGGCAGGGTGATGATGGAGAGAGGCGTCCAGGGTTTAGGGCCTCCGCGTCCAAGCAGAGAGAATGACGGGGCGTGCTGGGAGGCAGCGGTCACCGCGCTTCAGCGGCACAGTCGAGGTGTTTGTGCTCTTCCCTGCAGCCACGCTTGGCGTGTGGGCCTGGGGCCAGGGCTGGCAGAGAATGGATACGGCCAGAATCGTGGCTTGGCAAAGGGAGGGTGGAGAACAGGTAGTAGCTGGAGAACTAAAGACTGGAGGAAATGCAGCTGAGAGCTGAGGCTGAAGACCAGGAACAGAGCCAGAAACAGATGGTGGAGGGGAGGAGGGAGAGAGGGAGAGAAGAGAGTACGAGACGGTCCTGTTTTAGACTGGCCCCGTTAGGCAGGTGCGCCCTGGCACGCCTGTGCTTCGGATCCTGCCCAGGGCACCTTTTTCCCTGGGAAGGAGGCGACGCCAGCAAGAGGCTGGGGCAGACGTGAAGGGCAGCTGAGGCCCCCACTGCCCCAGGGCAAACCTGGCTCATTTGTAGGTTTGCTTTCAGTGCTGTCCACCCTAAGACAGAGCATCTTGCCCCGCCCCCTTCCCCCCTTCCTCCCCCAAAGCTCCCCCTGCGCAGTTGTCAGCAAGCCCCTTGAAGAGGCCAGCGCCAGGTCCATGAGACTTTTCTCTCCAGAGCGTACATAAGGGCCAACTCCAGCCCGCAGCGGCCAGCAGGGCCTCATCTCTCAGCCGTCTGAGAGTGGGAAAGCCGGCTTTTGGCTTTTGGCTCCCAGATGGGGGCAGCACAGCAGGTCCAGCCGCAGTGTCCCCTGACCCCGCCCCAGCGTGGCGTGAGGGTCCGGAATGCCTGTGTGCCTGTGTTCTGCCTGGAGATTCTGGCACATAGCTGCTGCATCTCTTTGGACCTCAGTCTCCCCGCCCACCAGCAGAGCCGCTGCAGGATCCACGCGTGCTTCCCAGTGCAGGTCCCCCTGCAAACTCACGGCGGCAAGGAAGTCGTTGGCACTCTGGTGTTGGAGGTGGGAAGAAGGCAGGAGCATGCAGGAGGGGCGGAGGGGCGGGCCATGTGGCCGCTGATGGCCCTTCCGGCGTTGGCCCTGAGGCTTCTCTGAAGATCCAGGCAGAGCCACTGGACATGCTTGCAGTGCGCCTGGGCTGAGGCTGCCTCTCCTACACCCAGGCGCCCATCTCCTGGCTCCCTGTCTCAGGTACCCAGCTGAGCGCATGGGTGGGCCTGTGTGTCCCAGCGTGTGACCGCACATGCATGAACACGGCTCCCTCCCTTACCCCTCCCGCTCCTGTCGGACCTCTTGCTGCCCAGCCTGTGACCTCCGGGGGGCCCTGCTACTTCTCTTTAGCTTGTGTCAGAGCGCCTGGGGCCTGTGCTGCTGGGAGGCAGAGTGAGGTAGAAGCCAGGAGAAGGCCAGTCTGGCCAGGTCACGTCCAGGGCGGGCAGCGCAGAGGACAGGCCATGCTGGGTGCTGCCCAGCGGCCGGCTCCTGTGTGAGATTTCGCTTACGACAGTAGTCACGGAGATGTTGGTGAGGCTAGCCCTGGACAGGACATTCATTTGTGAGCAGTCACTCTGCCCCTTGCTGATGACAAGGAGAGTGACCTGGACCAGGGTGGGGATGGGGGAGCCACTGTTGGTGGGGGTGCCGGGCGGTGGCAGCAGATTGGATGTGGCAGGCGTCTGGGTGGCGTTGGTGAGGCTGGGCAGTGTGCCCGGGAGGACCCGTGTGGCCTGCAGCCTGGATCTCCAGCGTCTGGCACACAGCAGCTGTTTCTGAAGGGGCTGAGCTGTGCACTTGGGTGGGGCCTCCAAGAGGCAGGTTCTGTCTGCACCGTGGGAGACTGACCAGTGCCCTGGCTGAGGGATTAGGATCCCTCCCAGCCCCCAGATGGGCCCTGGTGTGAGTCAGAAAAAGGCAGACCATCATCCAGAGAACAGGAGAAGATATTTGCAAATCATGTACCGATACAGGCAGGTGTCATGTCCACACTAGGTAAGGAGCTGTGCAACTCTATAAAGAATCCAGCCCACAGAAGCAGAGGATTGGAATAGATGCTTCTAGAAAGAACATATGCAGGTGGCCAATACCCACATGGAAACGTGCTCGTGAGCTGTTAGGGGAACGAAACCAGCACCACAGCGAGGGCGGGTGCCTGCAGAGCAGCGAAGGCACCGCTTGGGCACTTCCATGCTGGACTCCCTGGGTTTGAGTCCCGACTCTGCCTCTGATCCCCGCTTCCTGCTAATGCACACCCTGGCAGGCAGCAGATGGTGGCTCAAGTAGTTCAGTCCTTGTCACCCACGAAGATTCTGATCGAGTTTCAGGTCCCTTACTTCATACTGGCCCAGCCCTGGCTGTTGTAGGCATTTGGGAAGTGAACCAGTGAATGGAAGCTCTCTGCTTGTCTTTCTCTTCCTCTCTGTGTCTCTCTGCCTTTCACGTAAGTCAGTCTCCCCTGCCCCATACACACACAGAATGAGATACCGCTTCCCACCCCCTAGGATGGCTAAAGTAAAAAAGATGGACGAGAATAAGTGTTGTCAAGAATAGAGACATTGGGACCCTCAGACGTCACTCATAGGGAGTGGAAAATGGCACAGTTACTATGGAAACAGCTGGCAGCACCCCAAAGTTGAGCAGAGATGATGGTGCAGCGGTTCATCCCCAGGTCTCCACCTGAGAGAAGGAAACACAAACAATTCACAGAAACTTATAAGAAGTGTTCATGACCGCAGAATTCCCTACAGCCAGTAAGTGGAAGCCGAAGGTCCACCCATCGCCGAATGGACACAAATGAGATGGGACGGCCACAGGCTGGAATAGTACTCAGCCCTGGAAAGGAATGGGTTCTGACACAGGCTGCAACGTGGATGACACTTGAAAATAGTATGGTAGGTGAAAGAAGGTGGCTGCAGGCGGCCGAAGTCCCAGGCTTCTGTCCCTGAGAGGGCCCAGGGCAGGAAGAGGCTCGGAGGCCACGCAGATGAGCGGGGATCGGGGGAGGCCGCGCCCTGGGTGCTGGTAGTGGTGCTGCTTGCACAGAACTACGGATTTTACACCTCCTGACGGTTCAGGTGGTGGGTTCATGCTTTGACACACTTTGAGTCGTATCATCAAATGTTTGAAAAAGAACAGAAACAAAGGAAGAAGCAGGCGGCAGGCCCTCTGGGCAGATTCAGCCTTAGTGGACAGCAGACTTCTCAGAGGGCAGGCCACATTCCAGCTGCTTTGGCCTGGAGCCCGTGTGCAGTGCACAACCTGCACAGCTGCACTTGGAGGCCCTGGGATGGGGCCCAAGGGCTTCAGGCCACCCCGTCTGTCAGGGAGAAGGGATGATGAAGCTGGGCAAAGCCCCCAGTCCTCTCCCCCGGAGGTGAGGCAGGAACAAAGCACAGGGGGCTCCTGCCCTGAAGCAGAACGAGCCCCTTCTTCCCGCCCCGGGTGCAGCCTTGACCTTGGCCCAGCGCCGTGATCTCCTGTTCTACACACACCCTCCTGGTACAACTGCACTTGGCCCAGCCTCTCACACAATCCCAGCCTTGCTGGTTCTTTCCTCCCCAGCTGTGTTCCCCTCTTGGTCCTCCTGCACACCCCGCCCAAGACCCCCAGCGCCTCCCCCCCCCCCCCGGGACACCCTCTGTTTGCCCAGACCCATCCAAGGCCCATCCTCTTCTCTAAGCCACTCCTATTTCACACCCCGCCTCGGAGAAGCCCCCCTCCCCCCCACCATGGTCCCAGAGCGCCGGTAAGGTTCCTGGCTGCTGGGTTCCACCCGGGCTCTGACACCTCCATCTGCAGACTCGCCCAGCCTCGGTGTCCCTGTGTGCCGGATGCGCGGTGCCCAGCCCTGGGCAGCACAGGCAGGCGTGTTCCTCTGCCTGGGACCCCAGCTCGCTCCTCCCAGGCGCCAGGCAAGCCTGCCAAAGGTTCTTGCCACCACCCAACCTCCCAGGAGCCAGAATCCAAAATTCTACTCTCTTCCCTCGGATCCTAGGGCCTGAGTTTGCAGGGTCACAAGTGTCTGAGATGGCTCTCTGGAGGCTGGGACTGTGGGCAGACCCAGGTCTAAGATACGAGGCTCACGTCCGTGCCTCCAGGTGGGTGCTGGCGGAAGCCTCTCCCCAGAGCTGCTGAGTGTCCTCACGTGCGGCAGCCAGCTTGTCGCAGCGTGTGACATTAAGAGAGCAAGAGGGACGCCTGGGCCTGGCTGTGACCTGGCTGGGACTGGGCAGCTGCACACGGCCGCTCCTGCAGGACGCTGCGGGTCACGCGCGCAGCGGCCCTGATGTGAGGTGGGGAGGGCAGCATGCCGAGCACAAGGATGCACAGGGGAAGGGCACTGGGGGCGTCTCGGTGGTGTGCTGGCATGGACGACCCCAGTGTCCTTCCTGTGAGAGCAAGAGAAGGCGAGCAGAGGGCTGCCCTGCCAGGATTGGAACTTGGGTCTGCGCAGCATGGGCTCAGAGCTCGCAGCCACCACGCTGCGTGGACACCACCTCCTCCCTAGGGCAGTCGCTCCGTCAGTCAACAAACCCTACCTGAGCGAGTGCCTGCTGTGTGCTCAGTGCGCCTGACGCTGGCCACGCCCCTGCCGCCAAGCAGGCTGGCCTAGAGGGCATGCGGATGGATGGTGGAGGGAGACCCAGAACGCAGCTCCCTGCTCCCTGCTCCCTCCGCCTGGGCCAAGCACCTGCCGTGGGCGTCGCACTGTGAGAATGCAACGCGGTGTATTTGTTCAGACCCCGCTGGTGGGTGTGTGGGCAGCTTCTGCTGTGAGCTGTTAGGAATAAGGTACAATCCTTCCTGGACGTAGTTTGCGTCTCCCTTGGAGTCGTGCAGGAGCGTGGAATTTCAGGGTCTCGGAGCAGTTTCCCAAGGGTCCTGTGATGTTTGTTTTTGATGTTTAAATTTCTGAATGATTAATTTTCTTTTTATTGAAAGACAAAGAGAGACAGAGGCAGAGAGAGACAGCGATCTCACATCCGCTGGTTAACTCCCCAAATGACCTCAAAGGACAGGACTGGGCCAAGACAAAGCCGGGAGCCTGGAACTCAGTGCGGGTCTCCCGTGTAGGCGATAGGGACTCAAGCACTTAAGCCATCATCTGCTGCCTCCCGGGGATGGGGTGGGGAGGAGGCAGAGGAGCCAGCACTCAAGCCCAGAGCTCTGGTGTGGGATGTGGGTACGAGTGTGCACCAGTGTCATCCGCGCCGGGCAGGGTGGAGTTCCTGTGGCTCCGTGTGATGGCTGACACTTGACGGTGTCGTGTTCCTTCTTTTCTGCTGCTGTGGAGGCAGACACGTGCGTCTTCCACTCTGGCCCGTTTCTGTTATCCGGGCTGTTTTGCATGATCATCCTGTCGCCCAGGAGCCGCACTGCCCTACACACGCACTCTAGGCCAGTGTCTGTGGACGTCCGTCCTTTTCTCACCCTCAGAGAAGAAGCCAAGGCTTTTCCTGGCTCTTGGGTTTCCTGGCAAAGCCCCTTGTGCGTGAGGGACCTGCTGGCGGCACCTCCCCCTGGACTGAGTCTCCAGACAAAGGCTGGGGAGGAGCTGGGGCAGCCCCAGAGGGTGGAGTGGACGGGGCAAGCCCTTTGGGAAAGAAGCACTTGAACCCGCCCCTTGTTGGGGCCCCTCCTGGGAAGGCATTCTGGGCATTAAGCGCCCGGGTGAGCTTCTTGGTTTGGGAAGAGCGCAGCCTGGATGATGGGGTCTGCCCTAAGGCCCTCCCCTTGAAGACTCTGAGCAGCCTGACGGGGCCCCTAGCTCGCAAATTGCAGACCACCTGTCGTTCACATTTATCGTAATAAAAAGCCTCCATTTTAGAAAGTCCTGGGCCCCAGGGAGGCCTGTGTAAGGTCCTTCCAGTCCCGGGGGCAGTTAAGGCCAACGGCTGTGCTCTCCAGTAGTTACTCAGTGTAGGCGGCACTAGAGCCATTTTTATGTACTGCCTTGTGCAGATCCTTAAGAGTGGAATGATAGTGTGGATACCACTCACGGGGGCATTGAGGGTCTCCGGTGAGCTGACCTGAGGAGGAAGTTCAGGTCTCCGGGGGGGGGGGGCAGGGGTGGGCAGTGGACTGGGGAGTGGTGAGGAGTCAGAGCCCAGGGCAGGGGCACAGCAGAAGCGGCCCCAGGCGGAAAGCAGCCCCAGAGAACCCGAGCGACAGGGGTGAGGATGCCGCAGGCACACAGCTACGAGGAAGAGGAGGCAGTACCGCTGGTGAGAGCGGGGGCCTTGTGGTTTGGGCTCGCCCAGTAGACCTGAACCTGTTTATCCATGGGCGGAGGAGTATGGGGGCGAGCTGGAGATGAGGAGGCGGGGGGGGGGGGCGGGCAGACACCAAAAGGAGGAGACTCTCCTTGTCCCCCAGAAGGAAGAACTACGGCCATGACAATAGGGGCCAAGGATGGGGGGCAGGGGAGACTCAGGCGAGACAGCCGGACTGGAGGCCCAGGCCACCCTCCCATCTGGTCCCCAGTCAGGCCTGCAGCCTCTGATTTTTTGTCTCTGGTCTGGTAGGGAGGCTCCTCTGAGTCAGAGGAGGTGAAACTCTGTAGATGTTTGTAGCATCTAGGGTGGAACACAGAGGTTTGGCTGGCCCTATAGATGTTGGGAAAATGGCAGTAGGGAAAGCTAAGCGTAACTATAGGGTAAAACTGGAGGGGGCAGGTATATTGGCATCCACCTCCCACTTTCAGGCAGCTTATAAAACAATCCCAGACGGACAATGATAAACGTCTTCTGCCTCAAGCTGTGGACACGTGCCTGCAGCAGCTTCCCAAAATTTTTCCATTTCCTCCCATTTTAGTTTAAGGCCATGAGTTTCCAACAAAGTCTGCAAGAGCTTAGGCCTGGGGTCCTTACTCAGGGTCTGGCCCATAGCGAAGGGCGAAAGTAAGCAACCAACCAGGAAAGTGAAAGAAAGAGCTAAAAGGATAGAACCACAGACAGACCAGTCCTACAGGGTGGTAACAGAGTCCCAGAGAGAAAACGGGGGCAGCAAAGAGAGTTATCACAGGGGAACTGGACAGGCATTGGGGGCCCGACCAGCAGGCGATGCCTGCTCACCCTTGCCTACCTTACGCGTTCAGGTCCCTGTTCAGGTGCCAGTTAAGGGCTCGTCCTGCAAGGCCCACACTGTCAGGAGGGTGGGGCAATAGCATTCTTCAACAAGAAGCACTGGAGACAGTTTCCGTGAATGTGTCTGTTTATTAGCAGTTAGGCAGAAGCTTTTATAGGGCAGGCAAAGGGGAGTAGCTGGCTCAGGGTAGCAACACTAATTCTATAGGATAAAGCTGATGCTGGCACCGCTATGCTTCTCCAATCAGCTTGAAGATCATGTGGCCCACGTAGCCTTCCAGGTGGTCTTACAGGTCTGGGACACATCTGGGGGCTGCTTGTCTAGCCAACAATTACAAGGCCCCTCAACAGGAAGCAGGGGTGGGGGAAATGTGCCTGTGGCCCCTGCCGCCTGCCAGCAGTCAGGTCATATGTGGGTCTCAGTGTGCTGAGCCTTCAACCAGGGTTTTTCCCAGGAGGCATGGTGTGCCATGCCCTCTTGACTTCCTGCATGGGCTAGGCAGGCAGTCTTCCAGCCAGGCACAGGATCACCCACACAAAACTAGCATGTTCCCCAATGAGGTGGACGCCATTGTTAACCCTGTGTCACCGAGGGACTAAGTGAAGTGTGGGTGGAGTGACCTGCTGAAGACTAGCAGGGGTGGGGGTGGGGAAGCACATGAGTCCTGGCTGCTCAGTTCCATTGCCCACGCTCTCTGCAGGTTCTGCTGTGCCTGCTCTGTCCCCACCCATTAGGTCAGTGGACTGCTCCAAGCCTCCTCACTTCTCTGGGTCCCCTCATGCCCAAGAGTGGGGGATGTTCAGCTCCTCCCCTCTCACCCCAGCACCTGCACAGCGTTTAATTTTTGGAATCTGTGTAAGTTAGGGTTGAGTTTATCTGCACATGTGAGAAAAAGCCAAAGCAGTCTTGGCACAAGTGAGGTAGATGTGGGATACAGAAGCATGCACCAGAGATACGCCAGCTCCATGGTGTCAGGGGTTAGTGCTTAACATCTGCCTGCTGCCCCATCTTAATTTGTAGCTCCCTTCTCAAGCTGACACTACAGCTTCAAAACAGCTGCTAAAGTTCCAGCCATCACATGTAAATTCCAAGCAGCAGAACAAGAGGGAAGGAATACTTGATCCCTTTGAAGAGATTTCCCAGCAATCCCCATTATATATCCCTTTGTGTCTGATTGGCCAGGATTTAGTCACATGGTCACACCCGGCTGCAAGGGAGGCTGGGAAATGTAGTCCGTTAGTCAGCTACTGGGAGATAAGTCATGAATTAAGAGGCAAGCTCCAGCCTCTGTGACATCTCTGCTTGAGCACTGATCACACCACACGCGGATGGCAGGGGTCCCAGGCAGTGTTCCGCTGAACCAGGTGTTCTTGACCTCTGCTAAAGGGGCAGAAATGGCCTCGCAGGCTCACTCCAGCTTGGGTGCACTTGGGACCTGGTGGGTAACACTGGAAACACAGAACTGCGTTCTGAAAGAAGAGCTGGGGGAGCCAGCTGCTGCGCTGGTTTCTCTCGGGCTCTGACAGACTGAGTCCCTCTGTCCACGCCGTTTTATAAACGGCCATTTCCGCCTCACAGCCATGAAGGGATTTCTGCTTTTGCCCATGAAAAACTGGCTTGGACAGATCAGTCTCTTAATAACCAACTCGATAAACCTGGAGACCTTGTTAAAAAGCAGCTAAGAGTCCATGGGAAGGCAGCTTAGAACTCTGGGAAGCCAGGTGTCCCAGAGAACAGAGGAATGCAGTGAGGGGAGCCTGGTGCGTCATGAGCCTCGCCCCCCCCCCCCCGGGGGGGGGGATTTGCCGGTCCCTCCATGGCTCCTGGAGAGGTGGAAGAGAGAGCAGGGAGCTCAGTGGAGAGCACAGCGGCTCACAGCACCCAGGGGTCACAAATCACTCCTGCGGAACACATTCCTGGGCCGTGACATGCTCTCCCATGGGCGCCTGAGCACTCGCTGGTCCCAGGACCTTGCCCATACATAGAGTGTGGCCTCGGAGAGAGCCCTGGCCATCAGGAGGCCGAATTCCTTGTTTTGTGGATGTGCGAGAGGCCCAGGCCCGCGGGCTCTCGGGGCACGGCTGCGGCCGCTCCCCGTCCCCCTCCCTGGCTCCTAGCCAGACAGTGAGCAATTTAGTCTCCTTTCTGGTTGTGATCCTTTGACAACTGAAAAAGCTACTCTGACAGGAAACTGAGCACAAATCCTTTTCTCAACATTAATGATCCTTTTTTTTCTAATTACCAAAGTAATGTGAATTTACTGATGAAGCGTTAGAAAACACAGATCAGTGAAACCAAAGGCACCCGTGACTTTCTCTGCCTTGTACCTCATCCCCGAGTTGCTATGCTGAGGCTCTTTCTACCCAAGCATGGCCACGCTTTCTCAAAACAAGCTCACCCTGACCTTGTGTTTTATAACCTGCTCCCGTAAACACCATCCACGTGTCTCGTGAGCAGTTCTCACACGCTTCCATAACTCTGGGGTATGGGCATGGCAGGTGCTCCTCAGCCCAGGCCATCAGTGTCCCGTGATCCGTCCAACCACACCCTTGCGGTTGGAGGTCTGGATTATCCTCAGTCTTTTACTACTGTATATAGTCCTGTGGGGAACATCTTCATGCATATCTTGGTGATATCCGTGATTATTTTCTCAGGAAAAAAAATCTCAGTAGCGGAATGGAACATTCTGGAAGTTTTCAACTTACTGGCCAATGGTGTACACGGCAGTTTCCGGTTTCCCTTCGGTGCAGGGAGGGGATGGAGGCAGCGGGTCTCATCATTCCCGTTTGATATCTGAGGGTCTCCCACTGCTTCCCTCAAACAGACCAGCTGCACAGCCTGCAGCCGGGTCGCAATTCCAGGGAAGAAGTTGGACTAGCCACCCACAGCCAGGAGCTGTGAACCAGGTCCAGGTCACGTTGAAGTCCTCAGGTAAGTAACAAGCTGGCCACTTGGCCCACTTCAGACCTGAAGGATGCACGTTTTTCTCGCACAGATTGAGCAGGGACTAAATCAAGAGGAGACCCATCGTGCTGCCTCGGGCAGCCACGTGAGAAGATGACCCAGAGTGCACAGCTCCCCGGGGAGAGCCGGCTGCCTTGATGATGTGGCGGGTGGGGAGATGGACCCGAGCACAGCTTGTCGTGCGCCCTGGGGCCCATCCCAGGTGGCGTTCATTTCCACTGCGTCTCAAGGGCTTTGTGATTTTCCAGGCTCCCCTGTACAGACGGGAAGCTGTCTCCCTTGTGATCAGGGGATTTCAGGCCATCAGCAAAGGCTTCAGCTGGGATTTGACTCAGAGTCCGGACGCGCGAGCTGTGGCCAACGGGGCTCTGCCCTTCTCTCAGCCTTCCTCAGTTTCCCCACGTGAACAAGGAAGCAGTTGGCCTGGGCTTCCTGGGCAGAAGGGAAGGGACTCAGTTACTGAGCTCCCACCAGAGGCAGGCACGGTGCTTGTCCACCTTGGCTAATCTGATAGTAGTCACAGTCTGAGGGAGGGGCACCTGTGTCCTCATCTGCCCAGCACCAGGGCCGAGTCATTCTGCTTATAGCAACATGACTGCCTTCAGGAACCGTCTGTCACCCGCTCCCAGCCCCAGTGGCTTAGAGGGGCTGATGCCACCCCATAGTCCAGGTACCCACATCGGACCCTGGCTGGACCAGAGCACCAGAGTTTCAGGACCAGGTGTGAGACCCAGGCCAGGCCAATATGAATCGACTTGGGATGCTGACCCTCGGAGACCGCTGCACCCCTGGGACTAAGCTAGAGACTCGCAGGAGCAGTGGCTACCACCTGCCCAGCAGACATACTCCCTCTGTGTCCAGCTGCGGGGCTCACAGCAGCAAGGGAGAACGGCTTGGATATGGCTGGGTCCCCTCCCTGCCTCTCTCCTTTCTACAAGTCAGCAAAGCCTTGACCACCTGGAATCCCTTTCCCAAGTTTCACTTCCCAGACTGCTTTTAGGCCTGCTAAACCCATAGCAATCAGCACTTTGAGAAAAAAGAGAAAAAAAAATATTTGAAGGTCTTCTGACCCAGCTCCCTGCTGATGTGCCCGGGAAGTCAGCAGAAGGTGGCCCCAGTGCTGGGGCCCTTGCCATCCACGTTGGAGACCTGGACGGAGATCCTGCGTCTTGGCTTTGGTCTGAACCAGCCCTGGCCATCGTGGCCATTTGGGGAGTGAACCAGAGGATGGAAGATCTCTGTCTTTGCTTCTCTCTCTCTTCTCTGTCACTTTTTTTAGCGACACCATGTCAGACACTGCTGGAAGCCCTGGGGGCCAGGTATGTGCTTTTTTCTGTTGTGGAACTGGAATTTCCTGAGATAAGCCCTTGCAGGACGGAGAAACCAACCAACCAACCAACCAACCACAGGCCGGGGAGGAGCTGCGAGGTCAGGCTCTCTGTAGGGCCAGGTACGGAGCCCCGTGCACCTGCTCAGCACAGCATTCCATGAGGTGTGTCCTCGGATGGGAAAACTGAAGCCCGAGGACATGAGGACAGGGATCCAGGCTGCCCGAGGCTGGGTCCAGATCAGCAGCTGAGACACAGCCGCTGGCTGTGGAACCCGGGGTGCAGGCTCCCCTCCCCTCCCCCTTCTGTGCTTTGTGGAAGAAAGAAAGAAAAGGAGGCTTCCCTCCTCGCCTGTGAGTGAAGTGAGAGGGGCACTCGGTGTCACGAGAGTGGTTTAACCATGGTGCTCTGGACTGCAGGCAACAGAAACCCAAGCACAGCCAGCATCAGCCCGGCTCCTGGGGCAGGGTCTAACGCAGCCCACTTAGAGGCCCCCTTGGCCTCCTGCCGCAGTCTCCTTTAGAAGTTTCTTTAGAAGGCTGGACCTTCCCATGGGGAGGCAGGAATGGCCAACTGAGCAACCTCACAGCGAAGAGTCTTTCCCAGTAGCTAATGTGAATATTCCAGGGGTGGGGTGGCTCTGTGGGCTAGCCGGGGAAGCTGGTGCCAGGACACCTGCACCCCATCACAGAGCATGTGGGATGCAGCCTCTGCTCACAACTGCAGCTTCCCGGGAGGCAGCAGTGGCGGGGTGTCTGCCACCCAAGGGCGTGGTGTTGCTAAAAGGCTGATTTTTATTTTCCTTTTTCTCAAAGCGCTGATTGCTATGGGTTTAAGCAGGCCTAAAAGCAGTCCGGGAAGTGAAACTTGGGAAAGGGATTCCAGGTGGTCAAGGCTTTGCTGACTTGTAGAAAGGAGAGAGGCAGGGAGGGGACCCAGCCACAGCCAAGCCGTTCTCCCTTGCTGCTGTGAGCCCCGCAGCTGGACACAGAGGGAGTATGTCTGCTGGGCAGGTGGTAGCCGGTGCTCCTGCCAGTCTCTAGCTTAGTCCCAGGGGTGCAGCGGTCTCCGAGGGTCAGCATCCAAAGGCCCCGTGGGAGGGGCTTCCTGTGCTGCTGGGGGAGTTCTGCTCGCACCCAGGACACCCCTGCCTGCCCGCTGGCCTGAGTCCAGAGTCACATGGCCGGGATCTTCAAAAAGTCCATGGAAATGTGGAATAAAAGATAAGCTGATTTGGGTACAAGAAATTCTGACACCCACGCATAACTTTGTTCATTGTAAGCACTTTTAACAGACTTTGTGAAGAATCTTCATATACGGGGTTTTCAGTGGTGGTAGTGGTTGGGTTTTGGGGGGGTTTTTGGCACCAAAATAAGCTTTTCTTTCAATTCTGTTCCCTAAGAACTTTCAGAAGCACCCCGGCATCTCTGGGCATCTTAATCCCACCTTGCATTTAGGCACAGGTGTCTGTGGGCAACCACGGAACTTCCCAGCAGCCCCAGAAGAAGCAGGCGACGGCCTGGTGACCCTCAGCCTTCCTTAGGGTCCTTAGGCCGGGTGCATCGCTGCACTGTCAGTTTGCCTGCATGTGACCTCTAGCAATGAACCTCTCTCAGTTTTCCAATCTGTAAAATGGGTCTCATGATCGTACCATTTACATAGGACACTGTGAGGACTGAATGGGGAAGCACCTGTGGTGCTCCCAGAAGCCCTGAGTTCTCCTCACCCATTCTGATGAAACCTGACTTAACACACATGGACCGGCGCTGGGGCCGGGGAAGGGGACCAGTTCCTGAAGCGCACTCTGAGCACACAGCGGGTGGGATCGCCCCCTGCTGGGCAGAGGCTGAATGACCTGTGATTGCCCTCTGTGTCTGTTCAGCGGTGCTGAGGCCACACTGAAGCCACTAGAGCGCCCAGAGCCGGGGGGGTCTTGGGGACCCACGGAAGAGCCACCCCCCACCTGTCTGCTCACTGCTGCGCACAGTAATTGAAATTATTTAAATTTATTTCATGGGGTGCATCCACTGGCTCACTCCTCAGATGCCCACAGTGGCGTGGGGAGATAGAGCCAGGAGCTCAGTCTGGGTCTCCCACGTGGAGACCCACGTGGGTAGCGGGAGCCCAGAGTCTTGAGCTGTCACAGCTCAAGAATTTGGGGACGTCTCCAGCTCCCTGTGACCCCTCCAGGGCTGTCCCAGCCTGTCAGTCTTATTCTGTGTCTTCATTTTTTGGGGCTTCCCTGCAGGGATGAGGCGCGCCAGATACCTTTGTCATTCCGGCAAACTCTGGTTTCTAAGTAGATTCCTCTTGGGGTCCACGTGTGCGCCTGCAGGCCACCGTCCCACGCCAAGCCAGGCAATCCTGGGCCTGGGTGGGAGGTGGAAGAGGGGAGCCAAGAGGGAGGCGCGCCCGCCACGCCCCCTCCCGATGCGAGGGCGGCCCCAGGAGCGTGGAGCCCAAGGCGGGTGCGGTGGGCCCGGGTCCCCGCCCTCGCGCTGCTCCTCCCGCGCGCGCCGCGCCGGACCGCCCCCGCCGCGCCCCGAGCAGCTTGGCCGCCGCAGCGGCCGCCAAACTTTCCCCGGAGCCGGTACGGGTGAGTCGGGCAGAGCGGGGGTGGCGGCGGGGCGAGGCTGCACGCTGGCGGGCCTGGGTCCGCGCATCCCCGCGGGCGACAGGGACCCTGCGCAGGCGACCGGCAGAGCGCGGGCTCCCGGCTCCGCACTCGTGGCCCCAGCGCCCAGACGCACAGACACCTGTGGCTGCCCGGGCTCCGTGCGCGCCCGAGCACCCGCCTCGGGGCTCCGACGCCGAGGGCTAGCCCCCCGGCTCCCTGAGGCTCTCGGGGTCGGTGCTGGACGCCATCCGCGGTCTCCAGTGGGTTCTGCGCGCCAGGTGCTGGGGCCCGTTGGTCCCCCTGGATTGTCCCTGTAAGTCTTTGAGCCGGTTTTAATTACAGGAGAAGAAACAGGCTCGGGGAGGAAGCGTCTAGCCCAGGAGCTCGGGCGAGCCTTGGTGCCCAGACCCCACTTCGCGCAGGCGGCGCGCGCAGGCTCGGCGGCCCCGGGCGGGTGCGGGCCCCGGGCACCGGGCACGGGCAGAGTCCCGGCCGGCACGCGCTCTCCTGCCACAGCCGGGAGCAGCCGCTCTTCAGGACCCCAAGGGAGGGAAGGGGTGTGCGGTGTGTGTGTGTATCACCCACGGCCAGGGAGTCGCTCGCGGTGGCAGAAGCGCATCCGGGCTGCGCTTCCAGGGCACCGAATACTGTAAGTTGCTCAGTTTTTCTGGAAAAAGCCCCGGGGAGTCGGCCGCGGCAGCTGGAGCGCAGCGGTTCCTCGCCGAAGCCCCTCTCTGGGGCAGCAGCCAGTGCGGAGACGCTCCAGGCAGGGTCGCTGTCCTCCAGTAGGCGGCTCCCACCTCCGAGTCCGGCCGCCAGGAGGGGGCGGGCTGGGAACACGGGGAAAGCCGGGTCTGGGGCAGGACCCGCTTGGGGCATCCCCTGTGTGCTGGGGCAGGTGCGTCCGAGGAACGCAGGGGCAGGGGGTCCCGGCAGGGCTAGGGAGAGGCGCGGGCGCCGTGGGCAGAGAGCAGCTGGAGCGCCCCGGCTTGGCTGGAATCCCGGAGGCAACCGGGAACCAGGGAAGCCGGGGAGAGAGGGCGCCGGACCCGTCAGAGCATCGCCGTGCTGGGTAAGTGCCGCTATTATTAGCCTCGCAGGACCGGTGAAGCAGTTTGTGTGAGGTCGCCCGGCCAGCCGGGCGGGCAGAGTTGGTATTTGAAGACGGGTCTGGTCTGAGTCCTCCCGGATTATCACTAGAACTCGGGCAGCAGACGGGACTCCAGGGCCTTCTGTGCTTGGCGCCGGCAGCAGCAATGCTGAAGAGGAGGGGACGCTAGGCCCCGGGGCCCCCCAGCGCCGCTGTCCCTCTCCCTGGGAAGGAGGCTTAGTGCCAGATGGGCCGTGGCCTGCTGGACAACCCCATGGGAATGCCCTCTGGGGGCGCATCTGAAATCTGCTGGGCTATGGTGGGTTTTTCCACGGGGCAGGGGCCTGCCCAGCTGTCTCAAGTGGGATCTCCCCTGGTGGGCTGCCTGGTGCCACCCGTGGGCACTGCCTGTCTGCAGTGGCAGAGCTGGGAGTGGGGCGGGGGCTGCCTGTCCTGGGCCCTGCACCCTGGAGGAGTTTGGCCAGTCCTGAGCTGGGAACAGCCCCTTCTGGCCTCAGCTGAATGGCTCAGGAGGATGAACTGGTATGAGTACTTCTTCCCCGTAGCCTCTCTCTGGATTCTGCACCCGCACTTTTCTCTTCACGGTCAAAATGTGCCCAGTAGAAACTGTGTGGCTTTCCTGTAGCAAAGGGGCAGCAGAGCGGAGGGAACTGGACCGTGGAGCTGGCCTGCCTGGGTTCATATCCCAGGTGGCGCCTTACGAGCTCTGGGGCTTTAGGGGACTTGCTGCACCCCTGTGGAACTCAGCTTTCCCGTCTGTGCCGGTGCCGTAGAATGCACAGAAGCGCTACCGAGGTGCCCGTCGTCCTCACGGTTACCACAGGGGCCAAGAAGCCCAGCCTGGAGGCCTGACTGTGCCACCTGCGAACCACCCTGCCTCTGGCACTTTCTTGTGGCGAGATGGGAGTAAGTGGAGGGTGCCACGTGCATTGCAGAAGACTTCCAGCAGGGTCAAGCTTTATGAAGCCTGTAGCCAGACGTCTTGGCACAGACCCGGGCAGGTGTAGACAGCTGGTGCTCCGCTAGGTCCTCAGCAAGCACTGGGCGTCTCCATGGTTATCACCGTCGGCAGAACCTTGCTGCTTCAGGCTGCAGCTGGAACCTCGGCTGGGGGCTGCAGATTTGGGAGTTTCCAAGCTAATGCTTTTCGACTCTCAGGGGTCAGGAAGGGGAAGGAGGGGCTGGGACCAAGTGCCAGGGACCTGGTGTGTCCTTCTAGCAATCTCTGGGTCGTCGGGGCTTTCAGCCCTGTGCGGTCATCATCTCTGGGACGCCCCAGGGACGAGTGTGGGCGACCTGGTGGTCATGGGGTGGAGGAGGGCAGGTTTGAAACCGCTTGCACGTGGTCTGCTCAGGCTGTCCTGCCCTGGCCTGGGAGGTGGCCCAAGCAAGGGGCGCCACATCCAGAGTTGAGAGTCCTTTTTGTTCTCCTGTATGACGGAGCCATACAGGCTGGGGGTTGAGACCCCAGCCCCGGCCCTCGGAGCCGAGTGAAGTTGGGCTTCGGTCTCCTCATGTACACCGTGGCTGGTGATCACGTGCCAGTGTCTGTTTCTCAGGATCAATGCCAGGGAGGAAAAGCAGAGAAAGGGGGGTGTGGTTAAAAAAAAACCCAACAGTGTAAATGGCAAAGAATTACATGCGATTGTAAGTGCTTCTCATTAGCATTCAGGCCAGGCGTTCCCTGTAATTGCTCCCGATCCAAGACGTTTTTTCTGAAAGCCATACCTGGCAGCAGATCATCCGAGCCCCAGTCACCTGCCGCCCTCCCTTTCCCCCGTGACGCAGGAATCTGGGAACGTAATTGTAATAAAGCTCCCGTTTCTTATTTATAAGTGACTCACTTCTGCCATTAATGGTGGCAGAGGACTCAGACGCACACTCTTCTGGAACAATGCGATTGATGCTGGGCGCGGGGGGAGGGGCTGGCTTCCCTGGTGCATTCCTCCTCCCTGCTGTAATTCTCCAGTGGTAATGCAGGGGGTCGCACGGGCCAGGATCCAAGCTGACAGCTCTCAGTCTGCACAGCAGCTTGGATGGTGAGGCCCATGGACGCCTGTGGGCTTCCGGCACAGGCTGCAGAGAGCCAGTGAGAAGCCGTTCGCAGAGCCAGAGGGGAGGGAGCCCCGGAGGCTGCAGAAGGCGCCTCCACAGAGCGGTTAGCAGCGTGGACGCGGGTGTCCCACAGGGCCGAGTTTGAGCCTCGGTTCTGCTGGTTTGTTAGCTGACATATGATTTTGATGTACCTTTCCAACTGGTACATCAGCCGCTACAGAGCAGGGGCCACGTCTGCCCCAGCCCCCAGGGCACGCAGAGCTCCCAGCACACCGAAGGTGCTCGTCATGGAAGTCTGAAGAATGGATGATGAGTTGGTTATTTGAATGCCCGTCTTTGTGAATTGGGGCTAATATAGCACATGCCTCCCGTGTTGCCGTGTGAGTGAGGAAGTGTTACAGATGGAGTAAACTCTCAGCAGTGCCTTTGGTGACAGCAAGGTGGGCAGAAGTAGGGACATGGATGGCCCAAACTGTGAGATAGAACTTTTTTTATTTTTTTAATGTTTATTTATTTTTATTTGAAAGTCAGAGTTACACACAGAGAGAGAGAGAGAGAGAGAGAGAGAAAGAGAGAGAGAGAGAGGTCTTCCATCTGATGGTTCACTCCCCAGTTGGCCACAGCTGCCAGAGCTGTGCCAGTCCGAAGCTAGGAGCCAGGAGCTTCTTCTGGGTCTCCCACACAGGTGCAGGGACCCAAGGACTTGGGCCACCTTCTACTGTTTTTCCAAGCCATAGCAGAGAGCTGGATCGGAAGTGGAGCAGCCGGGTCTTGAACCAGCGTGCATATGGATGCCAGCGCTTCAGGCCAGGGCGTTAACCAGCTGCACCACAGCGCTGGCCCCTAGGACTTTTTTTCAAACCTGCAGACCAACGAGGGACAATACTACTGGTTGTAACAGTGCCCTCTGGTGCTTTCATAGCCACTGGTCCCTAACCAGTAGGCAGGAGTCACTGGGACCAAGGTTCAGAGGAGTTGGTTGAATCCCTAGAAGCAGCAGGAGCTGGACTATAAACCCAGGTTGCCCTGATTGCCGGCTGTCACTGCTGAACTCTCTGCTGCCCTCTGCAGATGGGAGGTGTGGTAGTTACTCTTCCATGAACATGGTATCTCTTCACTAGGCTGTGTTTGACATTTTTAACCATCTCGTGGCATGGTTTCTTAGTTTTCCATATATGTGAGTGTGTTCCTCGTTATTTGATATTCTGTATGCTCTTGTACCTGTTTCATATTTATTTAATTAATGCTCTGTTGGCTACTTGATGGAGAAACATGCTTGGATTTCATAAAATGATCTTATTCCCAGAATCTGGGCTTCTTGCCGGCGTAAAGTAGGAAAATTGTCAGTCAGACATTCTGAGTCAAGAGCTGTCTGTATTCTCTCGTGATGGCAGATGGAGGAGCCTGACTCCACTGACCCTTCCTGTCCCAGGGGCAAGACACACTGGCCCTCCCCGTGCTGTGCCTGTCCTCATTCCCACACTCTGCCAGTTCACCCCATCACCCTCCTCCCAGGGTAGCTGGACTGGAGCAAGTTTCTCAGATGGAATCTCCTGTTAATTTCCTGTTATTAAAGTTCCAGGAGCCGCCCTAAGTTGTAACATCGCCTTGTGTCCCCATAACAGCGTTATGAGCCGATTCCTATTTAGGTCCATTCTTCAGATGAGGGAGACGAGGTTTCTAGCTGTTACTGTCCTGGTGGTTTTGCATTTTGCCACAGATTATCCTTTATTTTCTCATTTAAGATACAGAGTTGGCGGATTCACCCAGCCCTCGCCCTCCTGCGCCCCTTCCTGTTTAGCAGGTCTTCTCTCCTCACCACATTGCCTTCCTGTGCCGGCCATCTGTCTCTGGAGTCTGAGCAACATGTGCCACTCCAGGAGACAGCACCAGCATGATCCTGTATCCTGGGCCCCTGGCACGTATCTGGGAAACCCTGCCATCCGCAGCCGGTGTCTGTTGGGCTGGCTGCTGATTCCAGAAGCCAACTCTCAGGTGGCAGCGTGGCAGGGAATAGGGCCCACGCGGGCTGGGTGATGGAGAAGCTTTTGGGAAAGGGTCTATTAGCATGTAGAAGCTTTGCTTTGAGGAACCAGTGAGGGATTGTGTGTGTCAGGGTACATTTTCTGTTGCTGTCGCTGAACACTGCAGACTGGACGACTGGCTAAGATGGGGCTTTGCTTGGGTCCCGGTCCTGGAGGCCTGGGGGGCGAGGGCGTGACTGCAGCGTCCGCTCAGCCTCTGGCAAGGGCCTTCTTCCTGCACGATCACCTGGCATAGGGCTTCCCAGAGCAAGCCCGAGAGAGCGCTGGCCCCTCAGCAGCCCCACTCATCGGTAACTGGCGAAGGCCCTTCGCAAGGGCCAGAGCCCTCATGACCCGCTGCCCTCCCCAAGGAGGCCGCCAGCGTGTGACTTGGGATCACATTTCCTGCATGTGAATTTGAACCATAGCGGTGCTGGGCCCTCTGCTCTGCGCACTGCGTATCAGTGGCGAGAGGACAGTTGTCACTGCCTGTATGTTTGCAGGGACACGAGGAAGGCGCCGTGCCCAGAGCCTGGATAGAGAGAGGATGTGGGCAGAGCACACAGCAGCTGCAGCAGCTGCGGCGAGAAACGTCCAGCCTCCCCCTCCCCTGCCCTCTGCCCGGCCAAAACTCAGCCAAAAGTGGGCAGACCATGACCCGCATGGTCACCCAGCCGGTGAAGAGGAGCAGGCTCTTCTGATGGTTGTGCAGTGTGTGTGTGCGTAGCTGGCAAAGGCACCTGCCTCCCCTTCTTTTCTCTCTCTCTCTTTCTCAGTTTTATGTATTTACTTGAAAGGCAGAGTTACAGAGAGATGGAGAGACAAAGAGAAATCTTCCTTTGGCTGCCTCACTCTCCAAAGGGCCGCAACAGTCAGGGTTGGGCCAGGATGAAGCCAGGAGCCTGGGACTTCACCCTGGTCTCCCATGTGGGTGGCAGGGGCCCAAGCACTTAGGCCACCTTGGCTGCTTTGCCAGGCATGTGAGCAGGGAGCTGGATGAACCAGCATTCAATGGGATGCTGGCATCCCAGGCGGCCGCCTAACCTGCTGCACCACAGTGCCAGCCTCTTCTTGTCTCTCTTTTCTTTCTTTCTTTCTTTCTTTTTTTTTTTTTTTTTTTTTTTGACAGGCAGAGTGGATAGTGAGAGAGAGAGATGGAGAGAAAGGTCTTCCTTTTGCCGTTGGTTCACCCTCCAATGGCCGCCACAGCTGGCGCTCTGCGGCTAGCGCACTGTGCTGATCTGAAGGCAGGAGCCAGGTGCTTCTCCTGGTCTCCCATGCGGGTGCAGGGCCCAAGCACTTGGGCCATCCTCCACTGCACTCCTGGGCCATAGCAGAGAGCTGGCCTGGAAGAGGGGCAACCGGGACAGAATCCAGAGCCCCGACCAGGACTAGAACCCGGTGTGCTGGCACTGCAAGGCGGAGGATTAGCCTAGTGAGCAGCAGCGCCGGCCTCTCTCCTTTCAAACTTTTCCCAACGGTCGTCACTCAGTCTGGCCTTTCAGGAGAGCTGGTTCTGTTTCCTTTCTGGTCTTTCTCTGTTCCTCCTGGGGATCCCTGGTCACCACGCCGCTGCCCTTGGCCTGAGCCGGGGATGCTGCTCCTTTGCCCGCCTGGGGCCTGACAGTCTGTGACTATCGATGTTGATCCTGGGCCCCAGGGTCCTCAATCCAAGGCCTGTACCACCCCGCCATGGGCCTCACCAGGGCTTCTGGGTACAGCTTGGTTTCAGCTGCCCTGAATAGTACACAGGTTCTAGCTCCTCCCAGTGCTTGACGGGCTACCCAGCAGGTCTGGGAGAAATGGGACCTTCTGCCTGCAAAGTCTGCATTAAGAAGAGGCAGAGAGGAGACGAGACATAGACACATTCACTTGCAGATGCAGTGAAGTGGCTGAGAGGCCCCAGTGTGTTGCTTTGGATTCTGGTCACCTCAGCCACGTCTCTGGGGTGGTGACAGCACCATCACAGGCCACGGAAAGACGCTTTGGACAAGGCCAGCTGCGTGTCCGTCGGTGGCCCTGCAGGTGACGATGGAGCTGAGCAGGCACTGTTGTCACAGGAGGTGACTGACGGCTCCACATGTGCAGCTGCCCTGGAGGTCCTTCAGGGACGCAGCGTGCAGGGGTAAGACCCCTCTGGATGGCAGAGACCCAGTTCCTTGAGCCATCAGTGCTGTCTCCCAGGGTGGGCTTTAGCAGGAAGCAGCCAGAGCCAGGACTCTATGCAGGGACCCCCACGTGGGATGTGGATGTCCCAGCCGTTGTCTTGCCCGGGAGGCCAGATAGCCATCCCATAAATAACGTCTTAAATGGGGGAAAAGCTAGTAGAATAAGGGCAGAAAGAAAGAAAATATTTTTGTGCCATTGTACAGAGTGCATGTGTATGCTATAAGCTAGGTGTTTTTACGATAAGGGTCAAAAGAGTCTATGAAGTAAAGCTTAGAGTAAGCTAGGGTTAATCTCTGGGGCTGGTGACGTGGTGCAGCAGGTTACGCCTCCACCTCCAGGGCCAGCGTCCCTCTTGAGCGCGGTTCCAGTCCTAGCTGCTCCACCTCCAGCCACGCTCCCTGATAGTGCATGTGGGAAGGCAGCAGAAGACGGCTCAAGTGCGTGGGCCCCTGCATCAGTTGGGGACAGAAAATCAAGTCCAGTTAATTTGCCCCTGAAGGAAGGGCAATGTTTGTTTGTAAACATGGCACAGCCTCGCTGTCCAGTGTGGATCATGCTGGGCCGTGTCCTCCCACACCCAGTGCGAGGTCCAGCCCTGTAGTGCCCTGACAGGTGGATCCTTTTCTGTCTTTGAAGCTGTATCTTCGCCATAGCTTTCTGTGCCTGGATATGTTCACATTGTACTTCTCCTTGTGATACAGTTGCCCTCGGCGGGTAGAACAGTAGCCTGCAATTAGGGGAGGGGGGCAGGAGGAGAATCTGCCGTCCACTAGTTCACTCCCCAAACCGCCTCAATGGCCGAGGCTGGGCCAGACCAGAGCTAGGAGCCAGGGACTCCACCTAGTTCTCCCGCGTGGGTGGCAGTGGCCCAAGCACTTGGGCCATCTTCTGCTGCCTGCCCGGGTGCATTAGCAGGGAGCTGGCTAGGAAGTGGAGCAGCTAGGACTTGAACTTGCAATCATCTGGGGTGCATGTGTCACATGTGATGGCTTTAACCTATGGCCCAACACCAACTCCAATTTTTTTTTTTTAAATGAGAGCCAGAGGGGCTGGCATTGTGGCCTAGCAGATAAAGCCACCACCTGCGATGCTGGCATCCCATAGGGGTGCCAGTTCATGTCCAGGCTGCTCTTTTGACCCAGCTCCCTGCTAGTAGCCTGGGAAATCTGCAGAAGATGGCCCAAGTGCTTGAGCCCTTATACTTACGAGACCAGAAGGCACTGTCAGTGCAGTGCCGTTGAGTAACTCACGTTAGTAATTTCCATTTCGGTTTGTTTGTTTTGCCTTGTTTTTTGAAACACTTTGGGTGAAGTTGCTGTGGCCCTCCTAGGCCATTTGCAGAGTGTGCTGCAGAGCTTAGCCCTTGTCCTCCCTCCCCAGGACCCCAGCACTGGCCTTCCTGTCCCCAGCTGCCCCCTTGGTCCTCACAGAGACCCACTTGATGGCCCTCTCACTTCCCAAGGCAAAATGCAGTGCCACCCTCTGTAGCCATTACCCCCAGGGAAGCCCAGGCTGTGGCCCTGGGGGAGGCGTCCGTGACCAGAGCACATGGTGGACTAACGTGGATGGAACACCCAGGACGCAGAGTGCCGGACCGGAAGCAGAGGCTCTGGGGCCTGGTTCCCCGTTAGGTCCCTGGCTCCTACCGCAGTGCTGGGAACCTAGTGCATCTCGGGAAATGCCGTGAGTGAATGAACAAATTTATGAATGAGTGAGTGACCAGGGCTTGGGAATAAAAGGAGTCAGTGGGTGCAGATGTGGAGCAAGGGCGTCCCTGGCAGAGGGAAGGTCCTGAGCAAAGACAAGGAGCAGGGGGGCTCCCAGCCAGGAAGAGGCAAGGCCTGGGCTGGCCTCCACTAAGGCCTGATGGGCAGTAAACAGGTGGCAAGGTGGGGAGGGCCGGGGGGCAGGTGGGTTAGTAACTGGCAGGCCTGAAGAAGGAACGGGAGCCCCTTCTTGTCCAGCCTGAGCGGTGGGACTGGCTTGGTGGTGCTGTGGCTCTGAGAATTTGTCTAACTGTAAGAGCAATGCCTGGTACAACCCCCCCACCCTCACCCCACCAGACTCCTCGACAGACAGAAATTCATGTTTTTTTTTTTTTCCTAAAAATCTTGTACACAAAAATAAAGCCATTTTCTCTCCAGCGCCTGCTTTCCCTCTGCCGCATGGTGCTGCGGTCCATGCCGTGTGTGCTGATGCTGGCACCGTGGCACTGTCACTCCAGTTCTTGTGGGAGGGGTAAACCCACAGCTTCTGCAGGCAGTAGCACCTGCTCCCTGCACCCCGCCTGCCTCAGGGAGTCCTTGAACTGGGCCTACATCAGAGCCGCCCACAAGTTCATTCCGAGGTCAGCTTGCAGGAGACCAAGTTCCCACTTGGGTTCTTGGGGCTGAACTGGGTCCCGTTTGCCAAGCCAATAGCAAAGGACAAAGCGACAATAAGAGCCGGAGACTGCTGGTGGGCCGACTATGTGCTGGTGATGCCACGGAGGAGACCGGTGCTAGCCGAATCACGACCAGGAAGTGGGGTATGACGTCCTCAGGTGGGGATGCACGTGGCTGAGAGGATGAGTCTCGCCCAGGGTCACACGGCCAGGAAGCAGCCTAGCTGAGGTTTGAACTGAGACCCCTGGCCCCTTCCCGCTGAGGTCAGTGCCAGGAGCCTGAGACCTCTGTCCCAGGTGCTCAAAGCTCATCCTTGTGGTTCTTGGCTGGGAGTCAGGTTGCCTCTGCCCTCCTGATCTCTCTGCCTCCGCGGATGAGCAGCTGCCCCTGGGTGCTGGGCGTGTGCCCTTTCCCCTGCATGCCTGGGTAGGTAACAGGGAAGTCTCCAAGGTGACCCTGGGTTTCCGATGGCGAGGGCTCATGACACACAGAGATTTGTCCTCTTTCTGTTAGGAAAATCCTACAGGCAAGTAGGGGAAAAAATCCAATGACTTAGCTCTGGCAGTCACAGGCATTTAGACATCCAAGGGTTGGGGCTGACGCAGGACCCAATGCGCCTGTTCCACTTCTGAGTGCTAAGGGTGTC
This sequence comes from Oryctolagus cuniculus, assembly GCF_964237555.1. NCBI lineage: Eukaryota > Metazoa > Chordata > Mammalia > Lagomorpha > Leporidae > Oryctolagus > Oryctolagus cuniculus. Next base: position 115,909,544 of record NC_091441.1, on the reverse strand, counting down.
TGTGTGCTCTCAGTCACCGGGCCCCTCTGCAGAATCAACTGTTCTGACAGATGCACTTGACTTTCTGTGTGTGTGTCCGTGCACCGAGTGTGAATTTGAAAACAGTGCAGATCTCAACACCTGTGCTTATTCGTTTAAAATGTTCCCCCACAAATCCAATTGGCACCACCTAATACGGCTTAGGTAGTGGGTACTGGGTAGCGGGCATGTGCTGAGCACTTGCTGTTTGCAGCCTCAGTGGGTCATCTAAACAGCCCAGGGCTGTGCTACCTGCGTCTTTGAGATCAGCAGCTGGAAGCTGAGGAGGTTGCATTTTCGTGGCAGTGGTCACACAGCTTAGGAGTGGAGGAACTGGGATTTGAAGCCAGGTCTTCTCCCAGCTGTGAGCTCATGAGCTGACTGCCTGAAGAGCTGATGGCCTGCCCTTCAGCACAGAGGAGGGGCTGAGGCCAGGGAGGGAGGGCCACATGCCCGCGGCCACACCTCCTGTTAGTGGGTTCACTCGAACCCAGAGCCCCTGGCCTGTTGGGGGCCGCCAGCCAGCTTCTTTCTGAGACCTTTAACCTCAGGTGTGGACTCTTGGCAGACCCCCAGGCTCTGGGTGGGTGGGCCTGGGTGTCCCTCACCAACCCCACCCCTTGGCCCTGTGCTGGCTCTGTCTTTGCTGCCCACCTCACCTCTCCCTTTTCCACCCATGTGGACTCCACGTCCCCACTGGACTGTACACTTACAGCGTGGACATTTGGGGTGGCTTAGTGTGAAAAAATATACATACAGTGAGGGAACGCTCTGGTATGTGAATTATGTCTCAGTGAAGTGTCCTTTAAAAAGAAAGGAAGGAGGAGGAGAAATGTCTCTTCCACGCCCCCCACCCCCACCATGGCGCCTCCACCAAGGCCTCCTCTCAGCGGGATGCTGGGCTGCAGGGAGTGGAGACGCGTCTGGGTTAGGCTTGGCTGCTACAGGTTGTTGACTGACTGTGGTGGGATGCAGCATTGGCGCTGCACTGCCAGACCCCGTGGGGACCTGCCAGTGTGTTTGGATCCCAGTGGGCCCTGGGGCCCTGTTCTCCCACCTGCTCTCAGCACCAGGCCTCTGCCTCTCACTCCCACGCTGGACAGCCAGGTGAGGGAGGCCCAGTCCCGGGCTTTTTGCTCTTCATGCCGACACCTGACTCCATTCATTCAGCTAGCATGTACTGAGCACCTGCTGCATACCAGGGACAGCAAGACGCGGAGCAGGCATGGAGCGCACAGTGCAGCCCGGAGGGTCAGTGGTGAGCAAGTGGGAGGGGCTGTCCAGGCTGGGTCCATCGGTGCCGGCTTGAAGAACGCTCATGTCTGTGGGAGCACGTTCTGGGCAGAGAAAGCAGGACGGGAGAAGGCGAGCCAAGCTCAGTGGTGTGCAGGGGTGAGGTCAGGGGGTCACCGAGCTGGACACAGAGGGCCGTGCTGCCTCAGTCTCCTTACCTGGGGAGTAGGGTAATAATGGGTTACTAGCCGAGTGGGGTGGAGAGGGTGTGATGGCGTGGGGTCCTAGGCAGTGGGCTCTGGCTGGGGAGAGCTCCCTTCCCTTGTCCCCAGGCCCCGTCTGGCTCCTGTGTGGCCGCCCTGCCAGCAGGTTGAAGGAGATGCCTCATTGCCAGACGCTGTCATGGAAACCGAGAGCTGGGGGAGTCGGAGAGGCCTGGAGGAAGGGTGGAGGTGGGGAGGGGACGTCATTCCCCGGCTCGCCCTGCGGCCCACCTTGGCCAACTCATTATGACAGGCGCGGCTGGAGGAGCGGAGTGGGGGCGGGAAGCAAAGCACAGAGCAGACACAGGCGGCTGGAGCCCCAGTGCCTGCAGCCAGGGAGGGTGCAGGGCCCTGCCTGGGGGGCCGGGCACAGCCGTCTGCTGCAGCTGGAGCTGGGCGGTGACTCATCCTGCCAGTCCTGTCCCCCACCGTACCCGGGGCCCTTGTGTTTCCCCGTGAGCCCCGCAAGTGGGAGCTGCCGGCCTCTCCTCCAGCTGCTGCTTCGCATGCAGGTGCCTGGCTCACTGCCTTACAGGCAGGATCAGCTCCATGTGGGGTTCCCTGGTCCCCCTCACCCGGGTGTCCTGCAGTAACCGGACACCTCCTCCTGCAGCCCGTGAGACCCCCTCCCCCAGTTCATGCAGACTGCAAGCGCAGCAGCGCCCAGAGCTCAGCAGAAGGCCTTCTGGGCTGTGAGTCTCACAGAGCTGAGCTGGAATCCTGGGCTGTCTGGCAGGTTAATTAACCCCTCGGTGCCTCAGTTTTCTCATCTGTTCAAGGGGTTGATAGGGGGTCCCACCTCAGAAGACTCAGTGCAGGTGGAGCACCTGTTTACGAATTTAGCTCACTTATCAGAGACAAAAAGGCTCCTCTAAATTCTTGTTCCAGAGGCATTGTCAGCTTGGTTGTGGTTCACTGACTGTGGACCCTGCCTCTGCTCTGTGCCAGGCCCTGTGCTGGGAGCTGGGGACACTCAAGGGACACGCAGGCCGCGGCAAGCTGCGACAGGTGCTGCGGGGAGATGCATGCCGGGCGCACACAGGCCAGGTGGGGTTCCCGGGAAGGCTCCCCAGGGGAGCCGTGTGTCCCCTGGGCCCTGGGCTGAGAAGGACGGGCTCCACCGTGTCACACGGGGCGCTCCGAGGAGGCCTGGCACCGGTGAGAGGCCCCGCCGCAGGCTGACGGCTAGGGCAAGAGCAGGGATGGCGAGAAGCGGGGACCTCACACGGTTAGGGATGGCTTCCTCCTGGTCTCGGTCCAGCCTGGAGTCCACCGGTGCAATGAGTGGCAGTTTCGGGGATACCCAGAGACCTGGAGGGGCCGTCAGCAAGTGACCCCAACAACACAACCCCTGAGCCTGTTGGAAATGCAGAATCTCGGCCCCGCCCTGCCCCCCTATGGAATCCTAATCTGTGTATAACAAACTCCCGGGAGCACACGTGTGTAACACGCCCACCACGGTGCTCGGTGCCAGCCTTGAGCATGCACCATGGGGACTACAACGCCCTAGACCTGCCATGAACATGCACCATATGGATCAGGATGCGCTAGGCCAACCGTGCGCATGTGCGATACGGACCACGCCGCACTGGGCCAACCACGCGCATGCGCATGCACACAAGGTGACACTTGGCCAGGCGTGTGCCGTATGACCATAATGCACTAGGCCAGCCGTGCACATGCGCTCTGCAGACCACAAAGCCCTAGGCCAGCCATGCCGGGTTAGGGAGTGCTCAGACATCCTTGTGTTTCCTGCCCCTTGGCAATGGGGGGGACATGTTTGTCTTTAAGTAGTTGGGAGCCCCAGAGAGCCACATGTCTCTGGTCTTAAGGGGCACCAGAGAGGACCCCAGTTATGGTCCTAGCATACACAGCCATCTGTCAGTGCCTCCCAGGGCCCGGGGTGGCACGGACACCCCTCATGCTTCATCCAGGGCGGGGTCGGGCAGGGCGGCACAACCCGGCCTCCTGTCTTACTCTCTCTTCTTCGCTAGCCACAGTCTCTGGGGGAAACACATTGGCCAAGCTTTCCTCGCCGCTGGTGGCTCCTGCTGTGCAACTCCTGGGCCTCCAGAGCAGGCACCAGCCTCGGCCTGGACACGAGCTGGGCCCCGGGAGGCAGGGGAGGCCTGCGTCCAGGCCCTGTCGGCCACACTGCATCCACGCTCAGTGTCCACGGGGCCTAGACGTTCAACAAAGGGCATGGCTTCAAGGATTCTGAGTTTGGACTCTGTCCTTAGGCAGCAGCCGAGTTCATAGCGACTTGGAGCTGAGCGATGCCTACCACAGAATGTGGAGTCCTCTGGGGTCATCACTTGGCTCTGGACAGTCCAGGGGCTGCCAGCTGGCATCTCGGCCTCTCTCTTGGGAACCCCGCCGCCCCCGGGGTGCCGGCGGAGGCACGCGGGACTCCCAGGTGTGTCTGAGAAGCAGGGACTTGAAGCTCCCTTAGTTGCTTTCGGAGAATCTTCCGGCATGAGCCGCTTTCCAGAAGTGGCTCCGTGGAAGCCTGGATGGAGATCCTTCCTCAGGGAAAGTGGGGACTGGGCGTGCAGAGCCTGGACTGTCCCTGAGCCTCCCCCGCGGTGGCGACCCTGGGCAGCGGACTGTGGCCGGGTTGTCAGCCTCCATGTCTGTAAGATGGGAATAGTGTTGGGACAGGTGACGTACGGGTGTAGTGACACAGCCCGCGGCTGGCACTTGAGGCAGTGCTGACTGAAGGGCACCTGGGCCAGAGCCCAGACCAGGAGCGGGAAACTTGGTGCAGGTCTCCCACGTGGGTGGCAGGAACCCAGTTACTGGACTCATCACTGCTGCCCACCAAGGCCTGCGTTAGCAGGGGCTGGAGTCAGGAGCCAGAGCCGGGCATTGAACCCAGGGACTCTCGGTAAGCTCTAGGCTAAGTGCCCACTACCTCAGGTTTTGTTTGGTTTTAAGATTTTGTTTATTTGAAAGGCAGGTTTACAAAAAAAGGGAGAGAGAGAGAGAGAGAGGTCTTTGATCTACTGGTCACTCCCCAAATGACCACAACAGCCAGAACTGAGCCTCTGAGCTTCTTCCGGGTCTCCCACATGGGTGCAGGGGCCTAACACTTGGGCCATCCTCCACTGCTTTGCCCAGGCATATTAGCAGGGAGTTGGATTGGAAGAGGAGCAGCTGGGACTTGAACTGGCACCCACATGGGATGCTGGTGCCACGGGCAGAGGCTTAGCCTACTACAGCACTGTGCCGGCCCCCTTGTTTTGCTTTGATTTCAACTTTAAAGTCTCTGAAAATCCTGCAGAAAAATCTCCCTGATTTTACTAAACTTAGGTGCTCTTGGAGTCTCCTGTCTCAGAGAATGTGTGTGGGTTCCCTGAGGAATTCCTGCTCTGTGGGACCCCCTGAGAGCTGCTGGTTTTGTGTTGTGAAGCGGTCTGGGGAAGGCAGTTTCCCGGCGCCAGGGTTCGGCCCCAACATGGACTCCCCCGGGGGTGAGCAGCTGTTTCACCCCCAGTTCGTCCTGCATCTCCTCTCCCTCCGAGATTGTCACTCAGCACTGCAAGCGTGGGCTCCCCATGCCGGGGCTGTAGGGCCAGGAGCCCTGCCCAGTCCTGGGGAGCCTCCTGCTGGTCCTTCAGCACCCTGTTCTAGTGCTGACCTTTCTCAGCAAGCTTTGCAGTGCACCCCGCCAGGATTAGCTGACCACTGCCACCCAGGAAGGCTTGGGGCCTCTCCTGGAACCCCACATGCAGCAGGTGCTGCACTGAACCCTGGTTTCTGTGCCCTAAGTGCCTCCCCAGCCAGAGTCATCACCTGGGCCCACGTCACATGTGTGATTTCTGTGACCCCGGCCGGCCGCGGTCAGGACCCCATCTAGTTGGTCACCTCCTGGCGGCTGGGACACAAGCCATCTGCTTCCTTCAGATGCGGCGCCTCGTTTTCAGACAGAGTTGGGCGTGCCCAATCTGCCGTCCAAGTATAGGTGTAATACCAAGCCAGCCGTGCGGCGAAGGAGAAGCGGAAGGCAGAGCGTTTGTAGCGAGATCAGAAAGCACGCCTTGCTGTGTGCACACCTGGGTGTCCCCCCCCCACCCCCAACGGGAAGATCTGCTGCAGCAGGAAACGCACGGGTACAGGCAGGTGCCTCCAGGGGTGTGGAATCGGCCACGCCGACACCACCAGGCGACTGAGCTTGTGGTGAGGTTCCCAGCAAAGCCCTGGTTCCCGTTCCCTGCCTCCATGTGTCCGGAGCACGCCCCCACCCCCCTACCCCCAGCCCCTCCGGCTTCTCCTCTGAGCACAGTTCCTGCACCTCCTGTGTTACCGTCACTCCCCGTTTCCTGCCGGCTCTCGCATGGCGGCCACGCACTGCCTTTCTGTCTCTGTAGCTGCGCGTGTTTCATAGAGACATAACCGTGGTTACGTGGTTACGTGGTTACATGGTTACATAGGTCGTGACTGTGGCCCTGAGTGCACAGCTTCTAGCACCTGGCCTGTTGGTGTAGGGCTGTTCCGTGTGCCAGCACTTCCTCCTTTTCATCGCTAGGTAGTATTCCATCGGGTGGATCTAGCACGTTTTGTCTCTCCATTTGTCAGCTGATGGACTTTTGGGTTGTAGGAATAGTGCTGCTATGAGCAGGTTACTGTAGGGACGTATGCCTCTGTTTCTGTTAGGCGTGTGTGTGTGTGTATGCATCTGTATGAATGTATAGATTGTGTGAATGTGTATGTATGAATGTATACATGTATGTATATGTATGGATGTATACATGTATGTATATGTATGGATGTATACATGTGTATATGTATGAATGCATATATGTATGTATATGTGTGAATGTATACATGCATGTATATGTGTGAATGTATGCATGTATGTATATGTGTGAGTGTATGCATGTATGTATTGTACATGCATGTGGATACAAATGTAACGTATATATGAATGTATGTACATGTGAATGTATTTGTATGTTTTGTGTGTGTTATGTGAATGTGTATTTGTGTATGTATGTATATATATGTGTGTGTGAAAGTATGTGTTGTATTCATGGATGAATGTGTATGTATTTGACTATATGTATTATGAATGTATGTGTATATTTATATGTGTGTGAATGTATATGTGGATGTATGAATGCATGCATACATGAATGTATGGATAGGTTCATCTGTGAAAGTATGAATGGATGTGTATGAGTATGCATATGGGTGTCTGAACATACATGTATGTATTGTGTGCATGTATGAATGCATATGTGAATATGAATGTGTGTGCATGAATGATATATTTGTATTCTAATGCATGCATGTGTTCATTTGTATGAACGCATGTGTATGAGTGTGTGCTTGCATGTACATGTATATACGTGAGTGTGTATTGTGGATGCATGCATGTGTCTGTGTGGGTATACATGTATGTGTGCATTAATGCATGTGTGTATCCATGTACATCTATGTTCACATGCATGAATGTGTGTTGATGGCCTCAAGAGGGGGCAGCTTAACCCGGCCACAGTGTTTGGGGTGCAGCTCTCCGAGGGCGTCCTGGTGGCTTTCTGAGCAGAGCAGGGCACGCAGACAGCAGCACACACACCCCTGTCTCTGGCCACGTGACGCTCATGCCACCTCAGAGCCATGGGCAAGAAGCCCCCGCCAGCTGGGCCCCTCGAGCCTGCTCCTGCAGAACCACGAGTCAGGGTGAGCCCCCTTTCTCGGGAGAAAGCAGCTATACTGTGGGTGTTTGACGACAGCAGTGCAGAGCTGACTGAAAGGATGCAGCTGTGGGCCCTGCGGGGACCTCCCTCCCCCAGAGCAGCTGCTCCCTTTACCTGCGGGTCCCCGAGTGTCTGCATCTTTGCCTGCACTTACTGGTATCTGTCTCTGTTTTAGCCTGTCTGGCGAGTGTTGCGGTTTGTGTTTCCCCAGTGGCCAGCCCTGTTAGGCAGCCTTTCGTGTGTCTGTTGGCCACTTGTGTATCTGTGTGGAGCAATGTCCGCTCAGATCCTGTGCGCATTGGTAGGCTGTCACTGTGCAAGAGGTAGTTGAGTTCTCTGGCTGTTAGGCCCTCATCAGACACACGAGGGCCCAGCTTCCTCCTCTGCCCTGCTGTGTTCTCCGGATCTGAGAGAAGGTGTGAGAGCGGCTGACATGCGTGTGCCAGGCGTGTGTTAGCGTTCTCACTCACGGGAGGCTCTTCCGCTTGGTGACATCCCAGGGCCGGGGAAGCTTCTGGATATGGACCACTGCTGCCCTCCCCACACCGCCTCCTTTCACGGATGCGTAGGCTCAGGCCAGCCAGGGAAGGTTACTTCCTGTTCCTGCCTTCAGAAATGACTCATCGCCGAGCTGCAATGAGCCAGCTGTGGGCCCTCGGGCAGCTCCCTGCCCCTCCTTGCACCTCAGTGTATCTATGTGTAAAATGGGCAGGAGGGAGGCCGTTACAGCCAGCCTGCCCAGGGTACCCCGTGTGCATGGGCAGTACTCAGCCCTCCCAGCAGCCCATTTCACAGATGTGGAGACTGATCCCCCTGGCCCGAAGGCTTCTGTCTGGGAAGTGACCGAATCAGGGTTAAACCCAGGACTGACTTTCTTTTCTTTTTCTTTCTCTTTTCTTTTTTTTTTTCCTTTTTTTTTTTTTTTTTTTTTTTTTTTTTTTTTTTTGGACAAGCAAAGTTAGAGAGCAAGACAGAGAGAAAGGCCTTCCCTCCACTGGTTCACCCCCAAATGGCCACCACGGCCTGTGTGCTGCACCGATCCAAAGCCAGGAGCCAGGTGCTTCCTCCTGGTCTCCCATTCGGGTGCAGGACCCAAACACTTGGGCCATCCTCCACTGCCCTCCCGAGCCTCAGCAGAGAGCTGGACTGGAAGAGGAACAACCGGGACAGAATCCGGCGCCCCAACTGGGACTAGAATCCGGGGTGCCAGTGCCATAGGCGGAGGATTAGCCTAGTGAGCCACGGTGCCAGCCATAAACCCAGGACTTTCTACCCCAACACCTGTCCTTGCCTTGCTGTCACAGCCCGCCTCCTGGGCTCCTGCGTCTCTTGGGACATCCCAGAGGCACACTTCTTCTCTTTTTCTGATATTTATCATTATCATCTCAAGGACTTTCGAATAACCTCAGAGGAACACTGAGGACAAGGGGAAGTGCCTTCCCACCCTGGCCGTCACCTCTTACACCCCCTGCTTAGCTCTGCTGCTTGTGACGAGGCCCAGCCGGTCCCACCTTTCTGAAGCAGTGGGGAGGCTGGGAGGGAACCCCAGCCTCGGAAGCACAGGGTTTGAGGGGCAGAGCCCCCCCGCCCCAAGCCCTGCTTCCTGGGGTGGGGGTGTCGGACCTGGGGTCAAAGCTGTGGTTCTCAGTCACAGGTGCGTGTGCCCCAGGCAACACCAGGCGACATCCATAGGTGTTTTCGGCTGGCCTGGTGGGGCAGTGTGGAGGCCAGGGCCGCTGCTGAGCCCCCCCACCTCCCCCAGCCAAGGTGTCAGGACCTCAGGGCTAAGACGCGGGCCATCTGCATAGTGCTCCACGCGGGGGTCTGGGTGCCCCTGGCAGCCCGGGAGACCATCCCTGCTAGTGTTGGGCTGTCCTGTTGAGCTCCTGCGCCCCTCTCTCTGGTCCAGGCTGGAACATGAACAGTGGGGAAGCTGGTTTTGCTGTGTCCATCACCAAGGCAGTGCCTACAGCTCCACAGGCGGGGGCTAACCCTGGTGGCTGCACGACTCACCCTGAAGTCGCTCATTCACAGCTGCGTCTACCGTGCCCAGTGGATGAATGCCCAGAGCCAGGCTCAGGCCAGGGCTGCGGGGAGAAACAGCCGCCCAGAGAACACAGTTTGGGTCGCACCGCAGCTCCCTGCCTCCATGCCCGCATGCCTGTGTGAGCCCTGCTGCAGGCTCCAGACGTGAGCACCCCGGGAGGCGGTGGTGGTGACCCAAGTGCTTGGGCCCCTGCCACCCTTTGGGAGCCCCAGATGGAGGTCCAGGCTCCTGGCTTCTGCCTGGTGCAGCCCAGCTCTTGCCGGCTTTTGGGGGAGTGAATCAGATGAAAGGAGATCCCTGTCTGTCTGTCCGTCTGTCCCTCCCTCCCTGCCTTTGAAATAAATAGTCAATAAATAATTGAAAATACGTTTGGAAGGAAAAAATAAAGCCCTCGTCACAGCCGGTGGCCAGCGGCCCATTTCCACGTCCGGCTCGTGTGATGCTGTGCCCAGAACAAGTCATGACTTTGGCGGACGCTCTGCACACCCCTGCCGAGTCCCCACACGGCCTGTGAGAGCCACACTCCTCTCCTCTGTCTCCCGTGGGACCGACGTCACTATTCATGTGTCGCTCAGAGAGGTTGGGTAGCTCCTCTGAAGTCGCACAGCCTGGAAGTGGCCAAGGCAGAGTGCACGCAGGCAGTGCGTGGCCCCAGACTCGTCACCCCTGAACTTCCTGCTCCCACCGAGTGAGGCCACCCTCTCCCAGAGAGGCGGGAGACGGCACTGTCCTTGTGCAGCAGGGTCTGTGTTGGGAGTGGCTGTGTGGGCCTTCCAAGCCCACAGCAGAGGACCGAGCTCCCTGTGATGGGTTCAATGGGCATGGGGTTTGTTCCTAGGGCTTCCTGCTTGGCTTTTTCATGGCATTGGGGGTTTTCATTAAAAATAAGCAATATTCATTTTATATTTTTTAAAGATTAATTTCAAAGGCAGAATGACAGGAAGAGACAGAGAGAGAGAGATCTTCCACCTGCTGGCTTGTACCCCAGATGATCTCAACACCAAGAATTGAGCTAGACCAAAGCCAGGAGCCAGGAGCTTCATCCAGGCTTCCCACATGGATGCAGGGGCCCAAACACTTGGGCCATCAACCACTGCTTTCTCAGATGCGTTAGCAGGGAACTGGATCAGAAGTGGAGCAGCCGGGACTCGAACTGACACACGTACTTGCAGTTGGTGGCTTAACCAGCTGCACCAGGACACTCAGTACTGCCAGCAGCTTCCCCTGGGCTGGTGGACCTCAAATCCACATCCTCAGATAGAAAACCAGGGCACTGTGGAAAGATGCAGGTACCTGGGCCCCAGGGCTGTGAGGTTGAGTTCAGAAGGTCAGGTGAGGGGCGGCATTGCCACCTAGCCTCCCTGGGAATTCTAAAGCAAAGCCAGACAGGACAGCAGCCAGGAGCTCAGCCCTGGGGCCCAGCACCCTGAGTTTTCGGTCAGGGAGAAATGAACCCCTGCTCAGCATTGATGATGAAAGCATCGTTCAGGTACTGACTCACAAGCCACCTCCTCCAGGAAGCCTCCCGCGATTCTTCAGAATCGTCAGTGGCTCCTTCTGTCACCTCCTGCAGCACAGCGGGCATCCATTTCATGTGACTTCGCAGGGTACTTTTTGGCGTATTTTGTCCTTTTGCGCGAGAGTGGCATCTTACCTGCCTCCGTAGGTGCAGCCCCTAGGCCAGATTCAAGTACGGAGTGTTTGCTCCATGAATGCTGATTTGAGAACCTGGCGATTAAACGGACGCTCTGCTCGACCCCTGTCCAGCCTTCAGACTGAAAAGACCTGCAGGGCCACCTGCACAGCCCGCACCCACTATGGGTGCCGGTTTGAGTCCCGGCTGCTCCACTTCTGATTGGGCTCTCTGTTGTGGCCTGGGAAAGCAGTAGAAGATGGCCCAAGTCCTTGGGCCCCTGCACCCACATGGGAGACCTGGAGGAAGCTCCTGGCTCCTGGCTTCAGATCGGTGCAGCCCTGGTCGTTGCAGCCATCTTGGTTTTCTTGTCTAGAAAGTGGGGATGACGGCAGTGCCTCCCTCCAGGGGAGCTCGGATGAAGGCAGACAGTGCTCCCAGTGCCGTGTGGCCCGAGTGTGGTGGTGCCTGTGCACAGACAGCTTGTGTTGCTGTCCAGGCAACGGGCCATCTGTTTCTGAGGAAGGAAGGGAAGGAGGGAGGGAGGCAGGGAAGGTGGGCGGGGGAGCAGATGGCACACACACACACACACCTGTGCTTGCAGGTGCACAGACAGGCCCTGGAGGATGCACAGGGCAGAGTCCCAGTCCCAGGGATGGTCTGTGGGCAGAACAGTCGCCGGGACACAGCTGCTGGCTTTCTGCTCCTTTTCCTATGGCATCACATGTTTCTAACCCTGTGCATTTATCTCATATTCAAGTAAATAAACAAAAGAGCAAAACGACCCTGAATAAATAAGACCCAGAGCACGTGCTGGGTCTGTCGGTCCCTGCTTTGCAAACCCGGGGTGGTGAATCCCAGCCCTGCCTTCTTGCGGCCATTGCGAGGAGCAAGCGCTACACAGCAAGAGCACGCGCTGCGAAAGGCGTCTGACACCGATGTCGTTCGAGGTTTGTGCGGCATCCCCACCCCGGCCTGCTCATCCAGCCCACCGAAGTTCTCCCTGCCTGTGCCTTGATGTTGTCACCTGTAGAATGGGCCCTTCCTGGCCTAGTGTGTCCTGCCCCTGCATGTCTGGAAGGTGTCCTGCTTTTTCTAACCGGCGCTGCAGCTCTGCACTCCGTGGCACCCGTCACCTGCCGGTCATGCAGTTCCAGGCCTCCCTGACCCAAAGCCTGAAATGACCCAAGCCCAGGGCCATCCTCCTGGGCCCTGCTTTCCACTACCGACAGAGCGATGTTTTTTTCCTGCTGAACGGAATTCTGTAAGCAAGCCAGAAGCTTTTCATCTCCTGTGACACACACACACACACACACACACACACACAGGTGTGTTTAAAAGGAGATGGGGTTCCACAGAAGCTGGGATGGCCCATGTAAAAAGTCGGTCCAACATGTGTGTTGGAAATGCCACTGCTTTGAAGGGAGTCCCGTGGCAGGTCCCAGAGCAGGTGGCAGCGCGGAGCGGAGGGGCCGTGTCTGCAGAGGCGCCCACCCTCCGTCACACTTTCTGTGTAGCCCTGATGTGGGCTGTTTCTTGTCCCACTCCATGCCGTAGCTGTCCTGGCGTTTGCCCGTGTGGCTCAAGGCTGCATCCTCCTGCTGTCCCGCCTGTGTCATGTGCCAGTCACTGGCTGTGCCGTCATCAGCTTTGTGTTTCCCTGTTGCTGAATGTTTAGTTTTCACCTCATTTTCCTTCTTGCAAAAATTTGGGATGCAGCTCTCTTACAGATAATGCAGAGTGGTTCTTTGGTTCTTTATGGGTTTGCTGTTCAAGTTAACAAAGAGATGCAAAATATCCAATTTCATCCGTAAATAAAGATTCCTGTGCAGTATCATGTGATTAATTTTGTCAAGTTGACGTTACTTTTTAAAGAAATATTTATTATAGGAGCCACTGCTGTGTGCAGCAGGTTGAGCTGCCGCCTGCAGCGCTGGCAGCCCATGTGGGCACTGGTTTGAGTCCTGGCTGCTCCACTTCTGATCTAGCTCCCTGCTAATGTACCTGGGAAAGCAGAAGATGGCCCAAGTGCTTGGGCCCTGTACTCACATGGGAGACCTGGAAGAAGCTTCTGGCTATTAGCTTCGGAATGGACCAGCTGCAGCTGTTGTGGCCATTTGGGGAGTAAGCCAGTGGATGGAAGACCTCTCTCTGTGCCTCTGCCTCTCCTTCTCTGTAACTCTGCCTTTCAAGTAAAAATAAGTCTTTCAAAAAATATGTATTTATAAAGACAGAGTAAGAGAGTCAAGGAGAGACAAAGAGAGGTCCTCCATCTGCTGCTTCACTCTCCAAATGTCCACCATGGCCAGGGCTGGGCCATACTGAAGCCAGGAGCTGAAGGGCTTCTTCCAGGTCTCCCACATGGGTGCAGGGGCTGCAGGCACTTGGGCCATCCTCCACTGCTTTCCCAGGTACATTAGCAGGGAGCTGGATCTAAAGTGGAGCAGCCAGGACTCAAACTGGTACCTGTAGGGGATGCTGGCATCGCAGGCCGCAGCTTAACCCGCCATGCCAACGCCAGCCCCAACGCTCAATCTTTAATATTGACAACACTTGATCAGAAAGTGGGGAGAGCATGAAGTGGAGTAGCTTTCATGAAGAGCTCGTATGAGGTCACTCAGAGAGTGGATGGAAAATGGAATTTAAAGCTAAGTGCAGCCGGCGCCGCGGCTCAATAAGCTAATCTTCCACCTGCGGCGCTGGCACACCGGGTTCTAGTCCCGGTCGGGGCGCCAGATTCTGTCCCAGTTGCCCCCCTTCCAGGCCAGCTCTCTGCTGTGGCCCGGGAGTGCAGTGGAGGATGGCCCAAGTCCTTGGGCCCTGCACCCCATGGGAGACCAGGAGAAGCACCTGGCTCCTGGCTTTGGATCAGCGCGATGTGCCGGCCGCAGCGCACCGTCCATGGCAGCCATTGGAGGGTGAACCAATGGCAAAGGAAGACCTTTCTCTCTGTCTCTCTCACTGTCCACTCTGCCTGTCAAAAAAAAAAAAAAAAAAAGTTAAATGCATTTTGGTACAAAAAAAATCTGAAAATCATGCATGCATTTTCCATGAACTTTTTGAAGACCCTTCTTATTGCAAGTATTAAGAAAACTTATGCTTTTTATACTATAACTCTTCCTGGAGGAAGTTATCCTAAACATAATTAGACATACCTGCAAAGACTTCTATATAAGGATATTTGTTGTAGCTCTGTTTATACTTAAACTCACTTAAATGTCTTTGAGTGTCCAGCAATGAGTTAGTGGTTACATTTTGGTAGATCTGCATGGTGGGATATTTTTTTGGGGGGTAGGCATTAAAAATCATGTTGGGGGGCCAATGCCATGGCACAGTAGGTTAATCCTCCACCTGTGGTGCCGACATCCCATATGGGCACCGGGTTCTTGTCTTGGTTGCTCCTCTTCCAGTCCAGCTCTCTGCTGTGGCCCAGGAAGGCAGTGGAAGATGGCCCAAGTGCTTGGGCTCCTGCACCTGCATGGGAGACCTGGAAGAAGCACCTGAGAGAGATTTGTGCTCACAGGTGTCACTCATGTCATGTCACACATGCATGTGCACACCCACTCACATGCCCATCCACATCGTGTATGTTATGGAGTCTGAGGCATCTTCAAAAACTTAATGGAAAAAGCATATTATGGAGGGCCGGCGCCGTGGCTCACTAGGCTAATCCTCCACCTAGCGGCGCCGGCACACCGGGTTCTAGTCCCGGTCGGGGCGCCGGATTCTGTCCCGGTTGCCCCTCTTCCAGGCCAGCTCTCTGCTGTGGCCCAGGAGTGCAGTGGAGGATGGCCCAGGTGCTTGGGCCCTGCACCCCATGGGAGACCAGGAGAAGCTCCTGGCTCCTGCCATCGGATCAGCGCGGTGCGCCGGCCGCAGCACGCCAGCCGTGGTGGCCATTGGAGGGTGAACCAACGGCAAAGGAAGACCTTTCTCTCTGTCTCTCTCACTGTCCACTCTGCCTGTTAAAAAAAAAAAAAAGCATATTATGGAAAAACTATACATGAATTTCACAGTGTTGCACCAAAAGGTATCCTTTATAAAAATGCTTCTATAGCTACTTTTTAAAATTTATATCATTTTTTTTTTTTGAAAGGCAGGGAGACAGAGAGAGAAGGTGATCTTCCATCTACTAGTTCCTCCCCAAATGCCCGCTGTAGCCAGGGCTGGGCCAGGCTGAAGCCAGGAACCTAGAACTTCATCCTGGTCTCCCATGGAGCTGGCAGGGGCTCAGCTACTCAAGGCAGCGTCACCTGCCTCCCAGGTGCATGTTAGCAGGAAGCCGGAGTGGGAGGTAGAGCCAGGATCCGACTCAGGCGCTCTGATGTGGGTGTGGGTATCCTGAGTGATGTCTGAGCCATTGCTTCAAATGCCTGCCCCTCCCTCTTTGAAGTGTCCTTGTATGGACGGGAAGAGGCTGAAAGGATGGGTCAAAATGTTAGCCTTGGGGCATAGGATTACAAATAATTAAGAATATTTTCTTATGTATGCTTTTTCCTCTGTTTTCCGTAGTAATACTTTTTACTAGGGTAAAACAATAAAAATGTTTTTAAAAGCCTAATCACACACAAAAAATCAGATTATCAAATGAAATGAGACATGCAGTCTTGTAATCTCATCATGTCTTGCCTCCCATTCCCATGAGCAGGGGGTGGCCCTGGCTGAAGCCATTTGAGAAGTAGATTTGGTTTGGTGGGCCTGCTCAAATTTCACATAAAATGTAGCATTTCCTGTTTCTTGTGAACCAAGGGATTTGCCCATGTGGGCCCACGTGGCCCCCTGGAGGGCCTTGGGCGTCCCCTGTTCATGGGCCACCTCTGTCCCTGTTGGCCACACCTGCCTGCCTGGCGCAGGACAGACAGGCTGAGCCTCCCTAAGCCAAAAATCTGAAGTCCAAAACGCTCTAAAACCCAAACTCTTTTGCGTGCCAACATTGATGCCAAAAGTGGACAAATCCCTCCCCAGCCTCTTGGAATGGATCACTGTCAAAATACAAGCGTGCTAAAAATATTACGTAACACTGCCTTCAGGCCACACAAGTAAGGTGCACGAGAAACGTAAATGAACCTCACGTCTAGACTTAGGTTCTATCCCCAAGACATCTCATTATAGACATGGAGATACTCCACAATCCCCAAAACTCTGAAATCCAAACCAGCTCTCGTCCCAAGCCTTTCTGTAAAGGACGCTCAGCCTGAGCACCTGAGCCCCGCCCAGCCCCTGTCCTGCCTTGGCCGGCCACACAGCTTTAGTCTTTCTGTCACAGCCCGTGGGAGTTGGTGGTTTGATGCGACCGGGAGCTTGCAGGGCTCGGGGATTGTTCACAGCACACTCGCAGCCCTCGCCTGGGGCCACGCTCAGTGACAGGTGTGCAGAGCCTTGAGGAGGTGCTGAGTGACAGGCCATCTAGTGACGTGTGGCAAAGCCTGGGTCAGAGCACATCTTGGGGCATGGGGGGCAGTGGCAGGTGACAGGTGATTCCTTCCTGTGGGAAAAGCCCTTCCTGGGGCTCCCTTTCTCCACCCAGGGCGGGAGGGCATCCTCGGGAGTCCCCTTGGGTGGAGGCGCTGGGCTTCTGGTGGCTGTCAGGAAAGAGACGGAGTATGAAGCCACAGGCAGACCAGGTTCGTTCAGAATACAGCCTGCATTACAGACCAGCGGCTCATCTAGTGCATACGAAGTGGCAGGGAAAGGCTTGGGGTCTGAGCTAAAGTTGGGCTGCCGAGGGAGAGGGAGAGCTTGGGCTCGTTCTAAAGGTTCCGTGAGATCACAGTGTGAGCTGGGAGGGGTTTGGGCCATGGCTGAGTTTGGACCCTGGAGCTGAGCTGTTGAGCTGGGCCAAGTGAGCTTGGGAGGAGTGGGGAGAGCCCAGGCAGATGGGGTGTGTCCAGTGGTCCAGGCAGGGCAGGGCTGTATCAGCAGGACAGAGAATTGGGGTCTGCTGGTGGTTATGTAGGTGAGGACTCAACCTGGATCTAAGGCCTTTTGTCCTTGCTTCATCAGTCACCCAGAGTTCCGTGAGTGGACAAGAAGAAGGATTTCACAGCGTCACGGGGTTTGGGAGGAAGGAGAGTGTAGAAGGAACTCTGTATGCCCGTGACTTGTGTGTGGGGTCCTGGGGCCACCTCACTGCCCCCCCCACACACTGATTTCCGTGACCACGAACCATCAACTTACCCCAGGCGACAAAGGGTCAGGGAGGGGGCTGAAGGGGGCCCGAAGTGCTGAGAGGTGCGGTCGTCCCATCAGCTCGTCCCGGGCAGTTGCACCTGCTCGGTCTGCTGTTCCCTCCCAGTGTGAACCTGTAGCCTGCACGTGACCTCGGTTTCTCCTTCAGCCTAAGGGCATTTGCCAGCCTCTTGAGACAAATGTTATCTACAAAATGTACAGAATAGAGGATGAGGAAAACAGAGTGCTGATTACAATCTAGAAAAAGTGAGCAACCGAGAGGAAAAAAAAAACCTGGCTGGAAGATCATGACATCGCGTTTTTTCAGCTGACGTCTTAATTTCTGTAATAAGCCTGGCGCAGTGCTAAGCATTAGTAGGGATCTGAGGTCAATAAAATTAGTCCCACGTGGCAGACAGGGTCACGGTCACGTCATGTTGCGTGTGCTCCTCTGCCTTCCCCGGCCCTTGCCCCAATGCGGGTCGTGTAACTGGCTCAAGATGGTCAAGGTCATGGGTCAAGGTCACAGCGCTGAACTGGCCAGCTCTTCCCTGGGGGCATTAATTCAGCAGTGCTGCAGGTGATGGAGCCTGTTCTTTTTTTAAATTAATTTGGAAAGCAGAGAGACAGACACACAGAGACTGAGAGGGCGGTCTCCCATCTGCTGGGTCACTCCCCAAATACCTTGCAATAACAAGGCTGGACCAGGCATGATCCAGGAGCCAGCAACTGAAGCTGGGTCTCCCGTGTGGTGGCAGGGACCTGAGCACTTGATGTGTCATTTGCTGCCTCCCAGGATGCACCTTGGTAGGAAGCTGGGATCACAACTCCCGTCGCTGCTGGAGCCTCTACATCTTAGTTCCCCGAGGGACTGTGTGGGGCCGAATCCTGCCGGCCCACGCTGGCCACTTAAGCTCCAGTGGGGAAGTGAATCTGTGTTGCGCCTCTGAGATTGGGGGTTCACTTGTTTCTGCGGCTGAACCTAGCCGGTGCTGACGGGCAGAGCCCCTCAGCCCTGTGGTAACAGCCGCCGTCTCTACCCGCAGGCACCAGCCCTTACCGTTGGGACTTGGTGCTTAAAAACCTCTGTGGAGGCGGTGCGGCACGAAGCCTGTGCCATGCGCGTGGAGTGACTGCGTGGCAGGGGTGCTGGGGTCTCCCAGCCTTGCTGGTGTGTTCTGGGAGGCCTTTAGGATGTCATCACAGAAACAGATATCAAGATGTTGCTTAGGGGCTGGCGTCGTGGCGCAGCGGGCTCAGCTCCCCGCTGCAACACCGGCATCCCGCGTCGGAGCACCAGTTCAAGTCCTGGCTGCTCCGCTTCTGATCCAGCTCCCTGCGAAGGCACCTGGGAAAGCAGCAGGTGATGGCCCAAGAGTTTGGGCCCCTGCACCCTCTTGGGAGCCCTGGATGGAGCTCCTGAGTCGTGGCTTCAACCTGGCCTAGCCCTGGCTGTGTGTGTGTGTGTGTGTGTGTGTGACTCTGCCTTTCAAATGAATCTTGGGGGAAGAAAAGAAGGTGTTTAGCCAGGCGCAGAAGCACCGGTTCTGCCTAGCAAGTCTCAGGGCCAGTGCCAGTGTCAGTGCCCAGAGGACACTGAGCAGGGCGCCCCTCTGAACCGGGGGCTCCAGAAGACCCCACAGATGGCAGGTGACCTTGGCCAGCCAGACAGGGAGGCCCCCTCCCCTGACCCCTACCCAGGCCTCAGTGAATGCCTCCCGTGTGCCCTAGAGGCCAGCCTGCCCCGCCCTGCCCCCTTTGGCCTCCCATGGGGGAGGGAGACCCTGTGGCCAGCAAGTTGCTAGCCCTGGAACCTGGCAGCCCGGAGCAGCCCCACCTTCCCACCCCAGTCACTTGGTCATGGTTAGGGAATCCTCTGTTCAGCCGATGCCGACTCGGCCCTCTTCTGTCTGACTCAGCAGATTTTTGCTGTCAAGAGAGCCCACAGCCTAAATCTGCAGCAGGAAGCCGTGAGCAGCCCTGTGGGTCACGTGCGAAGCGTGAGCTGGGTTGGTTTCTGACACTCCTGGGAGGTTCCGGTGGCAGAGGGGGGTCCAGGACCCGGCACACGCAGGAACCTGCTCCCAGAGCGTCAGGCAGGAGAGGACTGAGGAGGGGCGGTGGCCAGAGCATGAGGAGCATCTGTGATTTGGCGCCTGGCAACCTCCCTGGGCACCGAGGGCTGCCCAGCCTCTCCCCAGGAGCGCAACAGCCAGGTCCCCAGAGCCCGTGCCCAGCGTGGCTCGCCGTGTCACAGCTCGCTCACCAGATCGACCCAAGGCCTAAGTCTGGTCGGTCCTCGAGGCTTCTGGGGAGCACCTGCAGGCCTGCCCCTGCTGGGAGAAGGATGTGATCGGGAGGCTGAGCTGCCCTGGCCCTGCCGGCTAAGTGCTGACAGCTCCAGCTGCGACAGTGCCCCCTGGGCCGGCAGTGCCCCTGGCCTTGGGGAACTTAGCACAGTCCCAGACTCAGGGGGCGAGGCCTGGTTAATAGCGGGGGTGAAAAACAGAGACTGTTTTGGACTTTCTGTCCCCTGGGGCTCCGTCCCAGCTCTCCAGGCCCTAGCCGTCTCCGCTGGAGGTGATAAGTCAGCCGTTCACGGCCTGCACTTGCAGCCAGAGTACTTTTTAGTGCACTGTCAACAGCGCTGCCTGGCTCGGCAAAGGGGCTGGGTTGTGGAAGCTGTGTCGTTAGACAACTCCATCCTGTGCGAACCCCATGGCGTGGACTTAGACAAGGCAAGCTGGCTGTGCCACTGTCACTGGGACCACAAAACCCGAGGGGACCTCTGCTGCCTCTGTTGTCTGTTGTTGACTGAAGCACTGCTCAGGCCACATGGCTGTACCCAGAGTAGGTGCACATCTGGGTGCGGGTTAACCGGCCAAGCACACCTGTGTAGCTGGCATCCGAAGCCCCCATGCCTCCTTCCGGGGCTACCCTTGTCTGGCTGTGCAACCGTGGTTGTCCCCTGCCTGCCCTTGTTCCTGTTGCTGACTCTTGGCCCCATCTGTGGCTGTCAGAGTCACGCCGACAGCTGTACAGAGCTGTAGCTTCATTCCCATCGCCGTGTCAGTCTGTGGTGGGAACATTCTGAATCCTGGGTGTCAGCGGTGGGTGTCCCACCTGGGGCTGTGGGGAATACAAGCACACTCCGAAGGTTCAGAGAAAAACTGGAATTAAATGCCTGTGGGTATGTGGCACAAAAAAATCATGTTGAAACCCATGCATTTTTTTATAATTTCCATTTGACACAAATTATGCAAAAAAAAGTCTTTTTGCACTAAAAGTTTCATTTATCTATCTAAAAGAGAGAGAGGGAAGAGAGAGAGATTCCATCCGCTGGTTCACTCCCTAAGTGGCCACAACGGCCGGTGCTGGGTCAGGTCAAAGAACCAGGAGCTCTAACCAGGTCTCCCCTGTGGGTGGCAGGGTCTCAAGTACCTAGGCCATCTTCTGCTTTCCTCCCAGGCACATTAGCAGGGAGCTGGATCAGAAGCAGCTCCAGTAAGGTATGTGGGTGTTGCAACGGCAGCCTGGACTCACATTTTGAATTCTGTCTTGCACAGCCTTCTTAAAGCCCCTCATCATGCTGCTGCATTCTGGGTGTTTTGGTGCACATCTGTATGGCTCTCTGGTGGGCCATGGGCACTTGACTTCGTTGGTACGTTGAAGAGAAATCACAAGGATCCAGTTGGGTGACAGTGTCACCTGAGCAGATGACAAAGGCGCTCCGGGGGCAGGGCTTTGGTTGGGGACACCTGTGTCCCACATCCGAGTGCCTGGGCTTGCGTCTGGCTCCGCTGCAGGTTCCAGCTTCCTGCTACTGCACAACCTGAGAGGCAGCAGGTGAGGGTTCAAGGACTCCATCCCTGCCACGCACCTGGGACACCTGCGTGGAGTTCCAGGCTTTGGCCTGGCCTAGCGCTAGCTGTTGTAGCCATTTTGGGGTGCACCAGCGAATGGAAGATCTGTCTGCTTCTCCCTCTTTCTGGGTCTTTGTCTCATTCGTTAGCCTTTCAAAGAAACAAATAGAATGGAAAACAAAAAGGCAGGGACATGCCCGCTGAGGTGGAGGTTCTGTGTCCCTCCAATGGTCATAGCTGAGCCCCTGGACACAGAGGCTGACCTCATTAGCCTATTTTCTTCCAAGACCTCACCAAAAAAGACATGGATTTTATCGTGTCTTGAGAGACCAAGTTTAGCAACAAGTAAGAGTTTTAAAAAGTTATTTTCCGGCAGGGCTGCCAAGTATACAGTTTTTTCTAATTCCTCATAGGCAGAGTGTCAACATCTAAATGTAAACCTGTGTGATTCACGTTTCGCGCTTCCTGAGGGCAAGCTAATCATAGCCGAGTTCTTTCTGAAATTCCCCCAGGTAGGCTGACACCTGCTCGCCCTTCTCTTCTCCCAAGGGAAGACGATGAAAGGCAGAGCCTTCTCCACAGCTCAGAGGAGCCAGGTGGGAAACGGAAGCTGCTGATGAGAAACCGTTAGCAAGGGGGACCTTCACGAAGTCTGTGGAAAATGCCTGTTATGAGTAACTATGCATGGATGGCATGAATGTTCACGCCAAAATAAACATCTAAAAAAAAAGTCATTTCAGGGCCAGTGCTGTGGCCTAGCGGGTAGAGCCACCAACTGCAGTACTGGCATCCCATATGGGTGCCAGTTCAAGTCCAGGCTGTTCCACTTCTGATCCAATGGCTGGAGCTGGGCTGATCCGAAGCCAGGAGCTTCTTCCAAGTCTCCAATTTAGGTGCAGGAGTCCAGGGACTTGGACCATCTTCCAAGGACCATTAGCAGGGAGCTGGATCGGAAGTAGAACAGCTGGGACTTGAACTGTCAGCCATATGGGATGCCGGCACAGCAGCCAGTGGCTTTACTCACTATGCCACAGCACTGGCTGCCCCAAGTGGTTTCCTAACCACTGCCCCAAACACCTGCTCCATGGGTCCCTCTTACAGGTGCACTGATCCCATACCCAAGGGCCCTACTCTCAGGACCTCAGCTCCCAGAGGCCCCGCCTGCTAATAGCATCACAGGGAGGAGGACGTCCACATGGAGCTGACAGGAGGTGGAGAGGGGGTCGGTCCACAAAGATGCAGACTGCTGCAACAAGACGAGGGGAGGGGGGAGAGACTTAGGGTGGTTTCACAAGTGTCCGGTTACATCCAAGGAGACTTCCAGGAGTTCGGGAGACATGGAATTGAAAGACAAGTTTGTTTTGGTGTCCAAAATTTTGAAATCCATGCTTTGTACAGGAACTTTAAAAAGTCCATCAGAAGTGTATCATGAAGATGCTGTGCACGCATTTCAGAATCCTTTTGCACCAAAAATGGCTTGTCTTTGATTCCGCTCTGCCCGACCCCTGTGCAGGGCCAGCGTGTTTGCTGCAAGGCGAGTTCTCTGCCCATCACCGCAGGAGCGTTCCTCCTCCGGGCTGGGGGCGGGCTGCAGTCCTGTGGCTTGGAGCTTGGTGGTCCGGCAGCATTGCAAATAGAGATGCAGATGTAAGTGCATGCCCTGGGGGGCATACGCCATGCCCCAAACCTGGGGTCCCTGTGGGGGCTGCCAGTGAAGCCCGCCTGCTTGTCTAAAGGAGAAAGGAGGGTGGTCCCAGGAGAATCAGGGGCCATAGCGCAAACACATGGGGGCTGTCACATCCGGCCCCTGCTGAGCCCCAGGCCCCTGCCAAGCCCTCACCCACCCTTCTCAGTGTCACGCGGATCTCTCAGCTGTGGCCTTGTTCCTAAGCCAGCCACGCCACTGCTGACAGTGACTCCCCGTGTCAGCCCACCTTTGTGGTGTAAGCCTTCTCCTGAGCAATAATGGCCATGAAATGACCGGCCTGGAGGGGTTTTTCCTCGGGCCTTCACACCCCTGGTAGCCTGGAGAACAGTCTAGTTTCTTTGTGAGAGGCACAAAGGGTGCACCTGTCTGGGTGCACCCCTCAAGGCCGGCTGCGGGGGACCTCCGTGTCGACCCCTCTGGGCATCCTGTTAGAGTCACAGAAGAGGATCGTCACCCCCTCCCCACCCTGCGTGTGGCTCCCTCCCAGACTTGGCCTTGTAAGAGGCATCTCTCACGTCCCGAATCCTCTCGCTGGTGCCAACCAGAAGGAGGAGGACATCATCACAGTGGTTCCTGGGGACAGGCGGCCTCTGCCAGGCTGCTTTGCTTTGGAAAAGACTCGAATCTGCCTGAGTCATCAAGCAGAAACCTCCAGCATGAGGGGAAGCCGTGGAGAGTGGGCATGGGGCAGCTCAGTAGGTGGCCAGCCGCCGGGTCCACTTAGGCACAGCTGCCCTGGGCCCCCGCCGGAAATGCCCTCCGCCGGGGAAGACGGTAGAAATGATCTAGCGCAGCCCCAGGGGAGCTTGGAAGTCTGCACGGAGCTGGAACCCAGGGGCTCTCACCAGGGGCAGCCACGGCAGCAGTGCGGGGGGAGGGCTCTGCAGGCTGCCGTCCTGGCTCTGCCTCTGCCGGGCTGCTGGCTTCTGGAAGCTGCTGCCAGCTGGGCTGCTGAGTCCCACGAGACATTCTGGGTTGCGAGGTACAGGGATCGTCTCGTGCAGATATGGGGGCATCCCAGGGAAGTCAAGGCAGGACTGTGGGTGAGCTACAGAAAGGGCGGGAACCTAGCCACCCCCACCCCACAGCCCTGAAAACCAGCCTTTCCCTACCCAGTCACCTCCTTGGCATCTGAGCCTTCTCTGCTCTGCAGGCCGTCTGACCTGGTATCCAGTGACCTTGTGGCAGAAAGTGGCCGTCCCCGGAGACGCTTGCGTCCTCCCCAGCAAGGCAGCCGCACACTGACCCTGGCTGCTCGCTTCCCTGCCGCCAGTCAGCTGTGCAGAACTGTCGGCCCGTCCCTCCTCCCCGTCATGGGTCCTCTGTGACCTTGGGTGCTCCCTCCGGGGCTGCCCCAGCCCTGCCCCTTGCTGCCTCTGCTTCCCCTTCTGCCCCCTCCCTGACCAGGTCACACCTCTGACAGCCCCCAGAACGCCTTGTCACTTGATGCACTTGACACTCCCTGCAGCACCTCTGCATTTTCCCTCGTCCAGCTGCTCGCTCCTGAGGAGAGCTCTGCCGGCACGTGGCAGGTGCACCCCCAGTACTGACGCAGCATCGAATGCCTGAGCCTTGCACTGAGTCTGCAACCTTCAGACCTGAAGCACTTGAGACACTGCTGTGTGGGAGATGGTGCGTGACACTCCCGAGGAGCCACACAGCGTCTCAAAGAGTGGTCCAAGGGGCAGCAGCGTCAGGGTCGCCTGGGAGCTTGTTACCGACGCAGAACCTGGGCCTGATGCCAGCGCTGCTCAGGTGGTCTGCGTCTCAGCAAGCTACCAGGTGATTGGTGTGCCCATGCCAGCGAGGGAGGCGCTGGGCTCGGGCGCCCTTTCATACGTCCCTGTGACGTCCCTGACCCTTTGTCTGCGTACCCGGGCCTTTCCTGTTGGGTTTCTCTTCACAAGCCAGGGTCTTCTAAGCTGTGCCCACGTCCACAGGTGCAGCATCTGGGCGGTCACTTTGTGTACAGGCAGGCACGGCTTTTGCCCCTGAAATTACCCTCCAGAAAAGTGTCCGTGCAACATCTTTCGTATTATAGGAAGCCCTGTAAATTACTTTGTTTTGAACAAAGAGTACCGTCTGGGGAAGGCACATTAATCTGAAAATGACCTCAACACAGGTTGGGTTGTTTGTAGCATTCAACAGATTCAATTAAAAAAAAAAAAGGGTAAAGAAATGCAATCCCATTTAGTGATCATTTCTGGAAAGTATGACTTCACTGTCATAGTCGCCGGCTATTACTGTAAACAGCCCTCCTGAAGATCGTCTTTAAAAGTGTTACCGGGCAGGGTTGCATTGTGGGCCCACAGTAAGCACCCAGAGAATGAATTTAGAAACCTGCCCATCTCACTGCAGGCCCCTTCTGTCCATCACCATGCAACACTAGCCCGCAGGACCCGGGAAGCTGCTGAGGCAGGTGCCTCTCAGCTCCGGCCTGGAAGGAGCCCATGACGCTCCCAGGAACGGACATTCCAAGCCCTACGTTGCCGCACAGCTACTCGAAGCATGGTCCACGGACCGGCCACACCAGCCTCACCTGGGAGCTCGTTAAAAGTACAGCGTCTCAGCCCTGACCCCAGCCCTCCTCAGCCTGGAAGCTGGAGTCTAACGAGATCCCCAGCTGCGGCGTGTGCATGTGAAAGTTTGCGAAGTGCTGGCACTGCCTTCCAAGCCTTCCGGTCTCCGGGCCTCATTTATTCCACCTGCTGCTGAAGCCTCCGCCTAGGCCTCGCCTGCCCCCGAGTGCCCTCCATCTGCTGCTCCTGCTAACCCTCAACTGCTCGGGGGTGGGGGTGGGAGTGCGGGGGCCTCAGGTCCTGCGGAACCCGGGCTGCATCAGCTGCGCCCTGTACTTCCTGGGTGCGCACTCCCCGCCCTGGCCCTGCCCCTGCAGCCCCACCCAGGCCAGCGTCCACCCCTTCCCCGCTTCCCAGTTCCTTCCCTCTCACCTGTGTAATTCCTGTTTATTTAACAAAGGAGCCGGGTGACAGCAGCATGTGGGGGGTGCATGGTGGTGAGAGCTCGGCCTCTTGGTGGGACTTGCACAGGAGGAGGTGGTGGTGCCCGGAGAGGGTGAGGCCCCATCTTGGGCCTGCTCCCAGCATGTGTGGTGCCCCAGGCCAGCAGGAGTATAGGTGGCCCGGAGCATGGCTGGGGCCCTCCGTTTTGCGGGGGACACTGGGAGCTGGGGCTGTTAGGAGCCAAATTGTACTGGACCTTTAATGTCACTGAGGAGTTGGCCCCAGAGGGTGCAGGGAGTCAGGCAGGGGTTACAGATGCACCCCTTGCAGGCGACGTGACCTGATGCACATCCCAGGCAAACCCCAGGGGTGCTGAGTGTGGGGGGCAGGGCCACCTGCTGGGAGAGACTGACCGCGTCCAGTCCTGGGCGACGCTGCAGCCTGGACATCGGCGGCTGCGTGGAAGGGAAAAGGCAAGGATGCGAATGGGAGACCCCAAGGCTGAGAGGGGTGGTGAGGACAGCTTCAGGCAGGAGGAGCCCCCTGCCCGAGGGGCTTGTCCTGGAGGTGGGCACCTGGTTGGGCCTGCGCCTGGTGTGTCAGATCTGGGCAGATTGGGGCATCATCAGGATGAGCAGTTGAGGCTGGGCTGCGGAATGGGGCCAGTGTCCAGCATAGAGATGGTGGCCGGGACCAAAAACGACCGGAAACGTGGACAATGTTGGGAAGTGTTTGGGAGGCCGGGGCGGGGGCGGGGGTGGGGAGGGGGAATCAACGTGGTAACCATGGCCCTGGAGCAGGGGTCGCTGTCTGTGGAAAGCAGCAGCAGGACGGGGGTGGCTTAGTTGAGTTCTCCCTGAAGCTGACCTTGGCGGAGGGGTTTGGTGTGGTTGGGAGGCGGTCCCAGTGAGCCAGGGGAGGAGGATGCTGGCAGATGCTTCAGGTTTGAAGGGCGCAGGCTCAATAAAGGCTCAGGGAGAGCACCTGCTGGGCGCCAGGTGAGCGTCCAGACACTGGCCCCGGCATCCGAGTGCGCAGCTGGACAGGGAAACGTGCAGAGTGCTGCTGAGAGGCCAGGTGCACCTGGGGCAAGAGCTCTGGTGGCTGTAACCAGGTGTGGAGGGGGCAGGGCCAGCAGGGCAAAGGTTGGGCGGAGGAGGGCGGGGCCAGCCAGGGGCAGGGCAGGGGCAGGGGCAGCCCCGGAGGGAGGACCCATGACGGGGAGGAGGGATGGGCCAACAGTTCTGCACAGCTGACTGGCGACAGGGAAGTGAGCAGCCGGGGTCAGTGTGTTAGAGTCCCTTCCTGGGAGTGTGTGGCTGCCTTGCTGGGGAGGACGCTGGCGTCTCTGGGGACACGGAACTCGGGACATTCACTTTCTGCCACAAGGCCACTGGATACCGGGCCGGACAGCCTGCAGAGCAGAGAAGGCTCAGAAGCCCAGGAAGTGACTGCTGTGGGCCTCTGGGCCTCACTCCCTAGGCACCAGGTGAGAGATGTGGCCGCCTCTTGGATTGATGCCAGGGGAGCTGTCTCAGTGTGGCCCTGAGAAGCTGCGTCCCCAGCATTCCCTTCCTGTCCCACCCGGGTGCACCGGTGTGCACACCTGCCTTCGGAACAGGCTGCCGAGGTTGGACTGGACGCCAGCATCTTGGGTGCAGGGGATGTCACAGCTTGGATGGCCCCAGAGTCCTCCAGCTGGGCATGGCATCCCCAACACACAGGCCAGGTGGCGGGGACATTGAAGCAGCCCCCGGGAGCCCCCCGACTCTGTGCTCTGGGGTTGAGTGTCTTCAGTCTTGTTTAGAGCCCTCAGGTACCCCTGACTTGGTTGGACCGGGTGGATGTAGCCAACTCATGGCTCCGGGCTGGCAGCAAAGACGCTGCAAGATCCAGCTCCCTTCTGGCAAACAGCCCGGGGCTCTTTCTGCATCCTCACTTCTCTCCTAGTGTCCAGAGACCCCGAGGGCCGGGGGCAGGGCAGGGGCAGGTGATCCGGGCTGCAGCCCTGGCCTCAAGCCCCTCCTCCCCCTCTTGGTCACAGAGCACAGACAGGTGGCTGAGTGGGACTGCCTGTAGGGTAGGATCCCACATATTCCCGGTGCTGTCCAGTAGGAAAGAGAAGTGAACTGAATGTCACAAAGTCAACAAGCGTGGGCAGTTCCAGGGGTGGGCAGTTCCAGGGGTGGGCAGTCCCAGGCGTGGGCAGTTCCAGGCGTGGGCAGGCCCAGGTGTGGGCAGTTCCAGGTGTGGGCAGGCCCAGGCATGAGTAGTCCCAGGCGTGGGCAGTTCCAGGTGTGGGCAGTTCCAGTCGTGGGCAGGCCCAGGCGTGGGCAGTCCCAGGTGTGGGCAGTTCCAGGCGTGGGCAGGCCCAGGCGTGGGCAGTCCCAGGTGTGGGCAGTTCCAGGCT
This sequence comes from Oryctolagus cuniculus, assembly GCF_964237555.1. NCBI lineage: Eukaryota > Metazoa > Chordata > Mammalia > Lagomorpha > Leporidae > Oryctolagus > Oryctolagus cuniculus. The sequence goes on along the minus strand of NC_091441.1, from coordinate 115,881,539 downwards.
CGGTGCATCACAGTGTTGCCATTTGTACGCGTCCCCTCACAGGTTGGCAGGGACTCCCATGCCTCCTGAGACCCCCCCAGGCACAGGTGGCCCCAGGCCGGATGGTGCAGGCCCTGCCCATCTGCCATTCCTGACCCCAGGGAGGAGCCCGTCCAGGCCCTGCCCGTGTCTCCTGGCCTTGCTTGGAGGAGGCTCTGGAGACGATGATTATGTGAGCATTCTAGGGGGACCCGTTGGACTCCACACCCACCTGTGGATGGTAGTCCCTGTGTGCAGGTGGAAGAGTTCAGGACTGGACAGGTGCACAGCTTGCCTGTGGTCATGTGTTCTGCCAGGGGTGACTCCAGCATAGGAGCCCAAATGCCTCTGACCCGGAGGCTTGGCTTAGCCGTGAAGCCTGCTGCCAGTCCCAGTCTCTCACTCACCCCAGGGCCTGTGCACATGAGGTCCCACTGCGTGCAGCGCCCAGCATCTCCCTGCCTGGGCTAACTCCTTCAGGCCGTGAATTGACTGACGCTGCCTCCGGGAAGCCTTCCCTGCACACATCCTTCTCACTATGGGTGTGGTACGTTGGGTCTCCCTGGTCCTCAGTGCCGTCACTGTGGGCCATGGTTGCCTGTTTGCCTGTCTGGTCCTCCCTTGAGCTAAGCCCTGTGTCTGGCCCATCACAGGCCCCATTGCACAGAGCCTCGCACCTAAGAGGGGCACGGGCGTATGCGTCACTGGGCATCAGCACGTCCCAGAGCGTGCAGAACTGACCGCCACTTGGCTGTGTTTGGCTGATAGGTGTGTCAGTCGCTGCTGGCAGCCATCTCTTGGCTTCCTGGCTGCCAGACATCTCGCTCTGTTTGGGTAACCACCCCTTAGGGAAGATGACCCCATTGTTCGCTGAGCTGGCCACAGGAAACCTGTCATGAGCGATTGGTCGAGTAGTAGGTGTGAGACATCAGGGAGACTGGTAGGGCGAGAACCTGGGTGCATCCACACAGTGCCCCCTGATCTCAGGAGGGAGACACAGAGGGACAGGCGGTTTCTCGAAAGAATGTTGTTACATCTGGCTGTGACCTCTGGGCTCTCGCAGCCATTTTGTGTCCAGGAGGTGATCCGGTTTGAGGACACAGCTGACAGATAAGGAAGACAAGCAGGGCCCAACGTGGCAAGAGCTGGAACCCTTCATGTTGACCTTGAGATGCTCAAGGGACCAGCCCTGGAGCTGCCCCAACTCTGGTTTCTCACTCGAGGGAGGATGCATTTCCTTATCCCATGCGCTGGGTGACTTGGGGTTTCTTCTGCCATCTGAGGCTCTGGGCCCAGCCTCGGGGGCCTGGGGCTTCCTTGGTGTGTAGCTCGGCAACTGCTTCTCTGCCCAGCCTTACTGACGGCCTCGTCCTAGCATCTCTGGGGCCTCGTCTCCTCTCCTGGCGGCTGGGAACTCACGGTGTGTGGTGGACACTGGGGCAGCGGCTGGCAGCGCACGGGAAGGTGAGAGCCTGGGCACCAACGTCAGCCCTTCCGACCTGGGCAGGAAAAGGCTTTTCCCTTCAGTTCCACTCTTGACTGACAGGGGAGTAGGCTACTCTACTGGTCTGGGACTCAGCTTTCTCATCTGTACAGTGGAAAGGCTGGCCTAGGTCCCGCCCACCAGAAACTCTGTGCACACGTGCAGGGCTATGAAAGGCAGGCACTAGCCAGGCACAGCGCCCTCTGTGGCGGGGTCGGCAACTGGCTGGAGGCCATGTGTGTGGGGGCGTGGGAGCACCCCTGCCCTCTGAGTGCTGCCCACGGCCTCGAGGACTGCATCTGTGGACCCTGGTGGACAGAGGCAGTCAGAGGTCATGTCCACCTTCCGGCTCAGATGCAGGCGGCAGGCCGAGTTTCTCAGGAGTTCTCAGTCCAGAAGGTGAGGCTGAGCGCAGCTGCCCCCTGCAGAGGCAGTGACAGGGCCAGCCCTGATGGCAGACGGGAGGGAGGTTTGGTCGGGCCTGGGCTCTGCAGTGTAAGTAGGAGTTCGCCGGGTGGTCTGCTGGAGGAAGCCCTCATGCAGCGAGTATGAACGGCACTGGGGGTTATGGGAGGGGGAGTCTGTGTGCAGCTGGAACAGTGCAGGGAGGGGAGGGGCCCAGAGGAAGAACGCCCTGGGAAATGGGGGAGAGTGCCGGTTGCAGCAGGAGGACCTGAGGTCAGACACGGGGCTCTGAGACACAGGCCGTGGGCTCAGACGTGGTTGGAAGGGGACTGCCCGGTCCTTAGGGTGTCGCCGTGGCTGTCCCTGCATCCTGAAGCCGTGTCCTGCACCTGCTGCTTGGGAGAAGTGCACGCGCGGGGGCAAAGGGAGGCTGAGACTTTGTTCTGCCTGTGGTCCCACCCAGCTCCTCAAGCTGGACCTGTCCCCACCCCAAGGCTGCTGTGAACATCCAGGGAAGATAAAGGAGGCTGTTGGCCGGTGCCGCGGCTCACTAGGCTAATCTTCCGCCTTGCGGCGCCGGCACACCGGGTTCTAGTCCCGGTCGGGGCGCCGGATTCTGTCCTGGTTGCCCCTCTTCCAGGCCAGCTCTCTGCTGTGGCCAGGGAGTGAAGTGGAGGATGGCCCAAGTGCTTGGGCCCTGTACCCCATGGGAGACCAGGGGAAGCACCTGGCTCCTGGCTTCAGATCAGCGCGGTGCGCCGGCCTTGGCGGCCATTGGAGGGTGAACCAACGGCAAAGGAAGACCTTTCTCTCTGTCTCTCTCTCTCACTGTCCACTCTGCCTGTCAAAAAATTTTAAAAAAAAGGAGGCTGTTTACCACTTGGTTAGAATTGGCTCTGCCTGCACCATCCTCCGTCGAGGCTCGGCAACCCTGGGCAGGCACAGGGCTCACAGAGCGGGATGCCCTGGCCGCACCACCACCACCACCACGCGGTCCCCTGCTCACCTGCCACGAAGGAAGTTCCAGGGGCTCCACGTCCTCGCCAGCACTTGGTGCTGCTAGTGTTCTGGCTTTTGGTCATTCTGATGGGTGTACCATAGTGTACCATAGTATCTCCTTGTCATTGTCATTTGTGTTTCTCTGCTGATGTGGGATGCAGAACTTTTTTTTTCATGTATATATTAGCCATCTGTGTATCTTCTTTTTAAATTATTTATTTATTCAAGTGATAGAGTTACAGAGAGATAGGGAAAGACAGACAGAGACTGAGAGAGATCTTCCATCTGCTGGCTCACCCCGAAGATGGCCACAACAACTTGGGCTGGGCCATTCTAAAGCCAGGAGCTTGGAACTCCCTCCAGGTCTCCCATGAGGGTGCAGGAGCCCAAGCACTTGGGCCATCTTCTGCTGCTTTCCCAGGTGTGTTAGCAGGGAGCTGGATCAGAAGCAGAGCAACCGGGGCTGGAACCAGTGCTCATATGGGGACGTCGGCGTCGCAGGTGGCAGCTTAATGCGCTGTGTCACAGCGCCAGCCCCCGTGTGTCTTCTCTGACGAGGCACATGTTAAGGTCTTCAGCCCAGCTTTTTATCCTGCTGGGTGTTTTCGAGAGGTCTTTGTGGTTTTGTTTGTTTGTTTGTTTGTTTGACAGGCAGAGTGGACAGTGAGAGAGAGAGAGAAAGGTCTTCCTTTTGCTGTTGGTTCACCCTCCAATGGCTGCTACGGCCTGCATCACGCTGATCCAAAGCCAGGAGCCAGGTGCTTCTCCTGGTCTCCCATGGGGTGCAGGGCCCAAGCACTTGGGCCAGTCCTCCACTGCCTTCCTGGGCCACAGCAGAGGGCTGGCCTGGAAGAGGGGCAACCGGGACAGAATCCGGCGCCCCGACCGGGACTAGAACCCGGTGTTCTGGCGCCGCAAGGCGGAGGATTAGCCTAGTGAGCCGCGGCGCCGGCCTCTTTGTGGGTTTTGACGCAGTCCTGGTTCAGACACGTCTCTGGTCAGTCTTCTCGCTCTCCCCACAGGGACTCTCACTGAGCGGAAGCTGTTGGCTTTAACGGAGTTCCGCCTGCAGGTCGCTTCTCCCGCGGGTTGCGCCCTCAGGTTGTGTCTGAAGAAGTCGTCACCAAACTGAAGGCCGCCCAGGTCTTCTCCTGTGTTTCGTACTCCGCAGGACTTTGCGGCTTGGTGCTTTATTCGCGGGCGTGTGATCTGTTTTTTGAGTTGACGCGTGTGGAGGGCGTGAGAGCTTGTATGGCTCAGTGTCACTCGTGTGGATGCGCATGTGCTAGGGATCCAGCAGCACTGGCTGGAGAGCACCTTTTCTCCAGGGTGCGGACTGGGCCCCTTCGTCAGAGCTCACGTCACTGCATCAGGCTGGCCCTGGCTCTGGGCTCTCTTCTGCTCCGATGCTCGCTCTTTCTTAAGGAAGATTTACTTATTTGGTTGAAAGGCAAAGTTAAGAGAGAGAGGGAGAGACAGAGACACAGAGACAGAGACACAGAGGTCTTCCATCTGCTGCTTCATTCCCCAGATGGCCACTCCCTCTGGGGCTGGACCTGGCAGAAGCCACGAACTTAGAACTCCATCCGGGTCTCCCATGTGTGTGGCAGGGGCCCAGGTACTTGAGCCATCTGCTGCTTTCCCAGGTGTGTTAGCAGGAGCTGGATCAGAAGTGGAGCAGCCAGGGCTCCAACAGGCACCCTTACGGGACTCTGGCATCATAGGTGGCACCAGCCCCCTCAGTGGCAGTTCTGTCTGCTCGTCACCTGGCCCCACCCCACCTTGACTATCATGGCTTACAGTGGCTCTTGGAGTGAGGTGGCGTCAGGCCCCTGGCTGTGTTTCTCAGTGGCTATTCTGGGTCTCTTCACCATGCCCTCTACACTTGACAACCACCTTGCTCATGTCCGTGGGATAACTCGCTGGGACTTGGATCCAGATTGCATTTGATCTAAAGATCAAATTGGGAGGCACTGGCATCTTGACAGTACTCAGTCTTCCAGTCTGTGACCCTGGAATTGCCCTGGCTGGACCCACGTTGTCCTTTGAGCAGACTGCACTGTGACTTCTGGCCTTCCTTCATCAGGAGGAATGAGGTCACGCAAAGGTCATCCGCTGAGCACCTACTGTGTGCCCCAGACCCTTCAGTCATTTCACAGCACGCTGAGGGCGAGGCTGCGAGCACAGTGCACTCATTGGTGTGTTCAAGAAACATGAATTAAGGCCCTACTGTGGGATAAGCCCAAGCCAGGAGCTGGAGGTACAACAGAGACCACAGTAGAATTGGACCCCACACTCAGGCAGTTCGTTGTCTAGTTAGGAAAGAGCAGTGGTAACTAAATAATTCCGCAGGTCAGCTGTGTTGCCGGAGCTTTGTCTCAGCCCTGGAAGGCTTCCTGGAGGCAGTGCTATGCAAGCTCAGCTTGGAAGAATGAGTAGCAGAGGGAACCACGCTTGCGAAGACCTTGAGACAGGAAGCCCCAGAGGCGTGCGCTGCCCGAGTGCGAGGGCAGGAACCTGAGGCTCCGTGCAGATCGCTGACGGGGGAAGCAGGGATCAGCCGTGCACAGCCTCGTGGGCCCGAGTCCAGACGCAGAGGCGGAGCGTGGAGGAGAACAAGCCAGGGCTGGCGCTGTCACGCGTGATCTCATCAGGTTCCCTGTGCCCCACGGCGGTCCGTGTTGTCATTGTCCCCGTTAGACGCTGGGGGATACTGAGGCCCAGCTGGGCTTCCCCCCTTTGCGTGGTTCCAGGACGCGGGGGCCTGGGGCTCCGCTTCGGTCCGTGCTGTGCAGCTCCTCCATCCTCCTCGCCCGGCTAGGAGACGTCCTCCAGGGAGGACCCGCCAGGCCTCCTTTGGGCTGGTGGTCTGGGCTCCGGCCTGTCTCTGTGGCTTGCTCGCTTGGAATCAGAGAGAGAAGCTGGGGCCTGGTAATTGTGTGCCGTGATGCTGAATTAAGATGCAAATTTGTGCAGTTAATGAAGAAGGCAATTTGGAGGCGGAGGGCTCTCAGCAGCGCCTCTCTTCTCGGAAGTAGATTGAGGGGATGAGAAATGTACGCGCCGCCACCCGCCAGGCTGCAGCTGGCCCGTCTCCAGGGGGAGGCTCTTCCTGCTGCAGGGCTACAAGCCAGCCCGGCTCGAACACACTGTGCAGAGGCTGCTGGGTCACGTGGCCTTGGTGTGGGCATCGCCAGAGTGGGGTCCCTGGGCCCCCACCTGCAGGCTCTGCCCTGCCCTGGTGCCTGTGTGTAGGGCCTACAGTGGTTCTCTGGAACCAGAGCTGCGTGTCCTCAGGGGAGTTTCTTTTCTTTTCTTTTTTTTTTTTTTTTTTTTTTGACAGCAGAGTGGACAGTGAGAGAGAGAGAGAGACAGAGAGAAAGGTCTTCCTTTGTCGTTGGTTCACCCTCCAATGGCCACCGCGGCCGGAGTGCTGCGGCCGGCACACCGCGCTGATCCGATGGCAGGAGCCAGGTGCTTCTCCTGGTCTCCCATGGGGTGCAGGGCCCAAGCACTTGGGCTATCCTCCACTGCACTCCCTGGCCACAGCAGAGAGCTGGCCTGGAAGAGGGGCAACCGGGACAGAATTCAGCGCCCCAACCGGGACCAGAACCCAGTGTGCCGGCACTGCAAGGTGGAGGATTAGCTTAGTGAGCCGCGGCACCGGCAGGGGAGTTTCTTAACCTCTTTGTGCCTCAGTTCACATCAGCTCTGCCAGTCGTCCAAGCCTGAAGTGCACGGATTTCCTTTGGCTGCTGCTGCCTGGATGGGACCCTCCCTGAGTGCTGGATGCCATGACCCCCGTGATCCATCCAGCCTTGATGCCAAGGTCCATCCATTAGCTGGCTGCGGGCGTGGATTGCCACCCACTGGTTGGTTGTTTTTGCGTCTTTGGGCACCGAGGTCGGCCAGCAGACCTGGGCTTCCTCTCACTCCTGACCCAGCTTCCTCACTCTACCTCACAACCAGGCTTGTTTTGAAGTAGATGACGTCACTGATAGTATGGTTCGTTACAGCGGATCTCTGTGCCGTGTGCTCTGCACCAAGCGCCTTGCCCGTAATTACGTCCCCTTGTCCTCGGATTCCCTGAGGCAGAGACGAAGGCTCAGAGAGCTCCAGGGATCGCCGGGGATCACGCAGCTGCTACGTGTGGAGCTGGAACTCAACCCGCTGCACAGTCCACCAGTGCCTGCCAGGTGCTGGGTCCTGTGCCCAACACGAGGGGACAAGCAGACGCACACTGACTTGTGGGAAAGGAGAGAATGACACAGCAGGGGTGGGGGGATGCGGTAAAGGAACTGGGGGACAGGAGGGTGTGGGGCACCGAGGGGGCTTTGTCTCCCCAGGGAAGGTTCGAGAAAGCAACCACACAGCAGGCCCCCTGCGAGGAACAGCAGTGAGAAAGAGACAGGGTCGAGATCATGCTGAGCCCGTCGGGAGAGGCCAAGGCAGAACCTACGAGAAGTTTGGAGTGGTGGGTTCTAGAAACAGGTGGACCTGGATCGCAGTCCATGTTCCTGCACTGACTTGCTGCGTTGACCTTGGACAAGACCCTTGGCCTCCCCAAGCAGTGGGCGCTATGGTGCTGCAGTGAGGGAGGGGCTGTCCCAGGATCCTCTCCTAAGGAGATTGTGAGATGATGCTCAGGAGCAAGCTGGACCCTGGCAGGGGCGTGGTCAGCCGCACACGCCGGGCGTCTGTTAGCCTGTGCTTTAGCACTCAGCAGTCGGTCTTCCTGCACCGGGCGGGGAGGAGTTAGGACCTTGCCTGCCGGTACGTGCCCCTTCACAGCCCTGCAGTCCATCTCCTGTCTGCTCTGTCTTTCCCTCGGTGCTGTGAGTGGAGTGCAAGTGGACTCGCTTTGTGCGTGTGTGCACACTTACTTTCTGCCAACACCAGACTAGTAAATCAGACATCCGAGAAAAGAATGGCTTGAAATCTTCCTCCCAAGGTTTGGGAATCCGCCAGTGAAATGTCATCCACAGCCATACACGTATGCACAGGGGTTGTCACTCCACCCCTCCACTGGCCGAATGATCAGGTCTCCCATGGTCCTCCGCTGTGGACCGCCAGGGCTCAGCCCGTCCTATGCTGACGGCTGCTTATGTTGTTTCCAGCATTCGGTAACACAGACAGCTCTACACCAAACATCTTTTTTTTTTTTTTTTTTTTTTTTGACAGGCAGAGTGGACAGTGAGAGAGAGAGAGACAGAGAGAAAGGTCTTCCTTTGCCGTTGGTTCACCCTCCAATGGCCTCCACGGCTGGTGCACTGCAGCCGGTGCACCGCGCTGATCCGAAGCCAGGAGCCAGGTGCTTCTCCTGGTCTCCCATGGGGTGCAGGGCCCAAGCACTTGGGCCATCCTCCACTGCACTCCCTGGCCACAGTAGAGAGCTGGCCTGGAAGAGGGGCAACCGGGACAGAATCCGGCACCCTAACCGGGACTAGAACCCGGTGTGCCGGCGCCGCAAGGCGGAGGATTAGCCTATTGAGCGAGGCGCTGGCCCCAAACATCTTTTTTTTAAAGGTTTATTTATTTACTTGGAAGGCAGAAAGACAGAGGGACCAAGATCTGCTTCCTGCTGCTTCACTTCCCAAAGGCCTGCAACAGCCCTGGCAGGGCCAGGCGGAAGCCAGGAGCCTGGAAGTCTGTCCAGGTCTCGTGCGTGGCAGGGGCCCAGGAACTCAGGCCGTCTCCCGCTGCTTTCCCAGGTGCGTGAGTAGGGAGCCGGATGGGAAGTGGAGCAGCAGCCGGGACGTGAACTGGCAGTCCGGGATGGGACGCCAGTGTTGCCAGCGGCAGTTTAGCCTGCCATGCCACATGCCAGCCCTGAACGTCTCCTTATCAGCTGTGAGCTGAGGAGGTTCTCACCAGTGGGATTGCTGACGTCGTAAAGGTTTCAGGCTGAAGGCATCCAGCTGCCCTCCTGCAGCCTGCAGTCAGTGCATTGCCCGGGGTGAGAGGTCGGCCTCCCTCCCCTCCACCCGCCTCCTTAAAAAAAAAAAAAACAACCAGGAGAGGCTTCCGTACAGAAAGATCTGGAAATCACTGCTTTTCACTGTGTAGATTCTTGACTCTGTTCTTCGTGGGTCTGGGCTGACGCTGCGGCTGCCTCTAGTTGGCAGGAGGGGATTCGGTGGCCCAGTTGCTCACCGACTCCCAGCTCACTGCTGTCCCAGCTCCACAGGCCCTGGCCCTGAAGCCCCGTGCCCCCAGCTGCTGCAGCAGCAGGTGCTGACATCACTCTCTCGGCTCTGGAGGTTGGGAGGCCCAGGTCGGGTGCCCGCAGTGACGGGTTCTGGAGAGAACTCTGGCCTGCAGATGGCTGCCCTGAGCCTCACACGGCGGGGAGAGAGCAGCTCTGGGGTCCTCTGCGAGGGCCCTCCCCTCACGGCCTCATCTAAGCCTAAGTGCCTCCCAGTGGCGCCAGCTCCTGACCCCGTTGCGCTGTGATGGGACTGTGGTGAGCGCGTTTGGAGGGGCCGTGACTTTGAGTGGGAACCTCACCGGAAGGATGAGGCTGAGAGCCGCCGGGCTGCTCACCCTCTGGGTGCGAGTCCTGTCCGTCAGCCCCATCGCGTGCAGAGTGCCCACTGTGTGCCGGGTTCTGTGCCGGAGAAGCGTCTCCCACGTAGGGTCTCACCGAGTCGTTGGGACAGCTCCGTGGGGTCACAGCGGTCAGCCTGCACTGCAGAGGAGGAAACATAGGCTCGGCTGGTGGAGGACAGAACCCAGGTGCAGAGGCTGCCTCTGATGTCACTAAGATGGAACCCGGACTTCTGGGGGGCGGGGCCTTCCCTTGCTTGCCTCGGGGTCTGTGCTGGTGTCAACACGAGGTGGATGACATCAGACCTGATTGTTGCTGGCTAGAGTGAAGACCTTTGTATTAGATGATGTGTGTTTGAGTCGGCGCCACGGCTCACTAGGCTAATCCTCCACCTGCGGCACCGGCACCCCAGGTGCTAGTCCTGATTGGGGTGCCAGTTCTGTCCTGGTTGCCCCTCTTCCAGTCCAGCTCTCTGCTGTGGCCTAAGAGTGCAGTGGAGGATGGCCCAGGTGCTTGGGCCCTGCACCCGCATGGGAAACCAGGAGGAGGCATCTGGCTCCTGGCTTCGGATTGGTTCAGCGCCGGCCGCAGCGGCCATTTCAGGGGTGAACCACCGGAAGGAAGAGCTTTCTCTCTCTGTCTCTCTCTCACTGTCTAACTCTGCCTGTCAGAAAAAAAAAAAAAAAAAAAAAAAAAAAAAGGATGATGTGTGTTTGAATCCTGCCTCTGCCACTTCCTGGCTGTGTGACGTCTGTCTCTTAAACAGAGTTAACAATCCCTACCTTGCAAAACCACCTTGAGTATAAAAAGAGATTGTGTATGCACCCTGTATACAGTAAGCATTATGTAAAAGCAGATGCTGTTTTTTTTTCAAACATATCTAGTGAGTGGAACACCATGGTGATGTTAGAGAGGGACTCTCAGAACATAACGTCATTCATTCATTCATTCATTCAGCAAGAATCAGCTGAGTGTCTGTTACGTGCCAAGCATGAAAGCAGAGTGGTCAACTGGCTGCAGCCCCCAGACACTGACCTGCAGGGGTGAGAAGGCGGCAGGCAGATGGACCTGTGGTTCTGGCAGTGCCGGGTGCTGTGGAGAGCCCAGCAGAGGGTCTCAGGGAGGACGGGGGTTCAGAAGGGGAGGGCCCACTGGCTGCGCCTCAGCGGAGACCGGAGCTAAGTAGGGCACGCTGCAGGGACATTTCTAATGAGCAGTTTCGGTGCCCGAAGCAAGCCAGTAACAGGGCCCTGCAGGCAACGCTGTGACTCCAAGGAGGACAAGCCAGGCCGCCCGGTGATGCCGCAGGCGTGAACTATCCACACGAGCCTCCAGCTCTCCCGTGTCACAGCGGGCTTCACCCTCCCCTGTGCCACTGGGGCTTTCCATGAGGTCTGACCCCTGTCTGGTCAGAGACGTATACAAGGCAGCTCCGCCTCCCAGTGCCCGCAGCTTCCTGGCCAGCCCAGGGCAGCTGGAGCCAGCTGAGTGAGGAGGACGGGGTGCGTGGTGCAGAGGACTGAGAGGTCTGGGCCACCTGTGGTTTGGGGTGGCATTTCTCAGATGACCCGAATCAGATGTGGCATCTGGTCCTGGAGTCCACATCGTGACAAGCTCCTGGACAGATACTCACACGCTCTCAAGTCTGAGAGCAGCTGGGGGAGGGGGCGGTCGGTCTGGAGCGTTCGCAGTCAGGGCTGCTGTCCTGGGATCGCAGGTGCCTGCCGTCTGCCCGCCCAGATGGCGCTCCCTCGGCAGGTCAGCCTGGGCTGCCGTGTCCCCGATTTCCTGTGTGTGCCTCCAAGGGGAGTGGAGCCGGGACAATGGCGGGGATTTCAGAGCTGGTGCGTGTCCTGCTGTGAGGCTGTGTGGTGCAAGGGGAGGAGGCAGGGCTCTGAGTGAGCTCATCGCAGAGGCACCTTGCGTGGATTCGTTCCTGGCCTGGACACAGTTTTCATCTCTCCCTGGTCAGTCACTGCAGATGCTGCGGTTCCTGAGCTGCCTCCAGCGAGCCAGGGACACCGCGCAGAGCCCGGCCCAGGGATGATCATGTCTCCCTTTGGTACTCAGCTACCCTCGTTAGCTCAGCTCTTGCCCTCTCTCGGGCTGTGTCACAGGCCTGGCCGTGGCCTGCTGGCCTGGAGCAGAAGAAGCCCCAAGGGCCTTTCTGCACTCGCCCGTGTGCCCCGACCTGTATGGAGCTCGGCAGCCAAGAGCACAAGTTCCCGGAAGGGTCCTCCAGGGACGCCTCATCTCCTTCAAAGTCAAACCGAAGTCACTGCCACATCCATGTGACCTCACCCCTCTCTCCACTCTGTCAGCTGCTGCGCTGCTGGACTCCTTGCCACTTCTCTAACATGGCAGGGACATGCCCACCCCTGGGCCTTTGCACTGGTGGCTCCCTCTCCCTGTGGATCTCTGCATGCCCATTCTTCTCCCCGAAATCTGTGCTCAAAGTTCTGTATGTCACCCTGGCTCCCCCACTGCGGCCATCAGCAGCCATCTTGTCTCTCATAGCATTTTCGCCCTTGACGTAGTATTCATTGACTCGGATTTCCCCGTGTCATTTGCCTCTTGCTGCTAGAATGACAGCTCCCTGTGAACGGGCATGGCAGTTTCGTGACTGCTGTTCTCCCAGTGTGGCTAGCACATTATTTGATTAATGGATTGGATGGATGACTGCCTGGCTCTGTCCCTTACGGTGTGACTCTGAGTGCCCTAGCATCCCTGAGCCTCAGGTTCTGCATCTATTGAATGGACGTGATTATAGATGTTTGCAGGTTAAGCTGGACAAGTCTGTTCATGCAGCTATAACACAAAATGCCACTGGATGACCGACAGCAGTCCAAAGGTGGCAGAGTCTGAGATCAAGGTGCGGGCAGGCTCCGTGCCCGCCGAGGGCCCGTTCCTCATAGGTGGTGCCGTCTAGGTATCCTTGGGTGGCAGAGGGACAGAAGGGCCCGGTGGCTGTTGGAAGCCTCTTCTCTCTCTCTTTTTTTTTTTTTTTTGACAGGCAGAGTGGACAGTGAGAGAGAGAGAGACAGAGAGAAAGGTCTTCCTTTGCCGTTGGTTCACCCTCCAATGGCCGCCACAGCAAGCGCAGCTGCGGCCGCCCATGGGGTGCAGGGCCCAAGCACCTGGGCCATCCTCCACTGCACTCCCTGGCCACAGCAGAGAGCTGGCCTGGAAGAGGGGCAACCGGGACAGAATCTGGCGCCCAGACCAGGACTAGAACCCCGGTGTGCCGGTGCCTCAAGGCGGAGGATTAGCCTAGTGAGCCACGGCGCCAGCAAGGAAGCCTCTTCTCTAAAGCACTAATCCCCTCCACGGCACCGTCACCTCTAGAGGTCCCTGGATTTCAAGTGCTGAGTCCCAGCAGCCTGTACATCCTTGGCGTGGTGGCCCGCGTGCTCCAAGTTCACACAGGGCGGCTGCCCTTGTGTCGTTGGCACACAGGCCAGTGAAGCACGAGGACTTGGACAAGAGTGTCCTGGTGAGGGACGGGAGCGCTTCCGCCAGGTGGCTGCAGTCGGGGGTGGGGTGGGGTGGGGTGGGGCTTCTCAGCAGGGGCCTCTGCAAGAGCAGGAGCTCTGAGGGGTGGGGGTGGGGTGCGTGAATCGGTGGAGAGGAAGACAGCCGCAGGAGCAAGGAGCCAGAGGGGCCAGCTCAGGGACTGGGTAGGTGTGCTTCCTGCAAGTCAGGGCCTTGAAGAAGTGAGTAGGGAGAGAAGGAGAGCAAGAGCTGGAAACATTGCTTTCTTTTCTGGAAGGCAGGAGCCGGCCAGTGCTTTCAGACAAGCTGCAGCACAGTGTGGCAAAATGAAGTCGGTCCAAGCCGCCTCCCTGGACAGAGTGCTCGGCAGCTGGCACAGCGGTCAACCGGGCCTCACTTTGCTGGCTTCTCACAGCCCTTCTTGGGGTAGACAGGGTTTATGGGGTATTGTGGTCTGATACCAAGGTCAACTGCAAATGACCCCATGTGAGGCATCATAGCCAGAGAAAGCCAGGTGCCCGTGGTGTGACTTCTGGGCACCAAGGCTTCCTACAGTCACAGCACAGGTGGGAGGGGACATGTAGGAGCAAGAAAAGCTGAGTTTGGGAGGCAGGAGGCTACAAATTTGTCATTCATTTGTTTGTCTCCTTCAGTGAACTGAACCTTTACTGTGTAGCATATTCAGGCCAGGGGCTTGGACTGCGACTTGGGCCGCTTGGTTTATGCTTCATTTTCTACCTGATTTAAAAAAAAAAAAGTTCTGTAACTTAAGGGAGCTGGGTCAGAAGTACAGATTTCGTGCCACGTGTCGGCTGGAGGTGGTTTGACGTCCAGAGGAGGGATCTGCACTTAGAGGGAGGGTTTGGTGGGAAAGAGGCTGTAATGGGTTCATGCCCTGGGTTCAAAAAGGTTTTTTTTATTTGAAAGGCACAAAGAGAGGGAGAGAGACAGAGTTCTTCCATCTGCTGATTCGCTTTCCTAATGGCTGCAGCACCTAGGACTAGGCTAGGCCAAAGCCAGGAGCCGGAAACTCCATCCAGATCTCACCTGTGGGTGGAGGGGCACAAGCGCTTGGGCCATCTTCACTGCTTTCCGAGGCACATCAGCAGGGAGCTGGATTGGAAGTGGAGCAGATGAAACTCAAACTGGCTCTCTTACATGGGATGCCAAGCATCGTAAAAGATGGCTTAACCCACTTACCACAATCCTGGCCCCAAAATATGTTCTTGACTCTGCACAGTGGACGTGGTGATGTGGCTGATAACTTGATGCCCGTTTTTTTTTTTTTTGACAGGCAGAGTGGACAGTGAGAGAGAGAGACAGACAGAAAGGTCTTCCTTTGCTGTTGGTTCACCCTCCAATGGCCGCCGCGGCCGGCGCGCTGCGGCCGGCGCACCGCGCTGATCCGATGGCAGGAGCCAGGAGCCAGGTGCTTTTCCTGGTCTCCCATGGGGTGCAGGGCCCAAGCACCTGGGCCATCCTCCACTGCACTCCCTTGCCACAGCAGAGGGCTGGCCTGGAAGAGGGGCAACCGGGACAAAATCCGGTGCCCCGACCGGGACTAGAACCCGGTGTGCCGGCGCCGCTAGGCGGAGGATTAGCCTAGTGAGCCGTGGCGCCGGCCTTGATGCCCGTTTTGAATGTCCCCTCCCGAAGTGATGTTGAAGCTTAATACTGCAGTTCTGATGCTGTTGGAGGTGGGGCCTTGGGGTGGTCATGGGAAGTAGGCAGGGTCCTGGCTGGGACAGGTGCATTTAGGAGAAGAGGGGCAGAGACCTGAGGTGCACCTGCTTGTTGTATCTCACCACATGCTGCCCTCTGCTGTGTTTGGGTGCAAAAAGAAGGCCCTTACCAGGTACCGAGCAGGTGTAGTGCCAGGCTCTTGGGCTTACCAGCTTCTCAGAGTAGAGCTGTGAGCTAAATAAACTTCTGGGTTTTTAAAAAACATTTATTTATAAGACATCCGCTGGTTCACCGCACAAGTGGCCACAATAACCAGGAACTCCGTCTGGATCTCTCATGTGGGTGGCAGGTACCCAAGTGCTTGGGCCATCTTCTGCTGCTTTCCCAGGCACATGAGCAGGGAAGGCTCCTAATGGAACAACAAGAACTCAAACCAGTGCTCATATGGGATGCGGGCATCCCAGGCAGTGGCTTAACCTGCTGTGCCACAACACTGGCCCCAGGACTTCTGTTTCTTATCAATTACCTAGTCTTGGGTATTTTGTTACAGTGAAGCAAAATGGACTCACTCACCTTGGAGATCTCTGAATGCTGAGCACAGACCCCTCTGTAGGCTCAGCCGAGGGAGCAGAGCTGAGGCTGAGCCTGCCCTGGACCCGGTGCCAGCGCTCGGGACACACAGAGGACAGAGCCCCACCCCAAGTGCATGGCCAAACCCTGTTAAACCCAATCCCAAGTGCATGGCCTGCAAACCCTGGGGGATGTGACAGGCACCTCCCAGATCCTTCCATGGAGAAGCATCAGGAAACCAAAGGGACGGATGAGGAACCTGGGCAGTAACCACATATTTCAGTGGGCAAGACCATGGTCTGTGGGGATGTGCATTGGGTATCATTGTTGTAGAAGCAGGAAGTGAGTCCCTGGAAGTCAGGATGGCAGCTTCCAGTGGGGACAGAGATGAGGCAGACACACGGCAGGGACTTATGGGATAGTTGGCATGGTCCTCTTCTGAGCTGTTTGCCTTGCAGTAGCATATGAGTTCCTGAGTAGTTTGTGTAGTTATCTCTTTTCATGGTTTGTTTGTTTCTTTCTTTCTTTTTTTTTTTTTTGTTTTGTTTTGCATTACCTTTGGAAAAGGAAGGGAAGAGCATGGGATGCGGGTGGGGAAGGGCGTCCGAGGGCCTGGGTCACACCCACCTTCTGCTCTTCTTGGGTCCGTGACCTTCAGCACCCACTTTACCCCCTAAGCCTCAGTTTCCTCATGTGGAAAAGTAATCGTGACAGCAGCCGCGTGCTGGCATTGCAGTGGGAATGTCGTGAGACCCTGCTCATGCGTTCCCAGGCACCGCCTGGCCAGAGCCCGGCCACTTGTAGTTGGTTGTTTGGCCCCGGGAAGAAGTGGGCTTGGGCCTCAGCGGCCCTAAGGGCCGCTCTCTGGTCTCGGTGCAGTCGCTGAGTCTGTGGTTGGATACAGCAGAAGGACTGTCAGAATCCCACCCCAGCAGGATGGATAATGTTGGCTTGGAGCCCCTGCTCACCGGGGCCAGGCAGGGTGCCTAGGCATGGGTCTGTGGGCGCTGGTATTGGCACCAACAAAGTGCAGATGGGAACCATGGTCCTCCCAGAAAACAACAGGCAAGAGGCGGCATGGCGTTGCCGAGGCCTCCTGTGCCCGCCAGCAGGTGCAGATGTGGCCAGACACACAGCTGAGACAGTGAATTGGTTTCTGTCGTCCCACGTGTGCAGAACCATGCGCTGCTTTTGCACGTTGGGTCCTGGGGAGCCTTCTGTGAGCCTGGCTTTCCTTCGTCTGTCAGGTTGTGCTGAACTTAAAGAATGGGTAAGTTCAAGGTGATTAAAGCATAAGTAGCAGGCCGGCGCCGCAGCTCACTAGGCTAATTCTCCGCCTTGAGGCACCGGCACACCGGGTTCTAGTCCCAGTCGGGGCGCCGGATTCTGTCCCGGTTGCCCCTCTTCCCGGCCAGCTCTCTGCTGTGGCCAGGGAGTGCAGTGGAGGATGGCCCAAGCACCCCATGGGAGACCAGGAGAAGTACCTGGCTCCTGCCATCGGATCAGCGCGGTGCGCCGGCCGCGGCGGCCATTGGAGGGTGAACCAACGGCAAAGGAAGACCTTTCTCTCTGTCTCTCTCTCTCACTGTCCACTCTGCCTGTCAAAAAATATAATAAATAAATAAATAAAAGCATAAGTAGCACCCTCAGCCCAGGCTGGCACGCCTCTCAGAGCCTCCTTGTGTCTGCCCCACTTTGCTTGAGCTCATAGAAGCAGGGTGGATTTCGTGTTTCGAGATAGGTCTGTGTCAGTTTTAGAAAAAAATTCATTTGTTAGGGTCGCATTTCATTCAGAATCCTGCTTCCCCCAGAGCATCAAAGACACTGCCAGCCCATCCCTGATCCTCTGCTGACAGGAGAAGAAGTCAAGTGAGACAGGGACCAGCGTCCCTTGAATGTGGGAATCTGAGCTCTCAGACAATCTGACTTCATGTCTGGTATTCAGTCATGACCAAAGACCATTAATGCAGCCTTCCCCGAGTTAAGGCCTTAAATGTCAGGTTCCAAAGAAAGACTTTAAAGAGCTACTTGGTTTCCCATCATTTTATTTTTAATTGTGGTTAAATATCCTTAAGATAGACCTTCCAGTTACAGCATCTGGCTCAGCAGCACAAAGCACATTCAGAGCTGTGCAGCCGGCACCACCGTCCGTCTCCAGAAGGTTCTTCATTGTGCAAAACGGAAACTCCATCCCCACTAAATTCCCCATCTCCCTGTGTCCCAACTCCTGGTGATCACCTTTTAGTTTCTGTCCTCACGGATCCGACTCCTCTCGGGACCTCGCGTGAGTGGACCTGAGCGGCACGTGTCCTTCTGAGAGTGGCCAGTCTCCCTTAGCGTGGCGTCCTCGAGGTGTGGTGGCCTGTGGCAGCACGGTCTTCCTTCTGTAGGTGGTGTGACGTGGCGTTGTGTGCATGTCCACCCCACCGCCAGCTGTGCAGGGGTCTCCTCCATCTGCTGGCTGTTACAGGGAACGCGGCTGTGAACAGGGCATGTCCATTCCTCTCTGCAATCATCCAGTAAGTCTCTCCTCCAGTTCCTGGGTGCTGCTTGTGACCACACGAGACTCACTTAGGTACCAGCGTTCACTCTCTTGGCCACCTGTGCCCTGGGCTCAGGAGCTGGGGGGGCAGCCAAGCAGCAAGGGTCCATGGCTGAGTGAGGGGAGGGGTGGCCGGGGCTGGGCCAGGAGGAAGCTGCACTACTGCTGGCTCTCACCTGTGACTTCCCCCGAAGTGAGGGGGTTCTCCTGGGTGTGTTTTTCCATCTCCTGCACTCTGGTTGTTTCTGTAGGGAGTGAGTGGGCCCATGTAGCAATGTGTCCCACGTGCTTTGTGCACTTGCAGCTACGGTGCTGTTTGCCCGTCCCTCATCCATTTGTTCAGTGTCCCCCAACGTGTTTGGTGCCCGATTTCTGTCACTTACGGCCAGTGCAGGTTTTAGTGAATCCGTAGGACAGGAGAAGGGAAAAGTCAACGGTGAGGAGCAGGATGGAAGCAGGTGGCAGACTGACAAGGTGCCGGCGTCCAAGGTGATGATAGCTGTGTGACCAGGGGCACGTCTGGCATGCTGTCAAGGCACCACCGGCCCCGGGCCACCTTCCTCCCTCCCTGTCCCATCACGGTGCCTCGCCTGCCACCACACAGCATGTGGAACATGGAGCTGCAGTGGGGCAGATGTGGAGAAAGGAATTTCCCTTTCCAGAGACGCGCAGTTAAAAGGCAGAAGGTCCCTGAAGAGCTCCCCTGGACTTTGTGTGGGCTCTTGGAGTCCCTCTAGCTGGGCTGTCACCAAGATGCTCGGCACCCCAGGACCAAGAGGAAGGGGAGGAGCTGCCCCCCACCTTGCTTCAGCTCTGGTAATTGGCTCTAATTGTGACTTTTTTTTTTTCTTTTTTTGCATGAATCAGGAGTTGTACTACCAAGCAAACAGGAAAGTTGGGATAGTCTCTGGTCTCGAGCAAGCACCTAGTTGGGGCCCAGAGAAGCTAGGGAAAGGCTCGGGTCGCACTGCTGATCCACTGTGTAGCTGTTGACCAAGCAGCTGCAGTGTAAGTGGTGTCCTGCCGGGAGGGTTCAGTACCGCATGTCCAACCTTTAGCCTCCGTGAATGCAACTGCTGATCCTCGACCTTGGAGACAAGGTGGGCCAGGAGGCAGCAGAGTGCAGAGAGCGGTAGCAGGTGGCGGAACCCTGCTCCATCTGTCAGGGCTCAGAGCCACGCAAAGGAGGGGGCGATAGGACAGGAGGGGCCGAGCCAGGAGACGCAGGGTCCTTTCGAGGCCTCATGGAGGTCTGGAGCTCCTGGAGCTCACGTTTTAGCTTTGACCCTTTCCTTGTAGATTCCTCACTATTTTCTACATACAAGATGGTGCCATCTGCAAGCCAGGTGGTTTTGTTTCTTTCTGTCGAGACTGGATGCCTTCCTTTTCTCTTCCCACCTGATTGTTTAGCGCTTTTTAACTCCCCCACCCCCACCCCCTTTTTTTTTTTTTTGACTGTGTGAGAATGAGACCTGGCTGGAGTGACAGGGAGGGACAGACTGCTCCCTCTGTGGCCAGAGGGACCTGGGAAGAGCTGCAGGCCTGGCCAGGTGAGGACCAGGACACATGTCTCCAGCTCTGATTTGGCAGGTGCTCCCGCTGTCCCCAGCTGCTGAGCTGAGCGGTGAGGCCGGGGAAACCTTCCAGGCAGCGTTCAGCCACCGGAGCCCATCTCTAGAGTTCTCAGTGACTGTTCATTGAGCACCTCCCCGGTTCCTGGCTCGGAGGATGCTGAGATGACTCAGACTTGAACTTGATGCCCACAGCCTAATGAGAAAGTCTGATCAGTAATTAAGGAATTACAGCCCAGCAGGAGAGGAGTTCTTATGGAGGTCTGTGCAAAATTCAGAGAAACACTAGGGCAGGAAGCCAATTGGCTCAACAGAGGTTGCTGTAAAGGAAGTCGCATCAAAATAGGCTGCAAAGAATTAAGGGGGCAGGAACAGGCAGCGAGACTAGCACCTGCAAAGGTGTGGGGGTGCAGAGGCGCAGGCCCGGTTGAGAAGATGGAACATCAGACAGTGAGACACTACTTCCTTAGGACCAGCTCAGACTCTTGCCCATGATGTGTTCAAGGACATGAACACTGACTGGGCACTGCTGGCCCTCTGCCTCAGTTTCCACAGTAGAAGCTGTTTGCTCGCCTGCTGGGTGTTGGTCATGCTGACTGGCAACGTGGAAACAGAAGAGGTGGTGCTGGAAAAGCAAAGCGGGTTTGTATCGACAGGGGCACAGCGCCTTCGAAGGGACCACAAGGACCAAGAGTTGGGGAGAGAAGTAAAGAGGGACAGTGGGGAGCCAGTGCTGGCGAGGGAGGGGGACTCGAGGGTGAGCAGCGGCTGTGGTCCGCGGCACTATGGGATATCATGGGAGGGGTGGGAGAAGAGTTCTTTAGGATGTTTTTGTGTCTTTGAGAATATTGTGTAGACGTTTAATCTTTTCATTGTTTTTTGTTCTCTGGGAGTTGAATTTCTTCTGCTTGTGATACCATGGGCAGACTGGACACAAGACAGTACCGTTTTATTTGGGTTACTCGTGTATTCCCTGTGGGGCATGCGAGTTCCATTCTATCCCGGTGACAACTGTGGGTCGTTCACGAGTCTGGAGTAGGGGAACTGGATTTGTGGGTCTGAGAACGATCTTCTGTCCTCGGTGTGGCCGATGCTCTCAAAGGTGGGCGCAGGAGGGCCTCGGAGGAGGCTCTTGGGACCCTGGAGAGGACATGTTGCCGAAGCCTGAGCCTGACCGGGGGCCGCACGAAATGGTCACGGTCTCTGCTTTCACACTTCCGTAGCGTGGAGTTCTAACGCAGGTCTGAGAGCGAGACAGCAGCAGCTGCAGGGGAAATGCCCTTTCTGTGTGGGGTGATCGCGGCGTGAGTCGAGTCCTCGGACCTGGCGTCTTCTCTGTGTGTATGTGTACCCTGCAGGCGGCTTGCTGGAGCAGCATGAGACTTCTCTCTCACCCAGAAGACGCCTTTCACTTCTGCAGGGCTCAGAGGGGTCTCCACGGGACCGTGTTCTCTCTTGGGTCTCTTGCCTGGCTCACACACCCCAGGCACTTCTCTTCCCAGGGGTTGAAAGAGTCTGTCCTTAGATAGCACTTGCTAGAGGAAGCAGCCAGAGCTAAGACTTGCTGTCAGTCACTAGGGAAACCATCGCTGTTGAGACTGGCCAATTAGCCAGAGGACAGAAGGTTCTTGGATGGACTAGGACCAGGCCTTAGCTTTCCCCAAGGCACACTGCACACGAGGGAGAGGCGGGAGACTTGTGCATGTTTCCATCTCCAGCAGCAGCTCTCTAACAGGACACCTGGTACCGCATGATTGCTTAATTAATAGTTCCTGAATGGATTAATGGATTAGCATAACGTGACACCCTGGGAATGGTCGTGTTAGGTCAGAACGGTGGTGTGTGAAAGGCAGGATTCATCCACGAATCCATCATTTCTTGAGCTCCAGCCCCCACTCAGGTTTGGGCTAAGACTGTGGTTCACAACCACTGGAAGGATCTGGAGAGTTTTCAAAGCTCCTGACACCCAGATCGCAGCTCAGACTAAGGAAACCAGAACTCGGTGGGGGAACCTGGGCTTCGGTGTTGCTTAAAGCTCCCCCTGTGATGCCAGTGTGCAGCTGCAGTGGAGAGCCACTGGCCCAGGTGCTAGAGGTACAGGGGACTGTCACAGTGTCCGTATCTTTGTGAGGATCAGAGTCTGGGGGAGGACACTTGAATGCGTTAGTTCAGGAGGTTGCAGGGCACTGAGAAGCCGTAATAGATGAAAACAGTCACAAAAGATTGTTTAGTGGCCAAAAGATACAGGCAAGCTTGAAAGAGGAAGGAACTTAAGATGGGTTTTGTAGAATGAGTAGAAGTCCCTCAGTATCCTCCCCCTTCCTTCCTTCTCTTTTCTTTCCCATCTTCTTCATCAACCTTTCCATATCCCCCTGTCTCCTTTCCTTCCTTCTCACCTACTTGGTTCCTTTTGGGCTCCAAAGCAGATCCAGAAGAAGACAATGAGCAACAAAAATCAAGTTCCTATCTTTGAGGTGCGTCCTCTTCCAGGAAAAGAGAAGAGCCCCTGCGGAGCCCCAGATGCTACAAGCAGCAGAGTGTGGGGGGCCTGCGACCTCGTTTTCAGGGGGCTAGTGGGGCAGACTTGAAGGAAATGTCACAGCAGTGTGTGAACCTTTGCTTCGAGACATTTAGGGGCAAACACCACTAGGAGATCAAAAGCAGTCTCCCAATGGCACACCCACGTCATGCTGATAAGCACTGACTCCCTGGTTTTTTATTATATTTTAGTCCCTCTGATTATCCTCAAGAGTTTTAATGTGGTGCTTTCTTACATTTGTGAGTCTTTCTCTTTAACAAAGCGAAATCTTCACAATATCTGGCTGACCATAATGACACTATTTTGTTGTCGTCCTATTTATTCTTAATCCTTCTTTCCCCAGAGCAGGTCGAGCTCTTCTAGTTTCTTTGCCTTGCTGTGCAAGTTTTAGAATAGCCTTATCTGTGTCCCTGAGACGCCTTGCTGAGATCTTGATAGGAATTGCATTAAACTTATACACTGATTTGGGGAGAATTGATACTTAGTCTGTTGAGCCTCTGATCCATGAGCAGTATATGTCCCTCCACTTAGTTACGTTATAGATTTCTTTCATCAGCCTGTTGTCACTTTCAGGCTATAAGCACAGGGTCTTCATCTGAGGGTGTACTGATTTCCTTTCATTTCTTAAGGATATTTTTGAGGAGTGTAAGATTCTAGGCTGACAGAGACTTTAGCTCCTGAAAAACAATGTTCCACTTCCCTCTTGTCTCCATGATTTCTGATGACAAATCTGCTGTTGTTCTCATTATGGTAAGTTGTTGTTGTTTCTGGCTGTTTTCGATACTTTCTTTGCCTGTAGTTTTGGAGAGTTTAATGATGTATGTTAATATGAGTTGGAGGGTGTGTTCCCTGCCTAGGGTTCACTTGGCCACTTGACTCTGTAAGTTTGTGTCTCTTGCCAGATTAAGATGTTTTCAGTCGTTATTTCTTTGAGCACATTGTCATCTTCATCCTCTTCCTTGTCTCTTTCTGGGAGACTGGTGATCACATGGTGTTAGATATCCCATTGTGGCCCCACAGGTCCTTGGGGCTCGGTTCAGTTTTTCAGTCTGTTTTCTCTCTGATGTTCAGATGGAGTAGCTTCTGTTGCTTTATCTTCTAGTTTACTGATTCTTCACTTGGTTCTCCCATCCTCCTTTTGACCTTACCGTGGAGTTTTTATTTCAGCTATTTTATTTTTCTGTTTAAAAATTTCCATTTGATTTTATTTCATATGTCCTATTTCTTTACTTAGCCTTTCTAATTTTTCATTTATTTCAAGTGTGCTCACATTCACACATTGAAACATTTTTGATTGCCTTTGAGTCTCGGTCAGATAATTCTGACATTGCTGACATCTTGGCATTGGTATCTAGTGATGGCCGTTTACAGTTCTATTTGAAATTGTGTGGGTTTCTTTTTAATATGACATATTTTTGACTGGAATATGGGCATTTAGGTATTATGTTAAGATACCCTTCTATGTATTTTATTTCTGTCTTCTGTTTTCTCTGGCTTTCTCTGGCAGAGGCTGCAGAGGGAAGTGGGACGATGTGGGAGCACAATTGCTGTTGACCCTGACGGGGGAAGGCCTGCTCATCCCTGCTGAGCAGAGGTGCGAGCCCCTGACCCTGACCTTGACCTTTTCAGATAACTGCCTGGCTGGAAGGAGTGGAAGGAAGTGCTCCTTACTGCTGCACACATGCCTCCTCTGGCACGGGGGCGTGGGCACAGGGCTTGTCACCCCCTTGTGGCTCCCTAGTAGGACTGTGGGGCTCCCATCCCAGCAGTTGGCCAGGTTGCCTTGTGATGGCTCCACAGGGCTGGAAGCCTTGGCTCCACATGCAGCCTCTGTGGCGAGCACGGGAGTGAGACAGGAGCATTTTCCGAGGGGTGTGGCTGGAACCTCGCCGTTGTGTTCTAAATGCTCATGGTTTTGCTAGGCTGCCCCATCCCTGGTCTCTTGGCAGAGACAGCAAACTTGAGCTGGGCTCTGTTTTGCCCACACCCGCTGATGGCTGCAAGCCTCTGGCTTCTCTAGCTCAGTCGCAGGTGTAGGCGGCAGTTCTTCCCTGCCTCGTTCTTTGAGTACCAGGTTTCCTGGTTGCTCTGCCTTCACCTCGCTGCCTGTCAGTCATCTTATGTTTGTTTCAAACACGGTGTCCAGGTGGTTTGGCTGTACTTTGAGGAAGAGTGGGAAAAGCAGAGCCACTCCATCTTCCAGGAGGCAGAGGTCTCAGGAGGATTTGAAAATCCTCCTGGCAGCCGAGGTTCTCCACTCTGCGAAGGAATTCTGTTATGTCTTAGGTATCACATCTGTGGATGACAGCAATATCCATCAGGGAGGATTTTCTGGATAGACGGATGGAGGGAGAGAGGATGGAAGGAGGGCAGGCGGTCATAGATGATGAATGAGTGAATGAGTGAACGAATGAATGAAAGAGTGGAACCAGCAGCCTGAATGGTTCACACCCACCTGTGCCTCTGCAGCCACATGCCCAGAGCCAGGGGAGGGCTTGACCAGCAGGTGGCGCTAAAGAGGATCTGTGGCATCGCAGTCAAGTCCCAGTCGGGCCAGGCCCGGGTGGCTCCGCTGAGGAGGAGGGGGGAATGAGAGCAAGGCCTCAGGCACCACCCGTGCCACCCCCCACCCCGCCCACGGCTTTAAGGTGGGGGCGGCGGGGGAGGGGGAGGCTGATTGCTCTTGTGAGGATGCCAGCATGGCGCTGATTGAACACAGAAAATCTCCCATAAAAAGTCCTCCGAATACAGTTCTTCCTCGCTGGCTTTCCTGGGCCAGGCGATGAGAGAAAACCAGGCCGGCGCCGCAGCTCACTAGGCTAATCCTCCGCCTTGCGGCGCCGGCACACCAGGTTCTAGTCCCAGTCGGGGCGCTGGATTCTGTCCCGGTTGCCCCTCTTCCAGCCCAGCTCTCTGCTGTGGCCAGGGAGTGCAGTGGAGGATGGCCCAGGTGCTTGGGCCCTGCACCCCATGGGAGACCAGGAAAAGCACCTGGCTCCTGCCATCGGATCAGCGCAGCGCACCGGCCGCGGCGGCCATTGGAGGGTGAACCAACGGCAAAGGAAGACCTTTCTCTCTGTCTCTCTCTCTCACTGTCCACTCTGCCTGTCAAAAAAAAAAAAAAAAAAGAGAGAGAGAGAGAGAGAAAACCAGCCCAGGCGTTTCTTACTCCTTTTGCTTGGCTAGGGTCCCTCTCCTCTAACTTCCCTTTGCCTTTTGAGGTGGTACTGCCTAGTTACCTGGTGGTTAGAAATGCAGAGACAGACAGACAGAGCTCCCACCACGCTAAACGTCCACAGCAGCCGGGGCTGGGCAAGGCTAAAGCCAGGAGCCTGGAACTCAGCCCGGATCTCCCATGGGGTGGCAAGGACCCGACCGCTTCAGCCGGCATCTGCTGCCTCCCAGGGTGCACATTCGAAGGAAGCTGGAATCAGGAGTGGTGTCAGGACTTGAACGTGGGTGTTCTGCCATGAAAGGTGGCGGCTTAACCATCAGGGTCAGTGCTTGCCCCAGTGCAGAAAAATTTTAAAATCCATGCATATGGGAGAGCTTCAGGAAATTCATAAAAACTCGTATTTCCAAAAAGAAAAATTTCATTATTTCAAAATGTTTGCCACAAAACAAGTGTCTCTGTATTCCATTTCCTGCCATCCTTTTGGAGTGCCCTTGTAAAATGAGGAGATCTTAGAGGTGCCGCACGGGAGGAAAGCTGAGTTATTCCCAGCCTTTCCTTTGTGGTGATTAACTCAGAGACGTTGTTCACAGCATCTCACCATGCCCCTGTGTGGGAAGTCGCGAGAGGTGTTCTGTTAAAGCCTCAGCATCGTCTCTCTGCTAAGCAGCCAGTTTGCTTCCGTTTAAGTGAGGTTGAGAATCTTGGAGCAGATCCTGTGTCCCAACACTGGTGTAGAAAAAATAGATGTTAACGCTAGACACAGGGGCCTGTGCTGTGGTGTAGCAGGTTATGCCTCTGCCTGCGGTGCCAGCGTCCCATAAAGGTGACGGTTCGAGCCTTGGCTGTTCCACTTCTAATCCAGCTCCCTACTAACAGAGCTGGGAGAGTAGTAAAAGATGGCCCAAGTCCTTGGGCCCCTGCACCCATGTAGGAGACCTGGATGAAGCTCCTGGCTCCTAGCTTCAGCCTGGTGCAGCTCCAGCCGATGCAGCCATCTGGGGAGTTAACCAGCGCTTCAAGCTAGGGCTTTAACCCACTGTGCCACAGCGCCAGCCCCAACCACTGGATTTTTCTTAAAAACAATTCTGTTGAGGCATAAATGACACATCAAGAAATTCTCCCGTTCCTAGTGAATCTTATGGCCCCATCATTGGCAGAAGTTCACAGTCATCAGAATCCAATTTTAGAACCTTCCATCGTTCCCAAAGATGCCTTCCTGCTCGCACCCTCGCCCCCAGGAAACCACTCGTTTGCTTTGTCTCTGTAGATTTGGCTATTCTGGACGCTTCTATAGATAGAATCACACTACGTGTTGCTCTTTGTGTCCGGCTTCTTTCATTTAGCCTGGTGTTTTTTGTGTTTCACTCTTGTTGTAGTTTGTGACGGCATTCTGCTCCTTTTTGTTAACAGGCAATACTCCATTATGTGAATATACCGGTGTGATTCCCCATCTCATGGATCATTGAATGTCTCAGTTGTTCCCCCTCTCTGACGGTTTTGATGAGCCCAGGGGCATTCGCATCCCAGCTTTTCTGTGGGCGCGGTTCTCTCAGCCATGGAGCTAGGTGTGGGTCACCAGGTCCGCTGGTGACTGCACTTCGTCATTTGAGGCACTGCCCGCCTGTGTCGCGCGGTGGCTGCGCTGTTTTGCAGTCTCACTGGCAGTCTGTACTGGCTCTGATTCCTCCACATCCTCACCAACACTGGTGGTTGTCCCTCCATGAACAGTAGTAAACTGCCCGTGGTATCTCATGGTTTTGATTGGCTGGTCCCTAACGACTGGCCGTGCTGAATACCATTCTGTGTGTGTGTGAGCCTTTCGCCTGTCTTTGGGGAAATATCTGTTCATCAAGTAGCCCGTTACCTAGTTCAAAATTAGATCCTCTTCTTAGGCTTGGGCTGGAGGAGTTGTTTTTTGGGTTTTGTTTGTTTGTTTGTTTTGTTTTTTACCTATTCTGGATACATCAAGTATATAATAAATGCATATTTCCTCCCATTCTGTAGCTTTTCACGCTCTTAGGTTTTTGGTTGGCTGGTTGGTTGGTTATTTACCTCTTCTGGATACTTGGCATACCAGATATGTGACAGGCGAACATTTTCTCCCCATTCTGTAGCTTTTCACGCTCTCCATTGTGCCTTTGAAGTACAAAAGCTCTTCATCTTGGTGAAGCCCAATTCAGCAGTTTTCTGCTTTTATTGTTGTGCCTTCAGTGTCAGATCAAAACAAAACAAAACAAAACTTGGCCCATTTGTCCAACTTAGGGTCCTAGATTTTCTGCTGTGGTTTCGCCTGTGAACTTTAACTCTTCCACTGCGGTCTGGCCGCGACTTGGAGCGGAGTCTTGCATTCGGCACGAGGGGAGGGCCTGCCTTGCTCCCCACAGACGGTGGTGGTTGTGCACGAGAGTTGCTGGGTTCTGTGTGCTGCCTTCTTTTGCCGGCTGTGCTCTGGCAAAGCTGGACACGAGCAAGGCTGCCTGCGCTCGGCCCCCACTCTCCTGTCCCTCTCTCTTCTGTTCACGAGCCCAGCAGGTGTCGTCACCGCACAGCCCTAGCTCCAGTTCTCCTGAAGAGAGAGCTGGTGTGATGGGTCTGCTCTGGCTCGGGTGACCAGGTCTAATCCAGCCTCGTGTGCCCTGGGCTCAGGGTGACATGGTTTACCTGCAGCTGCCAGTGCCCAGCCCTGGTTGGATAATGACCCTCCGAGAAGGAGCGTGCTCATGGCTGGACACAGCCCCAAGATGACCCTCCGAGAAGGAGGGTGCTTATGGCTGGACACAGCCCCAAGATGACCCTCCGAGAAGGAGGGTGCTTATGGCTGGACACAGCCCCAAGATGACCCTCCGAGAAGCAGCGTGCTCGTGGCTGGACACAGCCCCAAGGCATGTCGCCCAGTCGTGATCCTGTATTGGACATCCTGGACCCCCCAGGGACTATCTTGAGATTTCCAGTGAGGGACTCACAGGTCAGCTCCCCATGATTTGTTTTGCTTATTCTGTGCAGTGTTCAAGAGAACAACAGAAACAAATCATTGACCGTATTTAAAAGTCGAAAGAGTATTTCATGTACAAGGCTGGATGTCATGCCTCATTAACAAAACAGGCTGATGTGGACCAGCTACGTTTGGAGACAGCTGAGTGCAGAGAGGAGAGGCTGCCCAGGTTGCCCCAGTCCCCACCACTCCTTCTTGCTCCACACACACGTGCCCTGTTCTTACCTGACTGTGGGGGTGTTTGAGTGTGCACCTCCAGCCCTAGGAGAGTCACAGGGGCCCTGCCTGCCTGTGAGGTTGTCCACCTCTTGGTTTTTACCCCAGGCTTGGCCCTGAACCCAGCCTGCCCTGGGATTCCACATCAGCCATGATCCTTAGCGTGTGCGATTTTGCTGTTTGCAGTCTGCTGTGTGCACCATGGACAGTGGCCTCAGGTGTTTCATGGAAGTTGTCCGCAGGCCCAACTGCGTGGGAACTCATGGTGCTCACATGGCCCTTGTGCATGGCGACTGTTTCTTAGAATCAGGAGAAAGCCATGAACGTTCTGACTTACTTGCCTGCAAAGCAGGGACAGTGATCAGCGCGGCGGGTGCGACGCCGCGCGGGGCTCCTTCATTCCACGCGGGAATGCCTGGGTCCAGGAGCCCGCTCGGCCTCTGATCCTTCTGCCGATACACGTGCCAGGAAGTCCTGGAGTCCCTGCCAGCCCCCTGGGAGACCCAGACGGAGCTGCAGGCTCCTGGCTTCAGCCTGGCCCAGTTCTGGCAGTTAGGGCCAACTGGGAAGTGAACCAGCAGACAGAAGATCCCTCTCTGTGTCTGCCTCTCTCTGTAACTCTGCCTTTCAAATAATATTAACAACAACAAAGACACTCATGGAATTCTTGGGTCATACAAAAATAATAAATTGCTCCCACTAGCCAGAGAAAACTCCTATCACCTACCAGAGATCATTCCCCTTCAGCCCCAGCCTGTCAGTTACTAGAATTAACGTCACCTTTTGCAAGCCACATCCTTTGTCACCTTGGCTTTGTCATCAGTGTTTGCTGATGACAAACACACCCTGGAGCCCCAGAGTTGCTCCTGCTGGAGAAGGAATAGTGAGGGCACGAGAGAAGTGGTCTGCAAGGGGTGTCTGTTCTAGGGACCCAGGGAAAGCAGCGGCCAGGAGCTGCCGCACAGGCCCAGGCCCTTCCAGGCCTTGGCCCCAGCAGCTGTCACTGCGTGCGCCAGTCACCCAGTTTCACAGCCCAGCACCGTGTCTTGGTCCTTTCTGTCCTTTGCCCTTAAGTACCTCTCCCTTCCTCCTGTGAGCCCCTCCCCCTCCTTCACAACCCCACCCCCACAGCACTCCATCGCAGAAGCCCTTCCCA
Organism: Oryctolagus cuniculus; assembly: GCF_964237555.1. Classification (NCBI taxonomy): domain Eukaryota; kingdom Metazoa; phylum Chordata; class Mammalia; order Lagomorpha; family Leporidae; genus Oryctolagus; species Oryctolagus cuniculus. Next base: position 115,852,151 of record NC_091441.1, on the reverse strand, counting down.
ACATTGCTGCCCGGGCCTTGTGAAGTCAGCTCTCCTCCCACCTCTGCCCTGCCCCCTGCTGTGAGCTTACCCAGCATCCCGCTTGCTCCAGCTGCATTCTGGGGTTTTTTGATTTAATTTCCTGATGCTGCTTGTTTCTCTTGTGTCTGTCTTCTCTTGCTGAGTTATAAACTCCTTGGCTGTGTGGAATAGAAATCAAAGTTAGCAGTGGCTGCGGTGAGAGGGACATGAGGTTCATGGGGAAGGAGGGAGCCCTGTCATGGCTGGTCGGGTGTCTCCATGGTCATCAGGGACCTGATTCCCATCCACACTGCCGCTTCAGTTCCTCTTTCACTCTTCCTCATGGTCCCAGTGTGGTTGCCTAAAATCCACTCATTGTATCCACATTCATGTCAACTTGGAAGAATGAGGGGCCAAGGAAAATTGCACACCTCCCCTTTGGGGCTGCCTTCCAGAAGCTGCAGACAGCACTTCCGTTTGTATTCCCATGGGGACTTGGTCACAAGGTCACACCCAGCTACAGAGGAGCCCGGAAAATGCAGTCTTGACCCCAGGTGGCCATGGACTTGGCTAAAAAGCTGAACTTCCAGGAACGGCGTTAGCAGCTGTTGCCATAGTGAAAACCTGAGAGGTCAGGATTGATTCCTTTTTTAGCCAGCCTGGGACACCTGTGGGATGGTGGTGCCACAGCAGTTGATATTCGTAGAGCACCTTGTGTATGCCAGGCACTGTCCCAGGTGCCATCTAAAACTGCTGCAGGTTGACATGGGTAACTAATTGCCCTTGAGAAAGCTGGGGCGTTTCTCACGTGGAGTCAGATCCGTGCTTCCTGTCGTGAGAAGCCTGCTGTTTCTCAGTGTAGCTCATCGCATTGCTGCAGAACATCTAATTTTAGAAATCCCTGCCTAATTCTGAACTGCAAGCTGCGCTCTGAGCCTGGCAGTGGGGCAAAGTAGGTCAGAGTGCGCGGGGTCAGGCAGATCATTCATCCACGCCCCCAGGGGCATCGGGCGGTGTCTGCTAGCATTTCTAGGTTTCCTGACTGGGTGCCAGCTCATGGTATTTGTTCAGTAGCGGGGGGGGGGGGGGGTGCTACTAAACAGACAACGTGTAGGGTGGCCCCACACGACTTAACTTCCAGTGGTACCGAGGCTCAGAAGCCCTGAGTTCGTGGGAGAGACCTCACCTTGAATGTTGACTCAGCAACACTTCCTGGCTGTGTGGCCTTGGGTGAGCTGCCTCACCCCTCTGAGCTTAAACCCAGTCAGCAGACCTCCATGGTGAGTGCGTGGTGGGCATTTAAGAACCGACGGATGGAAAGCGCCAGAATCGGGGAGCAGGAGAGGGTTGACTCCTTCCTTGACTGCCTCTGTGTGCTTGCTGGCACGCAGCCCCAGTTGCACTAGGCGTATGTGGTCGGGCTTGTCAGAGGCCCCGCTCCAGCTAGCGGTGTGGGGACAGAGCCCCAGCTGTAATTCAGAACTGCTGGCTGCTTGTGTCCCGGAGCCTCTTGTGGGAGAAGGACCCATTTCTGCTTTTTCTAAGAGGTGGTTGCCTCAGGTCGGGCACACGTCGCTATCTTGATGGACCCTCCCCTGGCTTGCGTTCTGTCTTCCTGGAATACCCCAACTGGCCCACACCTTCTCTGTAAACTCAGCTTCAACCTCAGGAGGAGACCTCCAATCCTGCTGGGGTCTCCTGGCTGGTAAGAGACGACCCCAGATGTTTCCCAAGCTCTCTGCTCAGGAAAACCATCACGCATCCGCCTTTCGAATCGTGCACTCTCGAGGGCCTGAAAAGCATCTCGTGTTGCCTATCCCAGTGCTGGGAGCCTGCCTAAGACCTAGGTGGCTGGGGCTGGCTTCCTGGGCATGTGGCCACTGTGGCGCACGGTGCACCTCGCTGTCACCGTCTTGAAATTCGGAGTCCTCTAGAAATGTTCCACTTTTGCACTGAGCCCTGTAAATAGCAGCTGTTCCTGAGTGGGAGGGAAGTGCATGCTGGTTTTCTAAGACCCTGGAAGGAAGGGCAGCGCCCAGGGGGCCCCTCGGGTTGCCCTCCCTGTGTCTCCCGTCTTAGTGTTCTATGTCACATGGGTCCCTAGGGCTTTGCCGCCTTCCTCAGAACTGCCCTCAGCATTCCTGGGCTGAGCTCATCAGCTCCCCCCCTTTCTTGGAAGCGGCTCCGGCATTCCTACCCCAAGGGCCGTGTCTCCCGGCTGGGCTGCCCCGTGTGCTCACAGTCTTCGCCTTCCCTGGCGCTGGCCCCAGCTCTCCTCGGCTGCAGGCTGAGCTCACCCGTGGCGTGGCTGCCGCAGTTGCCTTTCCAAGATTCTCAGTTCTGCAGCTTCTGAGGACAGACGCGGCCCCTCCTCCCAAGACCTGTGGGTGGAGTACGTTCGGAGCGGAGAGACGGGAGGAGTACATTCGGAGCGCGAGACGCTTCGCCCGGTTATCAGGTCAGGCGTTTGCTGACTGTTTGCTTATCTTCCTGCAGAATGGCATAGCTGAGCTCCGCAGGAGGAAGTGTGATAAGCATGGAACGTCCAGTAGTAGGTGAGGGAGATAAACTCAATGCTGCGTTAACCTAACATGAAACATGGATAGAATAGAAGAGCCGGGGCACTGTGCTTCGAATACTGTGCACCTGCACCTAGATTATCATCTAACATTTGGTGGTTGTTTTACCTGATTATGTATCTGTTCATTTATCCATTGCTCTATGTAACAGACCATCCAATTTTGAAAAAAAGATTTTATTTATTTTATTTCAAAGATACACAAACACAGACACAGAGTTCTTCCATCATCTGGTTCACTCCCCAGATGACTGCAGCTGTGGGCGTGATCCAAGACAAAGCCGGGAGCCCGGAGCTCCATCCAGGTCTCCCATGTGAGTGGCAGGGGCCATCCTTTGCTGCTTTCCCAGATGCATTGGCCTGGAGTTGGGTCAGACTCGGAGCAGGCAGGACTCGAATCAGTGCTCCGATATGGGATGCTGACAGTGCAGGCAATAGCTTAGCTCACTGTGCCAAAACTTGCTTTTTTGATTCATTTCAAAGTCATAGGCCTGTGTGGATTTCACCCCTCAATACTCAATATGGTAATAAATATTTTGTTCAGCAGTCTCAACTGAATGAGAGCTTTTTTTTTTCATCAAAATGGGAAATGTAGATTGCTATATATAAGAATGCTTTCTGTCAAACATTAGTTGGTAATAGAATATGCATGATTTCAACACGGCTTAGCGCCTCTCTGTGTGCCAGGCAGTGAGGAGGGGGGAGAAGAGGCACCGAGGGAGGGGAGGGGGGAAGGGAGGGTAGGGAGGGAGGGAGGGAAGGAGGGAGGTCCGAGCGCCCTTGAGAAGGCCAAGCCATGGAGCATTTTAGGGAACAACTTCCACTGCCTCCCAACCAAAACAGTAAAAACAAAAATCCTGTAGTGACACAAGGGGTCTTCAAAGCGTTCATGGCAAATGTGTATTGTTAAAAGCAGGCATGGAGGGGCCGGCACTGTGGCGTAGCAGGGAAAACATCCGCCTGCAGTGCCAGCACCCACGTGGGCGCCTGTGTGAGTCTCGGCTGCTCCACTTCTGACTGAGCTCCCTGCTGATGCGCCTGGGAAGGCAGTAGTAGGTTATGGCCCAAGTCCTCGGGTCTCTAACACCCACATGGGAGACCCGGATGAAGTTCCCGTAAGTCAGAGGGTTGCCTTGCCTCAGGCAGCTCACAGCAAGAGGACACACAAAGCCACCCCCAGGGATGTTCCCAGAGACACAGGGGAAGGCCTTGGAGATTGTCCACATGACCCATGAGAACACAGAAATCATCCAGAGAACCAGTGGCAGGGACAGGCATCATGGCGCAGTGGGTTAAGCCACTGCTTGCTTCACCAGCACCCCATGTCAGAGCGCCAATTCGAGTCTTGGCTGCTCCACTTGTGATCCAGCTCCTTTTAGTGAGCCTGGAAGGGCATTGGAGGATGGGAGACCCAGCTGGAGTTCTACACTGCTGGCCTCTGCCTGGCCCAGCTCAGGCTATGATGGGCATTTGGGGAGTGAACTAATAGATGGAAGAATTCTTTCTCTGTCTCTCTCTCCCTCTCTCACTCTCTCGCTCTTTCCCTCTCTCTGCATTTCATGTCAATAAATCTTCAAAAACAAAGCAGCCAGCCCGTGCTGGGTGCAGTGAGTGCTACTGGTGGCACCTGGCAGGCAGACATCTCAGACATTCTCTCTGCAGACACCATGGAGTCTGGATTTTTGTCTTAAATTTTTTTTTTTTTTTAAATGTATCCTTCTACTTGGCTTGCCTGGCTTCGTCATGTAAACATCATTTTCAGGAGAACTTGATTCTGTTAGTGTTCCTCGGTTTCCTGTGAACTCACGCCACTTCCTGACGGGTGCAGAAATCCAACAGCGCCCCGCAGAGGCTCCCCAGTCACGGCGGGGGTGGGGGAGGGGGGAGGCAGCAGTATGCTTTCAGGCCCTACAAGCACAGGTTTTGTTACACATCGCTTGGCAGGGCTTGCAAAACAAAAGGAGTTTTCGTTCTCCAAATGTAACAGTAAAGGAATACATATGCTTTTCCAAACAGCACAGTCCCCTTCCTGTTGCCAGAGCCACTCTTCTCGGGAGATGCGCTAAGTCCATTCCAAGACTTCGACTCCTCTGGTTCGGCCCCGTGATGACCTCCTGCATACCTTAGGGATGCTTTTAGCTGCAAGTACAAGCCCTCTAGACAGTGAATTAAGCAAAAAGGGCCTGGGATTATTTTGCATAGTAGCGGGTGTGGTTGGTTCAGCAGCCTCCTGGTAATGGTGCTCTGAGCCGGCCTCTGGGTGGTTTCCTTGGCATTTCCCTGATGGCCCCATTGCCCCAGACATCACCACCTTCCTTCCTTTGTTGGAAGAAGGGGGTCCGTGGGAAAGGACACTTCTTGTGATTTTCCTTGTTTTGCTCCTTTGACAGAGGGGAAGAGCTTTCTTGGAAGGTCACCCCTGCTTGGCCGTGGCTATGTCCCTTGGCCACTGCTAGATGAGTCCCTGGCAAAGAGGAACTGGAGTGCCGTGCTCAGCTTCGCCCCGTCAGGAAGCATCCCACTGTCCCAGAATGTGTGCAAGATGAGACCTGTACAGACCATTATGGGACCTTGCTTTTGCCAACTCCCTCACTAGAGTGTACGCTGTGTGAGGGCAGAGATCCTGGTCTGTTTCTTTTAAGATTCATCTGCATATTTGAAAAGCAGAGAGAGAGAGACAGACAGACAGACAGTGTTCCATGTACTGGTTCACTCCCCAAATGGCTGCAACAACCAGATCTGGCCTAAGCCGGAGCCAGGAGCCAGGAGTTCTGTCCTGGTCTCCCGCACAGATGCGGGGGCCCAGCACTCCAGCCGTCTTCCACTGCCTTCCCCGGCACATCAGCGGGGGAGCTGGATAGGAGGCAGAGCAGCCAGGGTTGGAACTGGTGCTCGGGTATGGGATGCTTGCAGTGGAGACAGTGGCTTAACCTGCTGTGCCAGTCCCTTTTGTCTTCTCTCTTGTTCACTGCTATATCCGCAACAGCTAGAACAGCCCCAGGAATCGACTGAGTGGTCGTGAAAGGAATGCAAGAGTGAATGAGTCAGGAGGAAGCTGACAGGGCTGCTGGGGAGGAGCCGGCAGGGCCCACAGTGCCCAGCCACGTGCAGCCCCACCTGGTAAACGTGGCGCTGCCGGGAGGCCGCTGATCCCCAGAGCCGTGACCTTGCGCCTTCTGTCTTTTCTCCCAGGGAGTGAGCACAGCTGGAGAGTCCTCTTGTGCCAATGACCCTTCCCAATTCCTCCTGCATCTCAGAAGACAGGATGTGTGAGGGCAACAAGACCACCATGGCCAACGTGCAGCTGACGCCGCTCGTGGTGGTCCTGAGCACCATCTCCCTGGTCACCGTCGGACTCAACCTGCTGGTGCTGTGCGCCGTCCGAAGCGAGCGGAAGCTGCACACCGTGGGCAACCTGTACATCGTCAGCCTGTCGGCGGCAGACCTGATCGTGGGCGCCGCCGTCATGCCCATGAACATCCTCTACCTTCTCATGACCCGGTGGTCCCTGGGCCGGCCCCTCTGCCTCTTCTGGCTTTCCATGGACTACGTGGCCAGCACGGCGTCCATTTTCAGCGTCTTCATCCTGTGCATTGACCGCTACCGCTCTGTCCAGCAGCCCCTCCGGTACCTGAGGTATCGAACCAAGACCCGGGCGTCGGTCACCATCCTGGGAGCCTGGTTTCTCTCCTGCCTGTGGATCATTCCCATCGTCGGATGGCGTCGCTTTCTGCCGCACAGCCCAAGGCCCCGGGATGACAAGTGCGAGACAGACTTCTATGACGTCACCTGGTTCAAGATCATGACGGCCATCATCAACTTCTACCTGCCCACCGTGCTTATGCTCTGGTTTTACGCCAGGATCTACAGGGCTGTGCGGCAACACTGCCAGCACCGGGAGCTCATCAGCAGGTCTCTCCCAGCCTTCTTAGAGATCAACCTGCGGCCGGAGAATCCCAAGGTGGGTGGCAAGAAGCCCGGGAAGGAGTCCCCGTGGGAAGTTACGAAGAGGAGGCCAAAAGATGCAGGTGGTGGCCCAGCCTCGAAGTCACCGTCCCAAGTCCCTGCGGAGACGAAATCTCCAGCTGGGCTCAGCCGAGAGGAGGCCGGAGAGGAGGCCACGCTCCACTGCTTCCCAGTTAACATGGTGCAGACAGCGATGGTGGCCCAGGGGAGCAGCCCGGGCTATGCCGCCATCGGCCAGCCCAGGAGCCAGCTCGCAGCAGGGGAGCAGAGCCTGGGCGCGCGTCACATCAGTGAGCTGTCGGAGGACCAGACGCTGGGGGACAGCCAGTCCCTCTCCCGGACGATGGACTCCGACGCCACCACGGAGCCGGCGCCGGCCAGAGGCACGCTGAGAAGTGGGTCTAGCACGGGCCTGGATTACATCAAGTTCACCTGGAAGCGCCTGCGCTCCCACTCGAGACAGTACACGTCGGGGCTGCACATGAGCCGGGAGCGGAAGGCCGCCAAGCAGCTGGGCTTCATCATGGCGGCCTTCATCCTCTGCTGGATCCCCTACTTCATCTTCTTCATGGTCATTGCCTTCTGCAAGAGCTGTTGCAACGAGCACGTGCACATGTTCACCATCTGGCTGGGCTACATCAACTCCACGCTGAACCCGCTCATCTACCCCCTGTGCAACGAGAACTTTAAGAAGACGTTCAAGAGGCTCCTGCACATCCGTTCCTAAACGGGGCCTCCGCGGGATTGCTCGCGAGGCCCCCGACGAACCTGAAGGCTGAAAGCTGGTGCCACGCCAGGCTCCTGGGCTCTCTGGAATCAACGCCTCCGTGCCAGGGGCCGGGGAGTCAGGAGCTCCTTAGGCACCACTGGGAGCACAGCGGCAGGGCGGGCTGTGGAGAGACTGTTCTTGGGGAGAAAGCAGAATGTTTGCAAGAGACTCAGAATCTGCCAGAGCTCTCCGGCCTGCTGGAGAGGCCGAGCACCCGCCTCTCGCTGTAATTCAGGCTGCGGCCTGGAGCTCTGGGGCAGCCTGAGACCCGCGGGGGCGGCGGTCCCCTGGAGGGTCAGAGCTCTCTGGTCTCCTTGGTGTGGAGCCTTCACCTGTGGGCAGCTGCTGTCCCCGCCAGGGTCGCCTTGAGAGGCAGGGCGGCTTGGTCTGCGGTGGCTGCGGCTCCTCAGCACGCCTCCTCTGAGCCCGTTTCCCAGCTTGCTCCAGAACCAGCGTCGGAACCCCCTGGCCACTCTGCCTTATTCCTTCTCACCCGCGCATGTCTTCGACCTGATTGCAAACGATGCCGCTCGCACCTCCTGCATTTCCAACCCCAAGTTCCTCTTGGCTAGTGAAACAGCGGTGACGGACGCTGAGCACAAAAGAAAGAGAAAAAATAGTTTCAAATGGTTGCACATTACAAGCAAAACCTGGGACTCAGGGAAGAAAGCTGACGCCGTTTCAGCCCCAGAACACCGACGACAGGAAGGGGGTGTGACGCCCCAGCGTGCACGGGAGCACATTGAGGTGCCGCCAGGTGGAAGGAGGTGCCAAGGGCCGGTGGCTTTCAGGAGGAAAGTGAGACTGGAACTGCGTGGGGTTCCGGCTCATTTGTAACACGTTTCTCTAAAAGGCAGCAGTGAGTCCTGCTGAGCGGGTGTGTGCACGCATGCACACACACACACACGCAGAATTCCGGGTAACACGTTGAGAGGAGGAAGAGGTGACATGTAACACGTCTGCGGGCTCAGCAGGTGACTCCCTGAACAGAACGGTGTGCATTTTTATTTGTGAGTTGTGTTAGGTTTGTCAAAAAGTCGTGGTCTCTTGTCATCACACCTCTGCAGTATAAACTGGCCACGGCGTGGGGACATGCAGTTTCACTGGTATTTATGTTGGTCGTGATCTGGACATGGTATGTGTTTTAAAACTCACTGCTGAGCCCTCATGTGTGTGGCAAGCAGGAAAGCCTATACACGTGCATTTTGTGTCTTGCCTTCCTGTTTGCATGATCTGTTAAGTGGGGTCTTTTTGCTGACCTAAAGTGTGATGTCTGAGACGGCGCTGGCCTGTGGTTTGTTTGTGAACCTCTGGTCTGAGATGTATCAGGTAGACCCTCAAATATTCCAGGGTTTCATGGAGGGTTTCTCATTGGCTCCTGGTCGCAGTTGTTAATGCCTCTCGAAAAGGAATTACTTTTTTATTAAAAAGCTTCATTCTCACTCTGCCTTGCGTCCCCTACAGTTCTTGCTTGGATTTGGGGTAGGGGTGGGGCTGAGCAGACATCCACTGGGGTCTTAGAAGCCACAGCTATTCTGCTTCCAGGTCAGAAACCTCCCGCAGGCACGAGAGAGAACACACAGCCAGAGAGAATCGCTCCCCAGACCCCTCAGGAGCCAAGAGCAGAGAACGCTGCCCACTGGCCAGCAGCAGGGTGTGTCCTGAGGTTCGTGAGCCGCCGGAGACAGGTGCAGAGGAGTGGTCACGAGCCCTGCCTGTGGGTCAGAGAGACCTGCCTTTGAGTTTGGTAGGAACACGAAACGGCCAATAAACATCGATTGCCAGAGTTTAGGGAGCAAAGTCGCTGCTTCCTTTTCCCCTGAGTCTGTATCTGGTATCCGGCAGGTGCACCGAGGCAGTTTCAAAGTGGACTGAGCAGGTGCCAGGGGGTGGCCTGGTGTTTAGGAACAGGTAACCCATGCATAGGACTCTGGAGTGTGCCTCCTTGTCTCCCGTCACCTACTCCTGCACCCCCAGCCTGCGGGACTGGATTTGTGTTTGAACGGATGAAAAGCAATAGGCTAAGGTGCCCAGGCCCCCAGCTGCAGTCCATGAGGGAAGACGGAGTAGCTGATGGCTGGCGCAGCATCCAGGGGGAGCCAGGCTTTGTGCGCTAAACATGAAAATACACACGTGCTAGCACAAGGCTGTCACGGAGGCCTGGTGTGCAGGTGAGCACCCTGCAGGCTTAAGGCTGATGCACTTTGGTTATCCCGGTGACAGTCTGCCAAAATGACCAACTTAGCCAGCACTGCCTTCCTTGTCACTCTTCGCAAGGTTTACCACGATTCATGTCCGTAGCGTTTTGTGAAGAACAGTTTCCTGCGATTACCAGGTAACTGATGATGTGTGTATCCCTAGCAGCCTGTTGGGGAATGCGCCCTCTGTCTCGGTCTCAGCTCACCACTGCAAGAGAGGCAGGAGCCGGGTTCACGGGGCGGAGAAAGGGAGGTGAAGGGACCAAGGGTGATGGAGGGAAGACCAAGGGGCGGAGCTGGGGGAGACAGGATGGGGAGATGGAGTGTTAGAAAGGTGGCACTGAGGGGAGACGGTGGGGGACAGCGGGCGGTAGAGGGAGAGAGCTGAGCAGGAGAGGAGGACCCCGGAGGGCAGGGCAGAGCGTGGAGATGGAGACAAGTTCAGGGGGATGGGGGAGGCTGACTTGGGAAGGAAGACAGAAACGGAGCAGCGGAGAGGGAAAGAGTAGACCAGGCGGCTCAGTATTAATGCACTCAGGAAAAAATCCGCTTTCAGAAACTATTCTTCATGAATGTATCCATAAGTTCAATATAGTCAAAGGAAGAATAAACCGTCCTTGGCCTGTCATTAATAGAACCTTCTTCGAAAGCCTTCTCCAGGGTCAGGTGTTCTTGCAGAGTTGCAGCTTAGGAAGCCGCCATCTCATATCCATGGAGCTTCCTGGGAGGCAGCAGAGCACCGCCCGAATGCTTGGAGCCAGCCCTGCTAGGCACGTGGGAGACCCGGTGGCGTTCCTAGCTCCTGGCTTCAGCCTGGCCGTCTTGACTGTTGCTGCCTTTGGGGGAGTGAAGCAGCAGATGGAAGATCTCTTTCTCTCCCTCTTGTCACTCACCTTTCAAATAAATAAATACATACATTTTTTAAAAATGCTTCCCTGGCCGGCGCCACGGCTCACTAGGCTAATCTTCCACCTAGCGGCACTGGCACACCGGGTTCTAGTCCCAGTCGGGGCACCAGATTCTGTCCCAGTTGCCCCTCTTCCAGGCCAGCTCTCTGCTGTGGCCAAGGAGTGCAGTGGAGGATGGCCCAAGTGCTTGGGCCCTGCACCCCATGGGAGACCAGGAGAAGCACCTGGCTCCTGGCTTCGGATCAGCGCGGTGCGCCGGCCGCAGCACGCCAGCCGTGGCGGCCATTGGAGGGTGAACCAACGGCAAAAGGGAAGACCTTTCTCTCTGTCTCTCTCACTATCCACTCTGCCTGTCAAAAAAAAAAAAAAAAAAAAATGCTTCCATGAGGACTGTGGTGCAGCGGCTGAGCCGCCTCCTTTAACACTGGCTTCCTGTGTGGGTGCTAATTCAAGGCCCGGCTGCTCCACTACCGATCCAGCTCTCTGCTGAAGGCCTGGGAAGGCAGTGGAAGATGGGCCCAGGTACTTGGGCCTCTGCTGCTCAGGATGGCGTGGACACCAATTGCAGGGGCCTTAAGTAAGGTGCAGGGTGGGAGCCACTGTGGCATAGCAGGTAAAGCTGCCGCCTGCAGTGCTGGCATCCCATATGAGTGCCGATTGAGTCTCAGCTGCTCCACTTCCAATCTGGTTCTCTGTATGGCCTGAGAAAGCAGTAGAAAATGGCCAAGTGCATGGAGAGGCCCATAGGAAGGTCCTGGCTCCTGGCTTCGGATCGGCACAGCTCAAGCCGTTGTGGCCAGTTGGGGAGTGAACCAGCAAATGGAAGGCCTCTCTCTCTCTCTCTCTCTCTCTCTCTCTCTCTCTGCCTCTCCTTCTTTCTCTGTGTAATTCTGACTTTCAAATAAATAAGTCTTTAAAAAAAAAAAGAAAGAAAGGTGCAGGACCAGGAGCCACAGAAAGGTAGAGCATGTCCCCAGACACCGGCTGGCAACAAGGCCGCAAGACTACAGCGATTCTGGTCAACCCACCGTCCCCGGTTGTCTTGCAGCTTAGTCAGGGAGGTGACCTGCTCCCCACACATGTCAAGCCAGGCTCTGAAACCCAGAGAACTCTGGCATGACAGGTGTGGGCTACTAAGATTTTTTTTTTTAAAAGATTTATTTATTTAGAACGAGTTACAGAGAGCAAGAGAAGCACGCGAGAGAGTCCATCCACTAATTCAGTTCCCAAATGGCCACAATGGCCAGGGCTTGGCCAGGATGAAGCCCAGAGCTAGGAGCTCCATTTGGATCCTTCACATGGTGGAGGGACCCAAGCACTTGGGCCGTCTTCTGCTTCTTTGCCAGGTGCATTGAAAGAGAGCTGGGTGGGGCCGGCGCCGCGGCTCACGAGGCTAATTCTCCACCTTGCGGCGCCGGCACACCAGGTTCTAGTCCCGGTCAGGGCGCCGGATTCTGTCCCAGTTGGCCCTCTTCCAGGCCAGCTCTCTACTGTGGCCAGGGAGTGCAGTGGAGGATGGCCCAAGTACTTGGGCCCTGCACCCCATGGGAGACCAGGATAAGGACCTGGCTCCTGCCATCGGATCAGCACGGCGCTCTGGCCGCAGCGCGCCGGCCGCAGCGGCCATTGGAGGGTGAACCAACGGCAAAGGAAGACCTTTCTCTCTCTCTCTCTCTCACTGTCCACTCTGCCTGTCAAAAAATAAAAAAATAAATAAATAAAAAGAAAGAGAGCTGGATGGAAAGCAGGGTAGCCAGGTAGGGAACTGGTGCTCTGCTTTGGGAGGCCAGTATCACAGGTGTCTCCTTACCCACTGCACCTCGACGATAGCCCCCATGCACCCCTTTTATGTGTAGAGTTCAATGGGTTTTGACAGATTTGCGCACCTGTGTCATCTCTAACTTAATCAAGCTGTACAACATATCCATCGACTTGTGTTCCTTTGCACACAACACGTACACTGCCCCGTTCCGGCACGCCCTGGTCTGACTTTTCACACGTTCGTTTGGCTGACGTCAGCACTCCAGGTGAGTGGAATCACGCAGCACGTGTTCTCTGCTCCACCTGCATTTTGTCTACGACTCACTCACACTTCAGCTGGGTCCTGAAGACTGAGAGAGGGTCCCACGAGCAGCGAGGAAGGGGGCACGGCAGGGACGGAGACCCGAGAGCAGAGGAGGTGTTGACTCGAATTCATGTGCTGTGACCCAAGCCTGCGGTGTGAGGGGGTGGTGGGGACGCTTTCCTGGTCCTGTGCTGCAGTGGTCAGAAAATCCTTCCACCCTCTGTGCTTCTGAAAGGATTCACGGCAAAGCCCCAGATGCCTCCCTCATCTGCCTGTCTGAAGCCAGCCACAGCCCTGGATTCTCATTCTTTGCATCCTAAATGACGAGTTGGGCTACTTGTCTCCATCAGTCTTTCCTTTCCCGGAGCTGTCACCCTCAGACTGAACCAGCGCATAGCCCCCCCCCCCCCCCAAGGTGGCCTCAGGGCAGAACACCCGCTGACCTGGGCACCAAGCTGCCCTTTCGTCCCGCCTTCCTGTGTCCAGTTCTTTCGGCCTAACCCTCGAGACACCTGCTAATCTTCTGGCCAGAACAGCCTCCCTACTGCGGTCCCCGTTGCACCCCCCATCCATCCATCTTTCTGATACAGGATCCCCTTGCCAAGTCTGGCTCAAACAGGCTTTCAGGTCAACCCCAGCCCCAGAGAACTTGCGGTAAGCCCCCGAGCGCTCTCTAGCCTGTGCTGTTTGGTGAGGTAGGGTGGGGAAGCCGTAGCACCCGCCTTGCAGGGCCTTTGTGGGGTGGGAGGGGTGAAGCCTTGGAAACGTGCAAGATCATCAGTACGCCTGCCCGTTAGCCTGAGCGCACAGAGCTACAGCAGAGTCACTTTGGGAAAGGCCTTGGGGTTCTAGCCCCCAAACCTGCCCAGCGCTTCGCTCAACTAAAGATAGAACGAGTAACTTCAGCCCAGGGAAAGCGGGGAGCCATGAGAAGATGGGGATTCCGAGAGGCAGGCTGGTGGCTGCCTCTTCTGTATCTCTACTCCGGCTTCCATCATGGTCACGGGGCTCTGCTGACGCCACGGCACAGGGAAAATGCAGTGATCCTGATTCCTGCCATCTCCTGAGTCAAACGACGCGGTACAGAGCGTTTTCCTAAAAACCTAAGACACACACTATCGTAAGCGGCTTTTCTGACCAGCCCCAGGCTAGGCCCCGCCCACCTCCGGATGCCCCGCCTTCCCTACGACTCAAGCTCCTCCCATTTAGTCTGGTGCTAGGGACGCATTTCCCCCTCGGCAGGCGCTAGCGCCTGTGCGCACGCGCGCCATTCTCCCAGGCAGGCGGGGGCGGGGCCGTGTTGCGTCATCGGCGTGCGCGCTGCGGGCGGCGCTGTGGTTGCCGGAAGTTGAGTGGCGGTAAGTGAGCCGCGGAGGGCCTGAGAGGAGTAGGGGCTGGTGAGGGCGATTTTGGGGGTCTGGACGCAAGGGGAGCGCTCGGCGGCGGACGAGCGAAGCAGGCGGTCACAGGGTCCTCCTCCGGACGCGCTGGGAGGTCCTTCCACCTCCAGGCAGTTACTAACTCCGGCTGCTTTTCGGCCACGTCCCCTCGCGGGTCAGCCCTGCCGGTTGCCCACGTCGTCCCTCCCGGCCTCTGAGAGGGAGAGCCCGGCGTCTGCGGTGTTGAGCCGTCCGCGGCCTCTCCTGGCCCTGCCCTGGTTCGCTGTGTGACTGGCACGCCCTCCCCGTCTGAGCTGCTCCCCCTCGTCTGGGAGACGGGAATGAGAATCCGTCGTTCGTGAAGTGCGGGGGTGGAAGTCGGGCTGCTCCGTAAGGGCTCTGCTGAACTGGGGTTCTCCATCCGTGGTGTGGTGCGGGGGTTACGAGCTCGTGCTTGCAAGAGGAAGTCAGATGAGAAAAAGTCGGGGCGAGACAGTTGCTTCGTCGGAAGTAGTGTCAAGCTGTCATGGGTGCCGCATTGAGTTTGCTATGCGCAGCACCAACGCGTGTGTTAGAGAAGTGAAACCCAAGCTCCGTTTTGCGTGTGTGTGCGCGCAGTAATCTGATTTTCACACAGTGGGGATGAGTTCATTTTGTTTAGTTTTCTTTGAAAGAGAGAAAGGAAGAGAGACGTAGAAAGCAAGCTTGCATCCCATCCTTCTCGCCCCAATGCCCAGTAGCTAGAGCTGGGCCAAGACAGCCAGGAACCGCGTCCAGGTCTGCCATGCGCGTGGCAGGGACCCACGCCCCTGAGCCATCGCCTGCTGCCTGCCTTCCTGCACACTAGCAGGAAGCTGGGGTGGGGACTGGAGGCTGGACGCAGACCCGGATCCCCCCGTGCGGACGCTGGAGTCCCAGCGCCGTCTTAGCTGCTGCACACCTGCCCTTCGGTTTTTGGTTGTTAATCCTGCAGGACGGGAATCAGGCGTATCTGTGGCCGCCAGTGTGGGACCTCTGTGTCCCAGACTCCCTCTCGCGCCGACGACTGGCATTTCCTGCATGGCATCGCTGATTTCCGCAGGGACGGAACGCTCAGCGCTTGGGGTTGTGTGCTCCGGCTTCGCCCTCACCCAGATCTGACGCAGAAAAGTTTTAGGTTGAGCTGTAGGCGGTTCCTGGTAATCCGAGTCATCCCGCTGTGCGTCCCTCAGGCTCACGGGGCTCCCCTTCGATTTCCTTGCCCTGTGCTTTGGAAGGGGCTACGTCGTCTTCCTCTTCGTGCCTTTCCTTGGCAATGCTAAGCATATTCATCCACGCATAGTAAGCCCGGCAGCAAAAGAATCTTATCCTGTTTTATGTGCTGTGACATCCCCAGGATATAGAACAATGCCTAGCGTGTGTGAGGGTCCTTCAGAAAGTTTGTGGGAAAACTGAATTCAAAGTTGTTTGTTTATTTGTTTATGAGACATAAACGTAGGACCCACATCTGCTGTTTTACTCCCCAAATGCCCGACAGCCAGAGCTGGGCCAAGACAAAGCCAGAAGCCAGGAGCCCAGTCCAGGTCTCCCCCATGGATGGGACGAACCCAGCCCCCTGAGCCGGCACCTGCTGCCTCCCGTGTGCACAGTAGCCGGCAGCTGGAACGGGGAACAAGCCCTCTGGCTGCAGGCATGGCAGCTGATGTCTTACCTGCTAGGGCAGACCCCCACCCCTGCGCACATTTTTTGTGAACTTTTGGAAGAAATGCGTGGATTTCAATATTTTTTTTGCCCCCAAATAAACTTGTTTTGTAGTCCCATTTTCCATGAACTTTTCAAGTACGCACATGCACACACATGCCCACTAACTATTTGTTGAGTGACGAAATAAAGTGAGTATTTACATGCCTGTGCGTGCCAGGTATTATTGTAGGGACTGGTGTTCAGCAGTAAAAAAGAAAAAAGGCTTGTTTCATGGAGCCTACCTCTCGCACGGCAGTGGTGGTGGTAGTGATGGCCAATAAACACACTTGCAAGGGTGGCAGATGTTTCAGATCTCGATGAGTGTGACCAAAACAGGCACAGAGAAATGGGATAGACTTTTTTGTGGAAACAGAAGGAGCAGTTTTATTTTTAAAGATTTATTTGTTTGAAAGAGTTACAGAGAGAGACACACACAGAGAGAAAAAGAGATCTTCCATCTGTTGATTGACTCCACAGATGGCCACAATGACCAAGGCTGGGTGAGGCCGAAGCCAGGAGCCTTGGTTGGGGCTCTCACATGGGTGGCCGGGGCCCAAACACTTGGACCAACTTCTGTTGCTTTTCCCAGGCCATCAGCAGGTAGCTGGATCAGAAGTGGAACCTGCACCCATATGGGATGTTTGTATCACGGGTGGTAGCTTTCCCTGCTGTGCCTCAACGCTGGCCCAAAAGGAGCTATTTTAAAAGCTAGCTGGGGAGAGGGGCGGGAGGTCTTGCAGGTTAAGCTGCATCTCGGATCAGAGTGCTGGATTGAGTCCCCACGGCTCCACTTTCCAGCTGGCTTCCTACTACTATGTCCTGGGAGACGGCAGATGATGACTCAAGTGCTTGGGCCCCTGCCACCCACATGGCGGGGTGGAGTTCCTGGCTGTGGGCTGGCCCTGTGCTGGTTATTGCAGACTTTTGGAGTGGGCCAGCAGATGGAAGCTCTGTCTTGCTTTATTTTTCAGGTAGATGAAAGTAAACCTCTGTGCTAGCTGGTCAGGATGAGTCCCCTGAAGAGGTGACCATTGAGCTAACACCTAAATGAAGCAAAAGCCAGACTCGTGAGGGCTCCCATTGCCACACTGCTCCCCTGGTCCCCACCTAGGCACCGGGCTTGTTAAATTGCCTGCAGGTGGGTCTCAGCTGCAACCCTCTGCTCCCTGCTTCTGCTGCCTCCCTTCCCTTCCCCTCCCCGTCCGTTTTCCATGGGTGAGTCCTCCCTGCTCTCAGCTGCGGTTGTTTTGAAACCATTTAAGAAGCGAGTGCTGGACTCTGTTTTTCAACCACAGGTTCCTTTTTCTGACGCTGGCCAGCTTCCCATTATAGAGGATAAGCATGAACATTGGCTAAGCCTCTGCTCTGTGCCTGACCCTGACCCTGTGTTATTGGTTGGGAGCACAACAATGAGGAAGACCCACAGCCCTGTCCTAAAGAAGCTCAACCGATATCCCGGAGGAAGGAGAGGGGGAGGAGAAACGATGGGCCCGCACCCATGTATATAACAACTAGTCCGGGTGCAGACTGGGTTCTCAGTTCTTTTCTGAGATGGCTGTCTGGTCAGTTAGGTGTATTCTTTATTTTTTAAAAAAATTATTTTATTTGGAAGAGTTATAGAGAGAGGTAGAGCCAGGGAGAGAGAGAGAGAGTGGTCTTCCATTCCACTGGCCCATCCCTGAAATGACCGCAGTGGCCAGAGCTGAGCTGATCAGGAGCCAGGAGCCTTCTCCAGGACCCCCACGCGGGTGCAGGGGCCCAAGGACTCGGGCCATCTTCCACTGCTTTCCCAGGCCATAGCAGAGAGCTGGATTGGAAGAGGAACAGCCGGGACTTGAACCGGTACTCATATCAGATGCCGGCACTGCAGCCTGGGGCTTTAACCCAGTAGGCCACAGTGCTGACCCCATAGGTGTATTCTTTAAACTTGGCAAGTGTACTTACAATTCAAAATTAATTAATTAATCCACTATGAATAAAACTAGGAGCTAGGTAAGAGTGATGTGGTATGTGGTGTTGCAGAGGTGTGGTAGAGGGGGAGCTGGGGTGCGTGTAAGCCAAGCTGACGCATCAGAGAAGGCTTCCATGAGGAGGCATTGCTTTATCCCAGGCCTCAAGGATGTGCAGGTGAAGAGTGCGGAAGGTCGTAGGCGAGAATGCGTGGCCTGCAAGTGGCCCACAGGAATTGCCGTGCAGTGTTGCAGGGTGGGGGTGACTGGGCAGGGAAAGAAGTGCACGGGGGAGGATCTGTGGCCTTCACGTGCTAAGGGTAGTGATTTTAGAGTCAGATCCATGTATCCCAGCGTGAGCTTTGCCACAGACCTGGTTTTGTCACCTTGGCCAAGTCATTTCCTCTCTCAGCTCCAGTTCGCTCAGCTGTGAGAAGGGGATATATAAATTAAATGCAGTGATATCGTTACTTACTTTGCACTGGTAGGTAGATTGCAGATAAACACTCCAAGGGCAGGTGTTGTGACACAGAAGGTTAAGCAGGTGCCTGCGATGTCAGCATTCCCAGTGGACACAGTGGCTGCTCTACTTCTGGTCCAGCTCCCTACTAATGAGAGAGTGTTGAAGATGTCCCTAGCACTTGGGACCCTGCCACCCATGTGAGAGACCTGGATGAAACTCCTGGCTTCCGCCTGGCCCAGCCGTGGCCATTGTGACCAGCTGGGGAGTGAACCAGTGGCCAGAACATCTCTCCCTCTCTCTGTAACTCTGCCTTTCAAATAAATTGATACATCTTCAAAAAAAAAAAAAAAAACACTCAATAAAACAGTAGCAGTTAATATTGTCAGGCTAGGAAATTTGGATTTACTTTTAAAGCATAGGGGTGGAGAGCTGGGGACTGGAGAATTTTAACCTGAGCGTGACTGGTCTCGCTGTTTTGGTTCCCGGGTGGCAGTGTGGTGACTGCATTCCCAGGGCAGGATCTACAGGAGACCTGTCAGGGCCCTGCAGCGGATTCAGGTGACAAGATGAGGGCCTGGACAGAACCCGTGCCTGTGGCAGTGGAGCAGGGTGGATCAGTTTGAGAGATAAAGGAGGTGACATTTGCTGGGCTTGATGACTGGTTAGATGACAAGGGAGGGAGCCTAGACTCTGGGGTGTTGCCGGCGTTGAGGACTCTGGGAAGAAGCAGTCACAGAGTTCCTGGCTCTGTGTCTCCTGTTGGTCATCCCTGGCCTCCTCTGAGGTTTTATAGTGAAGCCGTTGGCCTCTCCTCCACTTTAATCCTTGCGAGTGAAGCTCACTAATGAACACCGTCCTCTTCCTCTCCTCTCCACCTCCTGGCGTCCTGCTTCCTCAGTGTAGTTAAGACCTTCTTGTGTAATCAAGGAAGAATAAAGTGGCGCTGCTCTGTGTGGACAGCGTGCGTTCCGTGGTCTTGGCAGATGGGGTAACAGCCTGGTCACTGGGTGGCCGTCCAGTTCCAGACGGATCCCCTTTGGCTTTCCTTCCCTGCCTTGCCCGTCCTGGCTACCAGCCTTGCAGCCTGTCTGTGTCTGAGGGCGTGGTGTGGAAGGATGCCTGCTTCCTGCAGGAGTCCTGCCGTGAGGCCAGCTCTGTGCTTTCCTGGCTTACCCAAGGCAGACACAGCATGCCGTCAGCATTTGCACGCTAGGTTACCCAAAGGTTCACACAAACATGGGATTAAAAGTATGTTTGGTTTGATGTAAAATTTTTAAAAAATCTGCACATAGTTTTCTTATGCACATTTCCTATGTATTATGAAAAAGTTGTTTCCTACCAAACCCATACTTTTAATTTCTTTTTCCCAGAAACTTTTTAAAGAGGCCTCGTGCTGTGTCACCACACAGGTCAGCCAGGCCCTTGGGGCTCCCGGGTGTCCTCGCACAGCTCTCCGAGCTCTGATCTTTCTTTCACGCGTGGTTTTGTGGCTCTCAGCCTCCTGCCGTGCCCTGTGCTTCGTGAAGTTTGCCGCCATGGGCTGAGCGTCCGTATCTTCCTCCCTGCCCTTCGTGGATGTCTCCCACCGACCCTCACTTGGAGTTTTGTTCTCCCTCTCTGGCTTGACCCCATCTCCTCCTGTGCCTCAGAGCCTGGGTCAACCATGTGTTCATTTCCTTATTCATAAACACTTCTCATTTCAAAGTAACCTTGGCTTACTGCTGTTCTGGGAAGACAGGACACCTTCCCACCACACTCTGCCGGGCCCCTCAGGCTGCCTCCTCCTCCTCCTCCCAGGCACACTGCTCGGAAGATTTGTCTGGTGTTGCTTTGTGGGGATGGAGAGCCCTGGCTGGCTCCAGGTAGACTTAGTCCAGGTTCTTGTCTTCCTGCTTCTAAGAAAAGAACCCGGAGACGTAGGTAGAGGTGAACACAAGAGGAGCATTTATTGAAAGGCAGAAAGATAGTACGCACTCGGACATGCACTATCAAGAGAGAGAATTCCCCCACCCAGGCTGGGGTCATCCTCTTGGAGGGTGGGGGTGGTGTTCAGGGCAGGGCCTGATGATGACCCAAAGGAGCCGGGACTGGGGGTGGGGCCACAGCACGCGTGATGGTCTCCAGGAAGGTGTTGCCGTGCCTGGAGCAGGATGGAGAGTGAGGCTTGGCTGCACGCCGAGGAGTGGGTGTGCTGGGCCTTCAGCCATGCCGAATCGGCATGGAAGATGCTAGGCTTTGGGCAGTGTGTGTGGCTTGGGTGTTTGCCGCTCTTAGCGCCTCATCCCTTCCCGACTCTGCCTCACCCACATCATTGCCACTTCTGCTTCCTTCAGTCTTCCTTCTGTGGCCCTGTGGCTGCCCCACTACTCCACAAACCTGTTCTCCCTGAATCCTCAGAGCCCAGTGCTGCCAAACCCAGCGCTGGCCACTCTGACACGCTGATGTCCCTTCACTGAGGCGACCAGTCCTGCTCTGCCCGCTCTGCCTGCTCTGCCCTGCGAGTGAGGGCTTTGCTTTCCTTTGTCTCCCAAGCCTCTGCTTTCTATTTACCCCTGGATTCACCTTCATTTATGTACCCATGACCCCTACTCCGGAGCCCAGATCTCTTCTGAATGCTGCCCTCAAACTCAGCAAGCCCCAAACCTTCGCTGTAAACCTGTCTTTTCCCGTAGTCTTGCCCCGTAGTGGGGCAGCCACAGGGCCACAGAAGGAAGACTGAAGGAAGCAGAAGTGGCCTTAGTAATTGTGTTCCTGGCACCCACACGGGAGACCTGCATTGAGTTCCTGGCTCCCGGCTTTGGCCTGGTCCAGCTCTGGCCATTGCAGGCATTGGAGAGTGAACTAGCAGATGGGAGTTCTTTCCCTGTCGTCTAAAAGAAAGGAAGGGAGAGAGTGAGGGAGGAAGAACAGATCTTTGCTGAGATGCAAAGCATCACTTTTCACCTAATTTCACATTATCTTCATTGTTTGGCTGTCACCCACTTCTGTGGTGTGACTTGGAGCTGCTCGGCTCTGTGCATCTTTCCTTCCTGCCATCTTTCTGGCACCTCCTAGCTGCTAGGGCTGCAGCAAATGCTGGAAAGCAGTGGCGGGATGGGTGGGGGTGGGGATGAAAAGCAGACATGGTCCCTTTCCCATGCAAGTTCTGTTCTACTAGGAAAGACTGACCTTCACATATAGGCAAGACAGTTGCCCCTGCCCCCAGAGGTGCAGACATGACAGAGGACAGTTGACCTGACGAGGAGGTTGGGAGTCAGGGAGGTGATTCCATCCATGTGGCTAAATACAGTGAAAATAAACAGGACAGGGCCAAAGTCCGAGACACAGGCTTAGCCTTCTTAGTTCCTTTCTAAGGAACACTAACTTATTACACAACCAGCCTCTCCTCCAATAAAATTGTTTCATCACTTTTTCATGTCTCTGCTCAGTATCCATTCCTGTGTCTTTGTCTTGTCTGCAAGGATTGCAAGAGCAGCCTGATCAGAGACATTCCCGAGGTCCAGTAGCCTGTGTCTCTAATTCTGTTCTGATCAAGGCAAAAAATGTGCTTACTCTATACTGATTTTTTTCTTGAAGAAACTATTCTGGTCTCTGGTGATTACTCAGGCCTGCTTTAGACAGTGGTGTAGGTTTTGCATGTGCAGCAGCCCACATCAAAGGATGTTTTGGGGGCTGGCGCCATGGCTTACTTGGTTAATCCTCTGCCTGCGGTGCCGCCATCCCATATGGGCACCGGTTCTAGTCCTACCTGCTCCTCTTCCAATCCAGCTCTCTGCTATGGCCTGGGAAAGCAGTAGAAGATGGCCCAAGTGCTTGGGCCCCTGCACCCGCATGGGAGACCTGGAAAAAGTTCCTGGCTCCTGGCTTTGGATCAGCGCAGCTCCGGCCGTTGTGGCTATCTGGGAGTGAACCAACGGAAGGAAGACCTTTCTCTTTGTCTCTGTCTTTCACTATCTGTAACTCTACTTCTCAAACAAATAAATAAATCTTTTTTTTTAAAAAAAGATGTTCTGTTTATATCATAGGCACATTTTTTAAAGAAAGCTTTAATTTAATGAATGCAAATTTCTGGTTTTTTAAAGATTTATTTATTTATTTGAAAGGCAGAGTTACACAGAGAGAAGGAGAGTATGAGAGAGAGAGAGAGAGAGAGAGAGGTCTTCCATCCGCTGGTTCCCTCCCCAGAAGGCTGCAATGGCTGGAGCTGTGCCAATCCGAAGCCAGGAGCCAGGAGCCAGGAGCTTCCTCTGGGTCTCCCACGCAGGAGAAGGGGCTCAAGGAGTTGGGCCATCCTCTACTGCTTTCCCAGGCCATAGCAGAGAACTGGGTCGAAAGTGGAGCAGCTGGGACATGAACCAGCGCCCATATGGGATGCCAACACTGCAGGCAGCGGCTTTACCCGCTACGCCACAGCCCTGGCCCCACTAAGTAAAGATTTCCACAATTTGCACCCCACAGACACACAAAGTATAAAGATTGTTTGAAAACAGTTTTACAGTTAATTCTCATAGTACAGCTCATTAAGGACAGAGGTCCTACATGAGGAGCAAGTGCACAGTGACTCCTGTCGTTGATTTAACAATTGACATTCTTATTTATGACATCAGTGGTCACCCGAGGCTCTTACCATGAGCTGCCAAGGCTATGGAGGCCTTTTGAGTCCACAAACTCCAACCTTATTTAGATAGGGCGACATGCAAAGTGGAAGTTCTCCTCTCCAGAGAAAAGTACCTCCTTTGATGGCCCCTTCTTTCCACTGGGGTCTCACAGAGATCCTTCATGTAGATCATTTCTTGCCAGTGTCTTGGCTTTCCATGCCAAAATGCTCTCATGGGCTTTCCAGCCAGATCCGAATGTCTTGAGGCTGATTCTGAGGTCATAGTGCCGTTCAGGGCATTTGTCCTTCTATGAGTCTGCTGTGTGAACTGCTTCCCATGTTGGAACATTCTCTCCTTTTTAA